>NC_060268.1:72409876-72762295 GCF_021613505.1 Equus quagga
CTATCTATCTATCTATCTATCTATCTATCTATCTATCTATCTATCTAATCTATCTATCTATCTATCTATCTATCTATCTATCTATCTATATCTCTGTTTATCTATCTATCTTCCTAGATAGATCAACTTAGACAGATCTGTCTTCCTAGAAGATAGGTAAATAGGAAGATAAATAGATTTCTTCTTTCTATATATCTATCTATTTAACTGTAAATATTTAGATAGATGGATAGCTTCTGCAGATAGACAGATAGGTAGGTAGGTAGGTAGATAGATAGATAGACAGGACGAGCAGTGTTTTATGATTAACCAGGGGTGGATTGGTAGGAAGTGACTCCAGTCAAAGGTTAGTGAGGAGCAATCAGAATTGGCAAGTGTGAGGAGATGAGACCTGAACAAGTTGGTGACTTCAGACAGGAACAAGTGGACCCTACAAGAACCACACCAGCATATCCTGAATTGCTCTTGTGGCCCAATACTTCCCTGGTTCATGATTTTAATGATATATCTTATATCGCTTTCTAGTTGTTGGAGATCTGTCCTGTAACTTATCAATTTATTTTTCTCCTTTAGCATCTAGCATGGTTTATGGCACCTAGTACATGACCAATAAGGTTAATGCAGAGATATAGAGGAGAATGACATTGATAAGACCAAAATGACATTTCAGGCCCATATACCAGGAAGATTAATGATGTCATATAAAAATTAAGAACTTGAGAGGAGAGAGAGTTTTGTGGGGGAAGGTGGAATGTTTGTCTGTGAATTGCAGTACAAAATTCAGAGGGCAGTATCAAGTAGCCCAGTGGGACCATGGTTTTAGAGCTTAGCAGAGGAGACAGGGTGGGGAAATGGCAGAGGAGGTGCAGAGGAAGTCCAGAAAATGAGGAGTGAATGTGCCTGGGTAAACTGAGTTCTGGGTGCTGGCAATGAGCTCCCTTCTCCTGGGAAAAATCTCTCTCAAATACATGCCCTCATAATTGATGATGTATTTCATTTCACAGTTAGGAAAACAAAAGTTAATGTATGGATTGAACTGGGTAGAGTAGCTTGCCCTATTTGATTTGGTGGAGTAGAAGGCAGCCAGGCTCTGGGTGTGCATGAAGGGCCTGAGGCTGCCTCTGGAGAGGACACCTGCAGAAAGGAGCCCAAGGGACCTGGAAGGCCAGCTTCACAGACATGGCAGTGGCTGCCAGTCATTGCTTCTCCAAACACAGATGTGGAGAGGAGTCCCACCTGTGCCCATGGGCCAGCCCTGGAGCCAAGCCATGCTCCTGTGTAGCCCTTTAAATTTGATCAGCTGTTTGGGAAAGTGTCCATCACCAGGATGCTTTGAAAGAATGGCCGGAAAATCTCAAGTACTTTATGGATGGGCTTTGAATGATATCCTGTACATAATGAGGTTCAGAGCATTGAGTGAAATACTGGCACTGTCTGAACCTTCACTGAAGCCTCGGCACAACATCTTCTCCTGTTCCCTGTCCCGGCATGGGGTTTTCATGCTCACATGTTAGAAGGCTAGTTCATTCGTTTTTATCCTCCTCCTCCTGCTCCTCCTTTTTATATTATCATAACCTCATAGGGTGTTTAATGAGGTGTGAGACTTTCCAAAAGGAAATTATGGATCTGTTTCTCTGTGGAGACTTTTGAATTATTCCAAAGTTTCTTTTATTTTAGCAAGTTACAAAGTATCACTATGTACTGGATGAAAGCACAGTAAGCATCTTAGTTCTAAAGAGTTTTCATCTTTGTAAGGGTTACCCTTTAGAGAAACCACATGTCAACTGTGATAGTTTGAGTGCTCTTATACTCTGTGGTTCTCTCGTCTGAGTCTTGACTTTCTTCATTTACAGTCTGCCTCTCTATGCCAAGTTCATATTTGTTTTCTCAGTGTTTATAGTTAGGTCTGCCACATAGTAGGTGATCAACACTTGTGTGCTGAATAGAGGGAGCTTAAAAGATGGTGTTTTCCTTGTCATTGAACTCACATGTGCATGCTACCTCACAGGTCTTTGGATAACTGCCTGCCTTGCCTCCACCCTGAGCTAGTTGTCGAGTGCTCTAGTCCTGCTTGTAAGAGATCACTACCTTAATTTCATCTTGAATATTTGTAATATGTGGTGTAGTGCATTGCACATAGGTGATTCATGAAAATATTGTGCTTCCTTATTTTTTTTTAGTGGATATTCTGAGAAATTTATATAGTATCTTTAATGGTAAAATAGAGGTTAAATGAAAATTTTCATAAAAGATTTTAGTATTTTAGGAGCTGATGAATTGACAATTCATTTCTCTCTACTTTTCTATATCAGAAGGTGTCATAATTCATTGATGGGTGAAAATTTACCCCATTCTATTAATTTCACTATTTTATAAGATTGTCTACATCTTCTCACCTGTGTCCTTTCACAGACACAAGTTCAACTTGGGAGGCCTGTTCAGGAGGGAGGGCTTTCCTCGTCTTCTGCTCTTACCAAATGCCCTTTCGGGGAGCCCCAGGCACCACTGACTGAGAACTACACTTGTATTTGTGATGTTCACTAGATCTGTTTCAAAGATTGGACAGTGTCTGGATTTGGGCCAAAAGCAGGACCTGAACTACTGGCTGCAAGAAGTAATTTGCTGGGAGGGGAAAGGTTGTTGGGTACTAGCTTTGATGTGTCTATTCAAGAATTTATTCTTCACTCAAAGAGGTGAAATTGCATTTCTTTGGATCCATGGTAATTTTTTAAAGTCAGCTTTGTCTTCTGGTCCCGTTACAATAATCTGAATGCTAAGAAACCACTGTTTTGGTTTGGCCCTTGGTTATCTCTGTGTCATCAGGTGCGTGTTTCCTGTTCTTGGAAGGTGGTGAGGGGAGTCGGGTGTTAGCTGACATCTGGGGTTGCTGGAGACTCACGCCTTGCCTTTCTTTTCCTACAGAACTGAAGCACGAGATCCACGTCTGGCGCCTGACTGCGCAGCGCATCAGCCCAGCCAGCCGTGAGGAGACGGCGGTGCGTGACCTGCTCCTGGGGAAGGTGCTGGCACTGGAGCGCCTGCTGGCCTGCAGGCTGCACACCTTCCGCAGGTATCAGGCCGGGCTGCTTGGGCCACTTGCTTTACAAAAGTGGTTCTCGTCTTTAACAGTTGTGCTCAATGGTTGGATTGTGTCAACAACCTATTTACTACCACCCCAGTAGTGTCCCAATGTCATACAGTGTACAAATCGAGTTAAAATCACTGTTCTTCAGAGTACTCTATGGTACTGCAAAATAGTAATGCTGGCTGCATGCCAGTGAGTAAGTTTGGATGCCATACACTGTGCTAAGCCTCTTGTGGGGCATTATTTTATCCAACCCTCCCTTAGCTCTCTGGAATGGTGAGAAAGCTGAGGCTCAGAGAATTTGAACAACTTGCCCGGGATTATACAGCTAGGAAAGAGTGATGCTGGGGATTGAGTCCACACTCAGCTGCTGCCTGTCACACCTCTGCATGTAATGATTGTTGCATAACAAGAATCAAAAACAGTTAATATAACAAGCTAATTTAACAAAATATTCTCTCAGTATTTGATTTTCAGGGAGCTCAAAGAACACCCGAGTCCTACTCAATTCACTTTCTGGAATTTGCTTTTAATCAAAGCTGAGACATAAAGGGAACCAACAAGTTGGTGAGATTTTCCTCCCGACTTGGACGAAGTGCTGAGTCCCAGCCTGTCTTCACCCTGAAAGCGCTGACAGGAAAAGCAGGGGCCTGATCCTTGGGGACACTGAGGCATTCCTGCAACGGAGTTGGGAACTGGGTGGAGATGAGAAGTCTGTCAAGGCAAGGGGAAATGTGAATCCTTGTGAATGCAGTGAGGATGATCTTACACGTTGCAGTTTGCTGAAACCAGCCCTGCGTTTCCAGAGAGTGGGCAATCAGGCTGAGGAGGAACCAGGTGCAGGGCCAGCACCGACTCTGGAAGGTCACACAGCATGGCTGTCTCCCGGCCTGGTCTGTTAGTGGAGGGAGAAGGCGAGCATGTGGAGACTTGCTGTATTCAGAGATGCAGCCCAGGGTGAGGTGCTCTCTCAGCAGCATCAGCTCAATCCCAGCCCAGGACCCACCTCCACCCTCTGAGATGCTGGAGAAGCAGGACCTGGTGTCCTCAGGCTATAGGAAGGCCCTGAGTTGCAGGCTGGGGACAGAATGACCAACTTCAATAACATGCATGGATCTTAAAAGTAGAAACTTTGTAAATTAAAGATGCAGAAGTAAATTTCCCTGAATGTATTTAACCTACTGACCTTCAAGTTTCAGCGAGCTTCATCTGGTCTGGGGTGTTAAAGATATATTGAGTGTATCTCAAGGTTACAAATGTGAAGAAACATGTGGGCTCAGAGATTCACCAAGTTTCTGCCAGCTCATCCTGTGCTGTGTGGATCACAGAGAAGGAAACTGGGGCCCAGAGAGGGCAGTGGCTTCACAAGGCCACACATCACTGAGGAACAGATTAGAATAAGGGCAATCTAAGGCAAGTGCTAACTCTGCTAGTCTTGTTTCCACATTTTCTTTTAACAAATCGTCCTCAGAATCATTTGCCTGGGTCTACCGTGATTCCCTTTAGGTCTGTGTGGTCAGCTACCTTTGACACTTACTACACGTGAGTGCTCATTAAAACTAAATTCCCCCCCCCCCCCCCACAACAGCTTCTTTTCCCTAATTGGTGGGGGAAAAAATAAAGCAGTAAAGATGGGCTGATAGAAAAAGTTAAAAATAAAAGGCCAGTTGGAACCAATGAGGGGACTGAAACAGAGATGGGAAGGTACCACGACCAGAAGAGGGAGGAGGAGGACATGAAAGAGCTTCAAAATTGATTTTCAATTGATAAAAGTTGCCACTAAAGCAAGTGGCATTTCTTTCACTGTTTTTTCTTTTGATTAGTTTAGTTGTAATGGTAACATATCCTCATTTTGAAAAACAAAATGAGAAAAGTAGAAAGTGAAAAGAGGAGAACAAAGGTGGCTTTTGGCCATTCCCCTTAGTCACACTTTGGCCAGTATTTCTTCGTGATGTGTCCTGTGCTCATGCTCACACGTATACTTGCACACACTTCATTAAACATTCCAGTCATTTCGTGTATTATTTTTCTTTGGAAATATGGAGTGAGCATCTTTCAAAATCTATAAACCCAGCTCCACTGGGCACCTTCTATGACTGGAGTGCCCCATTACGTGGCTGCATAAGGTGTCACATAGTGGATGACGTCTGGGCCCGGAGCCCCTGCTAAACATGCTGCTGACTGCCACTCTGCTGATCTCACTGCGTGATATCACTAGGAAAATAGTGAGTCTGCCCTTTTCTCTTTTAGACAAATCTCACAAGAAGATAAAAATTGGGAGACCAATATCCAGGAGCTACAAAAAAAGGTATCATGGTTTCTTTTCTCAGGGATTTCTGACTCACCTCTTGAAGAAGAGAGTGATTCTTTCTCTTTGTTTCATATGAAGTTACTACTGGAAGTCGTTTATCTTTTTATTCCTGTAGTTGTATACAAGACATATGTTATTTCCAGGAGTTAATGGGGAAAATCATTTCTAGACATGCTAGGCTTATTTTCTCCAGAAGTTGAAAGTTAAAGTTTTTATGTTCTCTTTAAGATAGGGTGACCCCTTCTATGGTTAATGTGACTGCAGGACAGGTTGGCTGTACCTGAGACTCCTGCAGCCCTCACTGTTCCTGAAAGGTAGGGCTGTGGTTCCCACTGTATGGTGAGCAGATGGAGGCCAAGATGGAGAGGCTATGTGAGATGAACAGCTTTAGGGGCAGAGATGGGGTGTGTGTGTGTTCTATCATATGGCTCTTCCTTCTAGGGGCAAAGCTCATTTTGGGTCCTTTAGTTCATTTTCCTGCTTTGGCGGACTTTCTCAGCCCATTGAGGACACATAGTGTCCCTCTCCCAGCTGAGAGAGCTCTGCTCAAGATCTGCTGGGAGTCATTTGTATCTTTGTGAAATTTCAAATCTGGGTAGTTTCTTTCCTAGGAAGAGATTGAATACCTACTCTTTAATCCTGATAGGAACATTTTGTCATTTTCTAAAGGAAATTTAGACAGTGGGGTCTTGGTGGGTAACACGTTCTTTGGGTCTCTCTTCCCAATCTCTGTCCCATTCAGATGGCTAGGGTTAGGAAAGAAAGGTGTGGCTACAACACTTTTCTGGGCCCCAGGTTTATACAGACCCTTCCCGCCTTGCTAGAACATGTAGTTCTGTCTACAAGTTAGGGAAGAGACTGTGTACCTCTCTGTGTACATAGTAGACAAGGATTGGGGAGAGGTGGAAGGGAGAGGTAAGGAGCTTGGCAATAGCCCTGTATTGCATCTAAGAGTTCTTACTGTGATAACCCAGAGAGTCAAAAGGAGAAAATTTGACAGACACTTAAAATAACAAATAAACACAAACTTGGGATCATCTCCACATATACCAGCCAAGCAGTGCTAGAATGTTCTTTGACCTGCCTGCTCCATCCATTTCCAATCCTGGGAATGGCCACGATAATACCCACTTTCTGTGATTAACATGGCTCCAGGGAAGGTTTGCAGTACCTCCCCTTACACCCACAGAGGTGCCATGGCCCTGTCCCCCTAATTCTCCATCATGGACTCATCTAGCAAAATTGGCCTTCCTTGGAGGTGGGAAGGGGAAGATGAATGGGGGCCAGCTGAGCCATGAGCCTTGGCAGTGCATGGGGAAAGGGGGCAGATGCTCAGGAGGTGGCCCCCATGGCCTGTGAGTAGGGGCCACGGGCTTCAGCCAGAGCCACTGCGACACGTAGGGATAGCTTGTAGTTTTTATGGCAGCAGCTTTAACTGTGTGACAGAGAAATCAAGAGAGAAAATATATATCTCTCTATCTCTATCTTTCTGTCTCTATACCTATACCTGTACTCTCTCTCTCTACTTTTATCTCTATCTCTACCCATATCTATACCTATGTCCTTATCCATACCCTCACTCATTCCCGTATCTGTATTTATATCTATACCTATGTCCATGTCTATATTCATATCTATACCTATATCTATACTCATATCTATATTTATATCTATATCTATATATCTATATCTCTATATCTATATATATCTAATTCTAGATAGAGATAGACATAGACAGACAAATGTGCTGTTGGGATCACACTTATGAAAGGAGACTGTGTAGTTGTCAGTTCACATGGTAGAGCATGGTTCGCACAGGGACCTGGTAAGGTGGGGCAGGATGACCCTGTTCCCATCTGTGCTTGCTTGTTGGGACCTCACTCCCTGCCCAGCCCCATACAGCCGTAGCCCTTTGCACCCTTTGGGGACCTTGCCCCATCTTGCCCTGTGGCTCAGGACCACTGGAAGGAGGTCTGCAACTCCAAGGTTAATGAAGACGCTGCATAGCACAGCATGCCTTCTGGCACCTCTCCTCACCCCTTGAATGACTAGGCAGGCTCCCACGGGTGTCATCTTGGTGCTTAAGGGACTGCTAAGTGCCTTATAGGGTCCCTGTGAGTATTATGTGACAGGACATGATAAAAGCCTTCAGCAAGAACATGTTAACTTCAGTGCTACCATGAGCAGGGGTTTGTGAATTAGGATGGAAAGTTGAACTAAAAGGCTGTGAGTGCACAGAACCTGGGGAAATGCATGTGTCTTGAAGGGCCAGGTCCCTGGAGGTTGTGTGTTGTTTCCCCAATGGCTTTGCCAACATCTCCCCTAACACTGGTGATAGGGCTGGGAACACCTTAATATCTCTGTGTCATTTTGAAAAGCTATTTAGTGAGGTGTTTTATAAAAGAATTGTACTGTATTTTAAATTTAGTCTGTTTATTTTTCATAGAAATTTTGAATGCTGTAATCCAAAGTTTGTACAGTTTTACTTGTAATGCATTACCTTATCACGTTCTTTTGAGTTCAAGATGTTATATGTTTTGTCATAAGGAGAAATTTGTAGTGATTCAAGTCATGTAGGATCATGGACACTTTGCAAGAATCAGAAGATTATATCAAGTAAATGAGTTCTGTTTTCCTCTCTCACAGCACAGGATATCAAACAGGATTCTGCTTGCCAAATGCCTGATGGTGTTGGGATTTGTCATCTTCATGTTCTTTCTCAATTCATTTGTCCCTGGTGTTCATCTGGATCTCGGTAAGTCTAATTTTTGGTCGCTTTTGTTGATAGGCTTTGCAATTGATGTCACAGTCCCGAAGGGAAGGTTTCAAAGCTTGTTCCCAGACACTGGTGAGGAGGGCTAAGATAGGAAGAAGGAAGCCTTTCTGCATTACCTTCCATTTTGTTTTCTGGAGAAGGAAGGGTAGAGGGAGATGTATCTCCAGCCCCTGCTGTCTCAGTGCCATGGGTCCTCAGGCCCTCCAGGGTCTAACATTAGAAGGGATATGGAACAGAGTAGATATTATCATCTTTATCATACTTGATAAGCAGATCTTTAAAGCGTTCCCTGAGAAGCACCCCTAGAAGAAACAGGAGGTAACATCAGCAAGGCCACAGTACTGCAGTTTTTGCAACTTGACGTGATGATTAGATGAGAGACTGTGAAAGGGCCAGAGAATTACAACAGGTCTACACAGCACCCCTCCTTATTCTACAGTACATCCCTTTTCCCCAGGCAGCAGACCCTGTTCTCCTACCTGCTGCCGTATGTTTCTCTTCCCTTACTTTCACCGCACTACAGCTCTCACTCCCCACTTTCTTAAGCTCTGTGTCGAGGTTGCAGGGCCTGACCCCTCCTGAGACATGGCCATCTTACACATTGAGCTAACCAGATAGCTTGTTAACCCCCACATCCTTCCACTCTCCATCAACGTTTTCCACGTTCCTTAGACTTTTCTTACTGATTTAACTATTTATCTCTATGGGGGCCTTTTTCAAAAGAAAACAAAACAAAAACCACTTCCACAACCCACCTCACATGAAAATATACATTTATGAGAAAGATTTGAGGTAGTGTCAAGTAGTATTTTCTTTAACCAAAAGCTTTACCCATGGTTTTCTTTCAAAAGTGAGCTCTTGGGGCCGGCCCGGTGGCACAGTGGTTAAGTTCACATGTTCTAACAAACTCTTTATCCACACCTGAGAGCTGATCCACATAGAATCCTGGTGTAATAACGAAGAATGCCAAAGCTAGAGTGGTAAAAATGTCATGAATTTTAATTTTTTTGGTGGGTTGCATCTAGAAATTGTTGCTGCAGACATAATGTAATTTTGACATTGTAAACCTATAATCACCATAAGAGTGTTAGATGGTCATCAGTAATATTGAACAACTACAATAAAATTGGTGTCTTGTGGGTAGAGGGGTTCTGTTAGGTAATTCTTTTGGGTGTTCACAGATTATTTTGTTTATTATTTGTTTCTAATTTTATTTGAGATTCCACTTTAAAAGAATATAGCATGCATTTTAAAAACTAAAAAGTATATGAGTTTGCATGCAATTTTGTTAGCATTTGGCAGTGATCTTTTTATAAATGACAATATGTTTAAAATTTAAAGTCACGTATTTAACTATATGGACTTTAAAAAATCTTGATTACCGTGAAACTTTTTATTTTAGCCTGAGAAGTTTACACTTTTTACTAAGCTATAACATCTGTTTTTGTGTGGTTATTGCATCTTTGCTTGAGGGGCTTATTTCTTTTCTGCTTTTAAATCTTCTTATGTTTTCAGTTAGGGTTTATGGACAAATGATTTTATCTGGGGATCCTGGAATAAATACATATATTTTCACATTCACCCTGATTGAAAAGTTAGGTGGACTAGGAGAAAAGTTTGATGACCATATATTTTAAGTGGAATACAATTTCCTTAGAGTTACAGTAACTCTTCTGAGGGAACAGGGGCAAAATCGATGTAAGATCTTCCCAGGGCTTCAGCCAATAAAGATGTGATTGTTCGTCTTTGGTGAAGTGCTGTTTTGAATGTGGTGTGCTGCATAAGTCGAACATAATACAACATGATGTCATATAACACAAGGTGATGTCACATCATACAACATGCACCATGCCACATGTGACATCATATAACACAATGTGATGCCATATGACAAGGTAGTCTAATATAACATTATGCACCATATAATACAATGTGACATCACATAATACAATGTAGTGTATTATAGATATAGGTTTATGGAATGCATGAAAAAACTTCTTGCTGGTTCTTATTGATTCCAACTTAATTATTGTGAGAATTTCATATGTGTTTAAGTCTGCCTGGGTTCCCCAGAGAGCAAAGCCTCAGGCAAAGTCTTGTGTGTGGATTGTTCATAGGGGACTGTGATCCCAGAGAAGAGAAGTGAGGGATAGGGAAGCAGAGTAGTGAAGGAAGAGAGCCAAAATAAGGCTGCGTTATCATCTGGTCAACATTATGGGCCTCTGGTTGCTGTATCCCATAGGATTGTCTAATAAGAAGTATGAAATGTGTCTCAGGTTGTCCATGGGGTTGCATGGGAGAAAGAGGGAGCATTTACCCAAAAGCTCCCATCGCCCATTGGTCCAAGTTTCTCCTTATGGAATGCCAACTTGTACATGCATTTGGCTGGTACATGCACAAAAGCCACACAACAGAGAAGCCTCAGTTGGGAAGCAGGTGTTGGTGCATTGGTTCAAGGGCAGACTCAGTCAGGGTGTACCTGCATGAGGACACATCCACACAGAGCTGGCCACTACCACAGGCTTCGGGTCAGAGACAAGAGAGCACCTAGGGACCCAAAGGTGTGCAAGAGGCAGAACAAAGTAAAGAAAGGAAAGTGAATGAGGGCCATGGTCACAATTCATGTGCATCTGGCAAAGAGATAATTCCCTAATGTGTAAGAAAGGATCTTTACCTCATAATGTACACAGGAAATAACTCGTTTGCTCAGTTATTACATATGTAGGCCCACACTCCCTATGTGAAACTGTTGGTGCCAAGTATGTTTCAAAACTCAGATTTTCTTTCTTTTTTTTTTTGATTAGCCCTGAAGATTGGAAGGAAGATTGGCCCTGAGCTAACATCTGCTCCCAGTATTCCTCTTTTTGCTAAGGAAGATTAGCCCTGAGCTAACGTTGATGCCCATCTTCCTCTATTTTGTATATGGGATGCTGCCACAGCATGGCTTGATGAGCCTTGCATAGGTCCATACTTGGGATCTGAACCTGTGAACCCTGGGCTGCTAAAGCAGAGCACGCAAACTTAACCATTGTGCCACCAGGCCAGCCCCAAAACTCATATATTTTTCTCTGTATTTTACTAAGACAATCCAGTGGACATACTGAATTGTATCTAATGTAACACCCCCTAAGAGATTCAGGGCCAGGACCGTGTCATCCCAACATTAATATTTCTGCAGCAAAACATGAGTATTTATATAAGGTGGGGTAAATTAAGACCACAAATAGCCTCATTTCAGTTCAAATCAGGTTTTGTTGAATTTTGACATAAAACAAAATATTTTGCTTTTCTGAACTTTAATATTTCGGAATTATGGATAAGTGATTATGAAACTATACAATCAGTGAGCTGGCTTTAAAATGTTATCTTTGGCCTTAAAAGTTGTAACCTTGATTAGCAATTTTCTAGGTTTCCTTCTTTGCTGATTAGTACAGAATGTCCCCCTAGGTTCTCTAAAAATATATTTGATTAGATTTTGGTTTTAGAGAATTTTCTGTAATTTTTTCCCTGATTATGGTTTTGAAATTGCTGATGTTCTCAATGTCCTTTGGTATCCTATTATTGAACAATCCTATTGTCTTTGTGAAAGTATTTTTGGCTACCAATAAAGCAATCTGCTTGATCAGTCCTAAGCAAAATAGGGGATTATTAGAATGATACTGTGCTAACTGTCAGACTCCAAGGGATGATGGGCACTGAGGAGGCATAGGAAGAAGAAACACACCCAGACATTGGGCATACTCCTGTCCTCTAAACACCCTCCATTCTCTTCTCATAGACTCATGCTTCTCTGTGGACAATTTTCTTGTCTTCTGCTCATAGCAGAGTAGAGATGGTTTCATTAATTTCCCGATTTATAGGATCTTAATTTCAACCACACAGAGAGAAAAGGCTAGTTTGAAACCCTAATTTCCTGGTGAAGAATCTTATCTCTCCAATTGGGTTAGCTTCCTTTCCTAAACCAGAAATTATGACCGGGGGAGAGAGGCTACATGGTAAAACATGGCCTGGAGTGGCTAGAGTTAGAGTTCTTAGAGAAAGGGAGTCATTGTGAACCGGACAGACATCCCCAAAACTTCCTAATATGCTTCTTAGGTGCTCTAACTTCTAGTAAGTAATTCATTTCAATTAAATCATTCATTTATTTAGCCAATCATTCAATTCATACATTTGTACAGCAAACACAGGTGGTGGTCTAGGGACTGGGGATAGAGTGGTGAACATAAAAACCAAGTCACTGCTCTCATAGGTTTCCCATCCTAGAGGGGAGATAGATCTGTATTGATTCATGTGAGGTGCAGTGAGGACTACACAGTTGATTAAGACACTGAGAGCTTCAGTGTTCTCAGAGTCTGATGCGGAGGCAGGGCAAGTGTACCGAGTTATAAAGACAAATATGATAACTTCACAATCAAGGTACAGATAAACTATTATAAGTGTTAAAATGAAAGAGAACTAGAATTAGGGGGGAAGGAAACGGAGGATGAGGAAAAAGAAGAAGAGAGGGAGGAGGAGGAGGGGGAGGAAGATGGGGAGGTGGAAGAACAGGAGGAAGGGGAGGAGGAAGAAGAGATCACATCCCACTGAAAAGGCAAAGAAATGTCTCTTGGAAGAGGCATCATTTGACTTGGCCTCTGACAAAAGAGTAGGATTTCAAAAGTTGAGGATGAAATTAAAGATTTCAACCAGATGGAACAAGTTGAGCAAAAACTAGGAAGCAAGTGAACCTTGTAGAAATTCTGATAAAAAACAGTAAAAATTGGCCTACAGTGGCCTGTACTATATGCCTGGCAACTGGATGGTG
The DNA here is from genome assembly GCF_021613505.1 of Equus quagga. Taxonomy (NCBI): domain Eukaryota; kingdom Metazoa; phylum Chordata; class Mammalia; order Perissodactyla; family Equidae; genus Equus; species Equus quagga. Next base: position 72,422,853 of record NC_060268.1, read on the forward strand.
GTGCCCCAATGGGTAGGTCAGCAGCACCCTTCCCACTGGGAAGGTGGTTCAGAAATGTCATTGTTCTGAGTGAGCACACTTACCAGCCCACAGAATGGATCTGTTCTTTTTAACGGCTGAGAGGATTTGACAATAAGAAGACTTTGCTTTGACCAATAAAAGAATTTGTCTTCTAGCCTACCTGTTGTCTAACCATAGACATAGACTGGTAATGTGAAATGGTACATTATAACAAGAACATCAGTGTATTAATTTCAAATAAGAGCTGTAACTGTGGAGGGGACAGGATATTTGAATCTTGGGGTCAGTCAAAGGATTTGGATGTTTAATGGCATCATGCTGTGAGTGCCTATGAGTAACAGATGAGGAACTGAACCTTTGATTAAGTCACACGATCACCCAGTCAGTGAGCGCTGAGATGATCTAGTTTTGGAGGTCTTTCCAGGACTCCATGACCCCTCAGAGAAAGACTTTTTCTTTGTATGCCCTCAAAGTAGACTTAAGGGATTGATGACACTCACCTGGGTTGGAAGGATGATTTGGGCTCAGATACAGTGAGACAGTGGAGGGTCTCCATCAAGAAATGGAGAAGACAGTGAGGAAAGCTCCAGGGACAGAGAAATTCAGGAAACCTGATCTGTCATTATAAATGAAACAAAAATGCTAACAAAATCCTCAAAAGAAATTAGGAGTTCTAACTGAAAAGACTGTGGCATAATAGAAAAAAGCCCTAATATGTATTTATATATAAAGTATATGAGGCAATTGTTACGTACAGTTTGTGTTAACCTGATAATAAAAATATTTAAATCCCTAGATAGCCCCTTTCTAGTTTTTATCGTGTTCTTTTTTTTTTTTACTTCAGAGCAACAGCATTTTTATTCTTATCTTACAGTTTATGAATATAAATAACATGAAAATTAGGAGAGACTTTACTCTTTATTTCATTTTGATTTTTACTCCATTTTAATATACCTTAAATAATTGTCAAAATTAAATATTTGAGAGAAAACATAATATTAAAAGAAATCCTAAGTAGTTATGCACGTATTTCTTACCTAACTCTATGCAATTTTGTAATTTGTAAAAACCTTCTTTTGTGTGTGTGTTTGTTGAGGTAACATTGGTTTATAACATTATATGGATTTCAGATGAACATCATTATATTTCGATTTCTGTGTAGATTACATCATGTTCACCACCTGAAGACTAATTCCAGCCTATCACCATACACGTCCAAGTCACCCCTTTTGCCCTCCTCCACCCTCCGCTTCCCCCAATCCAATCTCTGTCTCCATGTGTTTGTTTGCTGTTGTTTTTATCTTCTCTTTATGAGTAAGATCATGTGGTATTTGACTTTCTTCCTCTGACTTCCCTTAGCATAATACCCTCAAGGTCCATCCATGTTGTCACAAATGGCAAGATTTCATCTTTTTAATGGCTGAGTAGTATTCCATTATGTGTATTTACCACATCTTCTTTATCCCTTCATCCCTTGATGGGCACCTAGATTACTTCCAAGTCTTGGCTATTGTGAATAATGCCACAATGAACACAGGGGTGCATATACCATTACGTGTTCGTGTTCTCATGTTCTTTGGGTAATTACCCAGCAGTGGAATAGACGGATCATATGGTAGTTCTCACTTTTTGAGGAATCTCCTTACTGTTTTCCATAGTGTCTGCACCAGTTTGCACTACCACCAGCAGTGTATGAGAGTTCCCCTTTCTCACATCTTCTCCAACACTTGTTATTTCTTGTCTTGTTAATTATAGCCATTCTGATGGATGTAAGGTGAAATCTCATTGTACTTCTGATTTGCCTTTCCCTAATAATTAGTGATGTTGAACATCTTTTCATGTGCCTATTGGCCATCTGTATGTCTTCTTTGGAAAAATGTTCAGATCTTTTGCCCATTTTTTTAATTGGGTGGTTAGTTTTTTTTTTGTTGTTGAGATGTGTGAATTCTTTATGTATTTTGGATATTAACCCCTTGACACATATATGGTTTGCAAATGTCTTCTCCCAGTTGTTAGATTGTCTTTTCATTTTGTTGATGATTTGCTTTGCTGTGCAGAAACTTTTTAGTTTGATGTAGTCCCATTTGTTTATTTTTTCTATTGTTTCCCTTGCCAGGTCAGACACAGTACTTGAAAATATGTTCCTAAGACTGATGTTGCAGAGTGTACTTCCTGTGTTTTCTTCTAGGATGTTTATGGTTTCAGGTCTTGCATTCAAGTCTTTAATCCATTTTGAGTTAATTTTTGTGTTTGGTGTAAGATAATGGTGTACTTTCGTTCTTTTGCATATGGCTGTCCAGTTTTCCCAACGCCATTTATTGAAGAGACTTTCCTTTCTCCATTGTGTACTCTTTGCTCCCTTGTTGAAAATTAACTGTCCATATATGTGTGGGTTTATTTCTGGACTCTTGATTCTGTTCCATTGATCTGTGTCTCTGTTTTTGTGCCAGTCCCATGCTGTTTGATTACTATAGCTTTGTAGTATATTTTGAAATCAGGGATGGTGATGCCTCCAGCTTTGTTCTTTTTTCTCAGGATTCCTTTGGTTATTTAGGGTCTTTTGTTGTTCCGTACAATTTTTAGGATTCTTTGTTCTATTTCTGTGAAAAATGTTGTTGGAACTTTGATAGGGATTACATTGAGTCTGTGGATTGCTTTAGGAAGTATGGACATTTTAAATATGTTAATTCTTCCAATCCAAGAGCATGGAATATCTTTCCATTTCTTTGTGTCTTTTTCAATTTTTTCAACAATGTTTTATAGTTTTCAGTGTACAGGTCTTTCACTTCTTTGGTTAAATTTATTCCTAGGTATTTTATTCTTTTTGTTGCAGTTGTAAATGGGATTGTACTCTTAATTTCTCTTTCTGCTACTTCATTGTTAGTGTATAGAAACGCAACCAATTTTTGTACATTGATTTTGTATCCTGCAACTTTACTGTATTCATTTATTATTTCTATAAGTCTTTTAGTGGATTCTTTAGAGTTTTCTGTATATACAATTATAACATCTGCAAATAGTGACAGCTTCGCTTCTTCCTTTCCAATTTGGATCCCTTTTATTTCTTTTTCTTGCCTGATTGCTCTGGCTAGGACTTCGAATACTATGTTAAATAAAACTGATGAAAGTGGGCACCCTTGTCTGGTTCCTCTTCTTAGAGGGATAGCTTTCTTAGAGGGATAGTTTTTCTCCATTGAGTATGATATATGCTGTGGATTTGTCATATATGGCCTTTATTAAGTAGAGATTATTTCCTTCTGTACCCATTTTATTCAGAGTTTTTAAGAAATAGATTCTGTATCTTGTCAAATGCTTTCTTTCCCTCTATTGAGATAATCATGTGGTTTTCATTCTTCATTTTGTTAGTGTGATATATCACGTTGATTTATTTGCAGATGTTGAACCATCCCTGCATCCTTGGAATAAATCCCACTTGATCATGGTGTCTGATCTTTTTAATGTATTGTTGTATTTGATTTGCTAGTATTTTGTTGAGGATTTTTGCATCAGTGTTCATTGTCGTTGTCTGGGTTTGGTATCAGCCTAATGTTGGCCTTGTAGAATGAGTTAGGAAGCTTCCCCACCTCTTCAGTTTTTTGGAAGAGTTTGAGAAAGATAGGCATTAAGTCCTCTTTGAATGTTTGGTGGAATTCACCAGGGAAGCTGTCTAGTCCTGGACTTGTATTTTTTGGAAGGGTTTTGATTACTGTTTTGATCTCCTTACTGGTGATTGGTCTATTCAAATTCTCTATTTCTTCTTGGTTGTTTTGGAAGGTTACATGATTCTAAGAATTTATCCATTTCTTCTAGATTATCCAATTTGTTGTATAGCTTCATAGTAGTCTCTTATAATCTTTTGTATTTCTGAGGTGTCCGTTGTAATTTCTCCTCTTTCATTTCTGATTTTATTTATTTGAGACTTCTTTCTTTTTTTCTTGGTGAGTCTAGCTAAAGGTTTGTACATTTTGTTTATCTTTTCAAAGAACCAGCTCTTAGTTTCATTGATTTTTTTTTCTATTGTTATTTTAGTTTCTATTTCATTTATTTCTGCTCTGATTTTTATTATTTCCTTCCTTCTCCTGACTTTGGGTTTCATTTGTTCTTCTTTTTCTTTCTCCTTTAGGTGCATTGTTGTGTTGTTTATTTGAGATTTTTCTTGTTTGTTGAGGTAGGCCTGTATTGCTATACACTTACCTCTTAGAACCACTTTTGCTGTATCCCATAAATTTTGGCATGTCCTATTTCCATTTGCATTTGTCTCCAGGTATTTTTTGATTTCTCCTTTGATTTCTTCATTGACTCAATCGTTGTTCAGTAGCATTTTGTTTGATCTCCACATATTTGTGGCTTTTCGAAATTTCTTCCTATAGTTGATTTCCAGTTTCATACCGTTATGGTAAGAAAAAATGCTTGGTATTATTTTGATCTTCTTGAATTTATTGAGACTTGTTTTGTGGCCTAATATGTCATCTATCCTAGAGAATGTTCCATGTGCATTCGAAAAGAATGTGTATTCTGTGGGTTTTAGATGGAATGTTCTGTATATATCTACTAAGTCCATCTGGTCTAATGTGTTGTTTAAGGCCAATGTTTCCTTATTGTTCTTCTGTTTGGGTGATCTATCTGTTGGTGTAAGTGGAGTGTTAAAGTCCTACTATTGTTGTGTTGCTATCTATTTCTCCTTTTATGTCTATTAATAGTTGCTTTATATATTTAGGTCCTTCTATGTTGGCTGCATAATATTTACAAATGTTATATCCTCTTGTTGGATTATTCCCTTTATCATTATGTAGTGCCCTTCTTTGTCTCATTACACTTTTTGTTTTAAAGTCTGTTTTGTCTCATATAAGTATTGCTACCCCAGCTTTCTTGTCTTTGCCATTTTCATGGAGTATCTTTTTCCATCCCTTCACTTTCAGTTTGTGAGTGTCTTTAAGTCTGAAGTGTGTTGCAGCATATATATGAGTTTTGTTTTTTTATCCTATTGGCCACCCTATGCCTTTTGATTGGAGCATTTAGTCCGTTGATATTTAAAGTAGCTATTAATAAGAATGTACTTGTTACTATTTTGTTACTTTTTTATGGGTGTTCTAGTAGTTCTTCTCCATTCCTTTCTTCTTCTCTTGCTCTCTTCCTTTGTGGTTTGATGGCTTTCTTTAGCATTATGTTTGGGTTCCTTTCTCTTACTTGTTTACTTATTTATTATAGGTTTCTGGTTTGTGATTACCATGAGGTTCATATATAATGATCTATGTATATAGCAATCTATAGTAAGTTGATGGTCTCTTAACTTTGACCTCTTGCTAAAAGCTCTACTCTTTTACTGTCCTCCTCCCACGTTTTTGTTTTTGAAATAATATCTAACCTCTTTTTTTGTGCATGTGTATCCATTATGCTCTTATCACATAAATAGCCAATTTTAGTACTTTTGTCTTTTGACCTTCATATATCGTAGATCTACTTCCTTTACCATATATTTGCCTTTACCAGTGATTTTATTATTTTTTCAAAAGAATTTTCTTATTCCTGTTTGTGGTCTTCTCTTTTTCCCTTAAATTAGTGCCTTTTGCATTTCTTGTAAGGCTGGTTTCTTTGTGACAAACTCATTTAGTTTTTGATTCTCTGGGAGACTCTTTATCTCTCCTTCCATTCTGAATGATAACCTTGCTGGGTAGAATATTCTTGGCTGAAGGTTTTTTCCTTTCAGCACTTTAAATATATTGTGCCACTCCCTTATAGCCTGTAAAGTTTCTGCTGAGAAGTCAGCTGATAGCCTTATGGGGTTTCTTTTGTATATAACTTATTGCCTTTCGCTTGTGGCTTTTAGGATTCTACCTTTATCTTTAACTCTTGACATTTTAATTATAATGTGTCTTGGTGTGGGCCTCTTTCGGTTTATTTTTTTTGATGTTCTCTGTGCTTCCTGTCCATGGATGTCTGTTTCCTTCCTTAGGTTAGGAATATTTTCAGCTATTATTTCTTCAGAGAGATTCTATGCCCCTCTGTCTCTTTCTTCTCCTGGGACACATATAATACAGATGTTAGTGTGCTTAATGTGTCCCAGAGGTTCCTTAGACTGTCCTTGTTCTTTTTAATTCATTTTTCTTTTGTCTGTTCAGCTTGGGTGATTTCCTCTAGTCTTTCATCCAGCTTGCTGATCCATTCTTCTGTATAATCTACTCTGCTATTAAGTCCCTCTAGTGAATTTTTCATATTCAGTATTGCATTCATTTCTGATTAGTTCTTTTTTATGGTTTCCAGTTATTTGTTGAAGTTCTCACTGAGTTCATTCATTCTTCTCCCAAGATCAGTGAGCACTCTTATGGCTATTAGTTTGTACTCTTTGTCAGGTAGATTGTTTATTTCTGTTTTATTTAGTTCTTCTTCTGTTTTTTTTTTGCTGTTTCCTAACTTTGAACATATTCCTTTGTCTCCTCATTTTGCCTGTTTCTCTGTGCTTACATCTATGTATTAGGTAGATCAGCTACATCTGATCATGGAGAGGTGGCCTTGTGTAAGAGATGCCTTATGAGACCCAGCAGTGTGCTTGCCTCTCATCACTAGTTCCAAATGTTCCAGTAGTATCCTGTGTGAGCCATGTGTGTCCTTCTGTTTGGCAGGGTTGCTCTTGCTGCAGGTGCTCAGGGAGGCTCGGCTGTCCCGCTGGCCAGCTGATTGTAATGCTCAGCTGTAGGTGGCTGCTGTGGGCCCTTCAGTCACTGTTGGGCAGGAGGAACCCCAGAACACTTGGCTGCAAGATCTACTGGCATGTTACTGTTGAAATTTTTCTGTTAAGTGTTTAGGCCCCCAGTGTGGCTGGTTGCTAGCCTCAAGTGCTTACAATTGCTGTAGGCCTCTGGCCTGCAAGGCTGTTGTCAACTCCCTCAGGATTGCAGCTGAGTGGTGCTGTGCCCAGTCATGGGGGCATCCAGTTGTTTCAGGCTTTGGAAGCTGGGGCCAATCCTCTATGTTGCTGTTTGAGAAGCACAAGTCTGTTGCAGTTGACAAGCCCCACCACCTGCAGGAGCACACCCCTATCAACACTGTCCTGCCTCATGTGTGCATCCGACCCACTGAAGTAGACCCAGTCACTCTACTGCAGAGACACCACAGACTCCACCAACACAGACCCGCCCCTCTTGCAGGCACTGCCCTGCAGAGGCAGACCACTTGCCCAAGGGCAAAGGTTCCAGGTACCCAGCCTATCCCAGCCCAGTAGTTGCCCGAGGGCTTGCTGTTGTGTGGGGCCAGTCCCTAGGGTGGGTTGCCGGCCTTGCCTGGGCTGGATTGAATCCATACTCTAGAGGATGGGGCCGACCTGGGCTAAGAGGCTAGGGGAAGAACTCCAATGGCATCTGTGTCAACACACCTATCCTAGGTCACAAGATGGCTGCCACCAATGTCTCAATCCCTGGAGAGGTCTCACCTCTCACCAAGATGCACCCAGAGCCTATCAAGTGAGTCTCTTTTCACCAAAGAACTGTACACATTTCTTTCTGGTGATTTTAGGTTGCTTTCCAAAATGGGTGAATTTGTGCATGGGCTCTTTAAGAGCAGGCTTTTTTCCCCTTATGTCTGATAGCTTTTCTGTGGGGATTCCCTTGTTGTAGTTAATAGCCAGCAAAGCCAGATATTATAACACTTGTCTCAGTTGTGCTGAGTCCAAAGGCTGCTTATTGTGGTAATGCTCCATGGCTCAGATTCTCCACCCCTCTAGGGAAGGCTTCATACCTTAATATTGCTCCCAACCGACTGTAAAGTGTCGAGGCTCAAATGTGGCTTTTCTGCCTCTTCCACCTCAGTCAGCACTGTCCTAGTTGTGGGGGTTCTTTTTATCTGGCTTTCAGTTTTCTCTCAGGGATAATTGTTCCAAAAGTAGTTATGAATCTGTTGTGTCTGTGGGAGGAGGTGAGTTCAGAGTCTGCCTATGCTGCCATCTTGACACCATACCACTTATTCACTTCCAACTGTGGTCAGAGACCATACTTAGCATGATTTAAATCCTCTTAAATTTAGTAAGACCTATTTTGTAGACTAACATATGGTCTATTCTGGAGAGTGTCCCATATGCATTTGAGAAAAATGTCTATTCTGTCGTTTGATGGAGTATTCTATAGGTGTCTATTAAGGCTAGTTGTTTTACAGCATTGTTCAAGTCTTCTATTTCTTTCATTTATTTATTTTTTTGCTGAAGAAGATTTGCCCTGAGCTAACATCCATCGCCAATCCTCCTTTTTTCCTTGAGGAAGATTCGCCCTGAGCTACCATCTGTTGCAAATCTTCCTCTATTTTGGATGTGGGCTGCCACCACAGCATGGCCACTGACAAGTGGTGAGTCCATGCCAAAGAATCAAACTTGGGCAGCTGAAGTGGAATGTGCTGAACTGAACCACCAGGCCACTGGGGCTGGCCCAGTCTTCTATTTCTTTGTTGGTCTTCTCTCTAGTTGTTCTGTCCATCATTGAAAGTGGGGTACTGAAGTCTCCAGTTATTATTGTTGGATTATCTGGGGTTCCCATCAGTTCCGTCAGTTTCACTTCAAGTATTTTGAAGCTCTCTTGTTAGGTGCGTATATGTTTATAATTGTTAGTTCTCCTTGATGAACTGACCATTTAATCATTATAAAATGTCTCTAGTAACAATTTCTTTTGTCTGGAAATCCATTTTTATCAGGTATTAGTATAGCCACTCCCGTTTTATTTTGGTTATGGCTTACATGGTATATCTTTTTATCCTTTTACTTATCACTTATTTGTGTTTTAGACTCTAAAGTGAATCTCTTAGAGACAACATATACTTGGATCATGTTTTTTAAAATCCATTTTGCTAATCTATGCCTTTTGATTTGAGTGTTTAATCCTTTTATTCAATGTAATTATTGATATGGTAGGAGTTAGTCTGCTATTTTGCTATTTGTTTTCTATATGTCATAATTTTTGTACCTCTATTCCTCAGCTACTGTCTTCTTTTCTGCTAAATAGAAATTTTTGAATGTACCATTTTAATTCCCTATTACTCTACATTTTTGAGTTATTTTTCTTAGTGATTGCCCTGGGGATTATAATTAACATCTTAATTTATAACAATGTAGTTAAGATTAATACCAACTTAATTTTAATACTTTGTGAAGACTTTCCTGTTATATAGCTCTGTTCCCTCTCCTTCTTTTGTGATATTATTGTCATACCAATTACATCTTTGTACACTATATGACATCAACACAGTTTTATAATTATTTCCTGTGCTGTCATTTTTTAAATCACATAAGAAAAATGTTATAAACAAAAATTACATTTATACTGTCTATATTTACCTATGTGTTACATTTATTAGTATTCTTTATTTTTTTTATGTGGATTTGAGTTACTGTCCAATGTCCTTTTATTTCAACCTCACAGATTCCCTTTGGTATTTCTGCTATGGAAGCAATACATTTTCTTAGCTTTTATTTATCTGGGAATATGTTAATTTTGCCTTTGTTTTTGATTGATAATTTGGCTGTATATAAAATTCTTGGTTTATCTTCTTATTTTTTAGCATTTTGAATATGCTATCAACTTTAAAATAAAATGGCCAGTGACCTTACCAGAAAAATGAGTTTATTCAGGAGTAGCCAGAGGAATTACAGTTCAGGAAATGCAAGCTATGGTGGACCATAGGCAAATCTAGAGAACAACAGAGCGGAGTTCCTTTTTCCCCAGAGAAAAAAGGGCAGTTGGGAGGGACTGTTCTGAGTGAAAGTTCACTGGAGGAGAGTAAGAGTTCTGGGTGGCGATGGTTCCTCATTGGCTGAGCTGCAACATTTTCCATCGGCTGGGCTTGTTGCTGGGCAAGAAGAAATTCTTCCTTCTTCCTGCTAGGGTAGTAAATTAATATCCAGCTTCCCATTGGAGATGCAAGGTATATCTCTTCCTGTTTAGGGTAATCGACAATGAGTGGTAGGGTGTGAGAGCTCCCTCTACAGGCCTTCCTGACTATAATTTTAGTTGAGGTTTCCCTTATTAATTTTCACAATGCTATCCCAGTGCCATCTAGCCTCTTTAAGGTTTCTGATGCAAAACCATCTGTTAATCTTACTGAGTATCCCTTGTACATAATGAGTTAACTTTTCTCACACTGTATTCAAAATTCTCTCTTTGTCTTTTAATAGTTTGATTTTTACATATCTAGGTGTAGATTTCTTTGAATTTATCCTATTTGGATTTCATTGAGCTTCTTGGAAGTTTTTCATCAAATTTGAAAAGTTTTTGGTCAGTATTTGTTAAAATGTCTTTTTCTACTTCTTTACCTCTCTCTCCTCTTTCTGGGACTCCTGTTATGTGTATGTTGATACACTTTATAGTGTCCTAAAGATCTCTGAGGCTCTCTTCATTTTGCATCATTCCTTTTTTTTTCTTTCTGTTTCTTAGAGCAGATAATCTAAACTGACCTATTTTCAAGCTTGCCAATTCTTTCTTCTGCCAGCTAAAATCTGCTGTTAAGCCCCTTTAGTAAATTTTAAAATTTGAATTATTGTACTTTTCAACTCCAGAATATTTATTATTTCTTTTTTTGTGACATCTTTTTCTTTTTTAAAATTCTTATTTTGTGAGATGAAGTTATCATACTTTCCTTTAGTCCCTTAAACATATTTAAAATATGATTTAAAGTCTCTATCTGGTATGTCCAATGTCTGGGCTTTCTCAGGGACATTTACTATTTACTGCTCTTTTCACCCTCTGTGTGAGCCATATTTTCTTATTTCTTTGTATGAGTTGTTGGGCTTTTTTCCTCTACTTTTTGGTAGTTGTTGTTGAAGCTGGATGTTTAAAATAACATAATATGGCAACTCTGGAAATCAGATTTCCTCTTCACAGCATTTGTTATTGTTGCTTCAGGCATACCTCAGAGATATTGTGGGTTTGGCCAGATTACCACAATAAATTAAATATCACAATAAGGCAAGTCAAATGAACTTTTTGGTTTTCCAGTGCATATAGAAGTTATGTTTATACTATATTGTAGTCTTATTAAGTGTGCAATAGCATTATGTTTAAAAAAACAATGTACGTAACTTAATTAAAAAACACTTTATTGCTAAAAAATGATAACCATCATCTGAGCCTGTAGCAAGTCATAATATTTTTGCTGGTGGAGGGTCTCACCTCAAGGTTGATGGCTGCTGACTCACAAGGGTGGTGGTTGCTGAAGGTTGGGGTAGCTGTGGCAATTTCAGAAAATAAGACAACAATTAAGTTTGCTGCATTGATGGATCTTTCCTTTCATGAATAATTTCTCTGTAGCATGCAATGGTGTTTGATAGCATTTTACCCACAGTAGAACTTCTTTCAAAATTGGAATCAATCCTCTAAAACCCTGCTGCTGCTCTATCACCTAAGTTTATATAATATTCTAAATTCTTTGTTGTCATTTCAACAGTCTTCACAGCATCTTGCCAGGAATACTTTCCTTCTCAAGAAAGCACTTTCTTTGCTCATTCATAAGAATCAACTCCACATCCATTAAGTTTTATTATGAGATTGCAGGAATTCAGTCACATGTTCAGGTTCCAATTCTAATTCTATTTCTCTTGCTATTTCTACCACATCTGCAGTTACTTCATCCACTCAGGTCTTGAACCCCTCAAAGTCATCCCTGAGAGTTGGAATCAACTTCTTGCAAACTTCTGTTAATGTTAATATTTTAATGTCTTCGCATGAATCACAAATGTTCTTAATGGCATCTAGAATGGTGAATCCTTACCAGAAGGTTTTCAGTTTACTTTGCCCAGATCCATCAGAGGAATCACTATCTCTGGCAGCTATAGCCTTACAAGATGTATTTCTTAAATAATAAGACTTTAAAGACAAAATTAGTCCTTGATCCATGGGCTGCAGAGTGGATGTTGGGTTAACAGGTATAAAAACATTCATCTCATTGTACATCTCCATCAGAGCTGTTGGATGACAAGCTGCCTTGTTAAGGAGCAATATTACTTTGAAAGAAATCTTTTTTTTCTGAGCATTAGGTCGCAACAGTAGGTTTAAAATATTCAGTAAACCATGCTGTAAACAGCTGTGTTGTCATCCAGGCTTTGTTATTCCATTTATAGAGCACAGGCAGAGTAGATTTAGCATAATTCTTAAAGGTCTTAGGATTTTTGGAATAATAAATGAGCATTGGCTTCAATTTAATGTCACCAGCTGCATTAGCCTCTATCAAGAGAGTCAGCATGTCCTTTGAAGCTTTGAAGCCAGTCATTGACTTCTCCTCTCTAGCTATGAAAATCCTAGATGGCATCTTCTTCCAATACAAGGCTGTTTCATCTACATTGAAAATCTGTTGTTTAGTGTAGCCACCTTCATTAATTATCTTAGCTAGATCTTCTGGATAACTTGCTGCAGCTTCTATATCAGCACTTGCTGCTTCACCTTGTACTTTTATGTTATGGAGATGGCATTTTTCCTTACACCTCATGAACCAACCTCTGCTAGCTTCAAACTTTTCTTCTGCATCTTCCTCATCTATCTTAGCCTTCATAGAATTGCAGAGAGTTAGCACCTTACTCTAGATTAGGCTTTGGCTTAAGGGAATGTTGTGGCTGGTTTTATCTATCCAGACCGCTAAAACTTTTTCCATATCAGCGATAAGCATGTTTTGCTTTCTTATCATTTGTGTCTTCACTGGAGTGGCACATTTAATTTCCTTCAAGAACTTTTCCTTTACGTTCACAACTTGGCTAACTATTTGGTGCAGGAGGCCTAGCTTTGGGCTTATCTTGGTTCTCAAACGCCTTCCTCACTAAGCTTCATCATTTCTAGCTTTTGATTTAAAGTGAGAGACATGTGACTCTTACTTTCACTTGAACACCTAGAGGTCATTTTAGGTTTACTAATTGACCTGATTTCAATATCATTATGTCTCAAGGAATTGGGAGGCCCACGGAGAGGGGAGAGAGATGGGGGAATGGCTGGTCAGTGGAGCAGTCAGAACACACAACATTTATCAATTAAGTTTACCATCTTCTCTGGTGTGATTTGTGGTGCCCCAAACCAATTACAATAGTAACATCAAAGATTACTACCACACCTCACCATAACAAATATAATAATAATGAAAAAGTTTGAAATATTGTGAAAATTACTAAAATGTGACAAGAGATGCAAAATGAACAAGTGATATTGGAAAAATGTGGCATATCGACTTGTTCAACACAGGATTGCCAGAATTTGTAAAAACTGCAGTATCTGTGAAGTGCAACAAAGTGAAGTACAATAAAACGAGGTATGCCTGTACTTGTTATTGTTGTTGCTGTTTGTTTAGTGACTTTCCTGAACTAATTCTGTAAAGTCTGTATTCTTTGTCATGTGTGGCCACCGAAGTCTGTGCTTGGTTAGATTGGTGGGCAGCTAGTGCCTTGACAGAGACTTCATTAATTGCCTTAAACCAATAATTCCCCTGCCTTTGCCAAGAAGCTCTTTGTGTGTTTGCAGGCATGCCTTCAATGCTCCAGCAGGCAGTTTACAACTTTTCCATTGCCTTCACTTCCTGCTTGTGTAAGCCTTAAGGTCAGTCAGAGATGAGAGCTTAGGTCCTTCTCGTGTCTTTCTTGGTCATGCAGACAATCCTACAAATGTGTATGGCATCTAGATTCCCAGGAATATGTTAGTTTTTCAAAATCCCCTATGGGCATCTCGTTCTTCAGCTTTCCTTTTAAGTTTTTTGCAAACCTTCTTCATAGCCCTGACTGTTATTGCTGCCACAAACAGCTGAGATGTTAAACAGTTGCCACTGATTATTTTCAACATACGCCCTGGGGAAAAAAACAATCTGTTTCCAGTGAGTGAGCTCTTAGGTCAAATAGATTGTAAAAGTGAGCTCTTAGGTCCCACCCTGGGAGTGGGATTTTCTAGGGAACTTCTAGACAGAGCAAATAGTGACAGTTCTTTGGGGATGGGGCTTTTGGGAAACTCCAAACCTATTGTATCCCTATAATTGATGCTAGGATGTTGGTTTTCATTGTGATTGTCGGGCTCTTGGTTTTCAAGACTGCCACAGAGTCAATGAGGGAGGGATGGGAATGGGGCAGGTAAAATGCCACAAGGCTAACTTTTCTTACCAACATTCAACTGTACTTCTTGAATAAACATGCCTCATATTGTTGCAAGCCTTTAGTTCTTTTACAGAGTTCTATTTTGGAAATAGTTGATTTTGACAACCTTTGCCAGTGTTCTCATTGCTGTTTTGGAGGAACAGAGCTTTTGGAGGTCCTTACTTTGCTTTTCCCACTGACATCACTCTACGTGTGGCTTCCCAGAGAGTGCAGGGCATCCTCCTAATCCTTCCATCTTCTTGAAAATCATTCCATGCACACTCCTGACAGCTGACCCCCAAATACCTGCCGTATTGAAATGCTTTCTCACTAAATCACATGTGAACCTGTGCTCTCATTTATTTGGCAATTCTAGATGTGATTTATAGTAACTACAACTTTCTTCTTTTGCTGTAAGTATAATTTGCTACTGACTCTGGAGAAAGTTTACCAATTTTATTGAGCTGCATATCTTCAGCATCGTGTAAACACTGTGAGATAGAAAGATGAAGAAGGCTAGTTCCTATCCTCTAATTACTTAAAACCACAACTGTGATGGAACATAGTGAAGCATTTCACAAGGTTGGTCATGTTTTGATCCTGATTCTTCAAACTTAAGTATTTACTGTTGCTTGTGGTCTTCTCCTTTTATTAACTCCAGTATGTTTTAGATAATGCAGCCAATACCCTCCATTGAGTACAAACAGCTCAACAAATTTGAGATAGAGCAAACAATTTAATGATTGTTCTTCTCTTCATTTTTTCATTCCAATGGCTTGCGTCACATAGGTCTGTATCTAGCAATAGGGCCACTGAGGTTTTTAAAGCCTGGATAATTTTGACAGAGAACCATGGATCTTTCAGGATTGTTATTCATCTATTTAAACCAAATTACTTACGAACTGTTGTTGGGAGAGTTAGGTGTTAGACATGCATTTCATCATGAGACTTGTTAGAACTCTCAGATCTGCTTAAATGGCTATTACTTACAGTTTTCTCATTGGTCATTAACCTTGACATCCTAAATTGTTTTCTGTGTAAAATTATATTCCCCTCTTAGCCTCAAAAAAAGAGACAATCTTCATGTTTGCTATAGAAAACCAAATATAGAGAACTCAGACACCTACAGGATTTCAGAAGAATTGAGACCAAGAGGTCATTCCTTCTGGAGCTCTGGATAGCTCTCACTTTGAAGTCATAATGCTAGGAAAAGTATGTTGCATCAAAGTTCTCAGTTCCTTTTCTGAAGCAATGCTGTGGCCATGTTTCAATTCTTCAATATCAATAACTTGAACCAAGAATTTAAATAAATCTTGTGAGAATAGTACTGTGGCCATTCATTTCTGGGGCTTGTAATCATACAAGAACCAGTTTTCCAGAAGTTCATTTGTGGAAATTAGATGTTCCATTGTTAGTGGATGACCCTGTTAATTGGAATAAAACTTAACAAGTGAAAACATGACTGACCTAGTTTTTCTTTCTATACCCTGTACATTTGATGTTTTCTCACATCAGATGTATCAGGACAGGATAGGCTATACTGAGTATGCTGGGTAAATCGTTGATACTGGCATCTCAGAAGCTTACCACAGAAAGGATTTTTTTTGCTGACATGACATGTTCAGTGCTGGTCAGCTAGATTTTGTGGTGGACAAAGCCACCAACATTTTATGATGCCACCATAACAACACACAGTTTCCAGGTCACCTTGGCAGAAAAGAGAGATTGGATAGAACTGACAGCTGTCCTTAAATGCCAGGCTGGGAAGGTGCATCTCTCATGCTTATAGCACTTTGGCCAGTCTGGTCTTGTGGCTCCACCTAATTCCAAGGGGGTAGGAAATCTTGCTGGAGGTCCAGTAGGGAGAAGGGGGCCAGGTGTGAGGAACTCTGGCAATCTACTAGTTAACTACCACATAGGACATATCCTAAAAGATTTTTTAGGGTTTACATGATATGATATTTATCTTGTGCTTTAAAATAGTGGCCAGCCAGCAGGAATGACTAGAATCTGCCTAGATGTTGGTGGGTATTGAGGGAATCAATGAAAAACGCACTTTCTTTGAATTTCAAGGCAACTGAGGAGTGGGGTTGGGTGGGGCAGTCCAAGTGGAACCTTTGGATGATCTCCAAAGGCAGCTGGTGCATTTCTCATGGCCAGGCTGCTCTGTTGTCCAACCCTAGGGGCTCCATTCAGATGGAATGCAGCTCACTGAATTTGTGCGGTGTCTCGCCGGAGGCAGCAGCCCTGTTCCAGTGTGTCAAAGGAAAAGCTGCACTTAGGATTAAACGATACCTTCTCCAGGGATGGCCTAGAAACTCTATCAAGTTTTATGGTATTCTGAGAATTTGCATCCTTGTTTAATGCAGATATTTAACTGCTAATTCATTCGCTTCTTAATCTAATAGTTTTGAGTATGTGTTTATCCCACTCATTGCTGTGAAAAGTACTGAGGATACCAGTAAATAAGGCACTGTCCCTGACAATGTCTAGTTCCCTGGAAGCACTGGCCTACATTTCTGTTCATGAATTGGACTCCTTTAACACAGCCAAAAAGCAGTAATGCAAAGTGAGAATTCTCAAACTGCAGTCACCATTCTTTCTTTATGCTTAATTATTTTCATGTGAGAATTTACTCATTTTAATCATTCACAATTTTAATTCTACTCCATAATATCTAGGGGGCATAATATTCATATATATATATATATATATACATACATATATAAAATCTCTGCTCTCCTTGGCTTTCTTTTCTTTTCCCTTTTTTTTTGGTGAGGAAGATTGGCCCTAAGCTAACATCTTTTGCCAATCTTCCTTCTTTTGTTTTTCTCCCCAAATCCCCAGTATGTAGTTGTGTATTCTAGTTGCAAATCATTCTAGTTCCTCCATGTGGGATGCTGCTACAGCAAGGCTTGATGAGCGGGGTATAGGCCCATGCCCAGGATCCAAACTGGCGAACCACAGGCTGCTGAAGTGGAGTGCATGAACTTAACCGCTTGGCCACGGGGCCAGCTCCAATATTTTTAATATCTCTGCATTTGTAGGTCTTGAGGGTACTAGAAGTTCAATACAAAATGTTAGCAGAGTCTTGTTTTGAATGGTGAATAATGCTTATCATAAACAATGCTAAAATTTCAATAAATTTTTAGACAGTAGATGTTAGAAAATCATTTGACTTTGAGATCTAAAAAAAAGATAAAAACAAGTGAAGAAAACATTAGTTATGGCTCTTTGATTTCTTGCTAGCATTCTTATTAGTTTGTCTTGAAGTTCTAGTTCATGTCAGTTTCGACAGGAATGAGTAGGAAGCTCCTCAGAGCCTGTTTGATTTTCAGCGTCCTTCAAAGATGCTTAAAACCATAGAACAGCTCCAATGTTGAGTTAGGCTCTGGTTGGCTCACCCATGGCCTCAGCAAAGAGCATAGATTTCCCTCAGAGACCCCCTAGGGCACCTTGGTGTCTGACACTAATGTAGCTGTCACCATAGTTATTGTAACTGCCATAGATGATATAGATGTCATCATGGCAGTTGTATGTCGGCCACCTCCTCCATGCGACTTCAGTCCTCAGGACAGAGCTTACGTCCAGTTCACCATTCCTGAGTACCTGGGGCTATCACAGGGACCCACACCTGAGTGCACTCAATGCATGTGTGTTAATGGAGCTGTCTCTTGATCCATCTCAGGTGTTTATCCTGCCATTGTTTTTGTCTGACAGTGTGAGTGAGCTGATGTTCAGGGCACAGCCTGCATATGTGGTACTTGGTACCTGCATATATGAAGGACAAGGATCCTGCCTCTGTGTGTGTGTGTTCATTAAAGGTCCTAGTATTTGGAGAAGCTTGCTGCTCTCCGAGCAGAGTCACCCTTGAATAACTTGAAAGTTTTAGTTGCCACCTGCTAATGGTGTATTTGTAGGGCTGTACCATCCTCTCTTCTCCACCTCCTCCTCCTCCCTCAATTTTCTCTTTCATTTTTGGAGGTCGGAAGGGATTAATACAGAGCAAAATGACAGTTTTTTCACTTTTACTGAAGGGAAGCTTGGACCAGCCCACCTGGTCTAGTAAGCAACAGACCTGGAAGCCTGTGCCTAACTGGAGTTTTAGCTTTGCCACTTCTGTGCAGCTGAGAGGTAGGAAATGCTGCTCTCTGAGATGGGAAAGCTGTTTGGCTATCACCCCCAACCTTCTCAGATCTTAAGTGGCATATCTGTCTAGGCAGATGTGTGCCCCATTCTCCCTGCAATAATGTTCCATATGTTTCTAAAGCTGCACATTTGGTTTTGGAGGACCTAATTTCTCCAAAGTTCAGTGGCTTCTTCTGTAAACTAGGACTCCAAGTGTCTTCATCAGAGCATATTGTATCATCAAAGACATTGCTATGCAGTTCAGCTTCTTTAAAAGGATATAAAAAGTGCTAATGATAAAGTATTAGGTTGATAACTTAGATTGCCTTAAAAGTAGGAACTTTTGTTCCTCAAAAGACTATTAAATAAGTGAGAAAGAAGTCATAGAGTGAAAAGAAGATATGTGCAAAACGTATCTTTTATTACAATTAGAAATTATATCCAAAATATAAAAAGAACATCTGTAAATCAATAAGAGAAAGACAGAACACCCAGTAGGAAAATGGACAGGAATCCTGAATAGACATTTTGAAGAAGAGGATGTTGAAATGACTGAAGTTACCAATAAGCATATGAAAAGGTGTTTAACCTCATAAGTCATCAGTAAAATGCAAATTTAAACCACACAAGATACCACTATATTCACACCTAAATGGTTAAAATTTAAGACGGACAATACGAAGTGTTAAGAGAATGTAGAGCAACAGGAAGTGTCATACATTGCTGATTTAAGATTGTAAATTTGTGCAAACATAAAGACTGCCAAAAACGATTTGGCTGCATCTACTAAAGTTTAGGACAGTGCATTTCTATTGCCCAGAAAGTTTGTTCTTATTTATATGCTCAGCAGAAATGTCTATATATGCACACCAAAAGACATGTCTGAAAATACTCATAGCAGCTATTTATAATAGCCCCAAGCTGGAAGCAGTTCACATATCTGTCAACTCTAGAATGGATAAATAAATTGTAAGATAATCATGTAATGGAATATTATACAGAAATAAAAATAAATGTATTACTGAAACTGTAACAACACCACTGAATCTCAC
The DNA here is from genome assembly GCF_021613505.1 of Equus quagga. Lineage (NCBI taxonomy): Eukaryota > Metazoa > Chordata > Mammalia > Perissodactyla > Equidae > Equus > Equus quagga. Next base: position 72,442,125 of record NC_060268.1, read on the forward strand.
AAACATGTTGAGCAAATAAAAGTCTGATGGGAAAGGGTACATACTACAGTTATGCATCGCTTAATGACAGGGATACATTCTAAGAAATGCATGCCCAGGCAATATTGTGGCTGTGAGAACATCACAGAGTGTACTTACACAAACCTAGATGGTATAGCCTGCTCTATACCTAGATTATATGGTACTAATCTTATGGGACCCTGTCGTATATGTGATCTGTCGTTGACCTAAACGCTGTTATGTGGTGCATGACTGTATGTGATTCGATCTATAAAGAACTCAGAGACAGGCAAATCTACTCTATGGTGTTAGGAGTCAGGGGGTAGAAGGGAGAATATAAGGAATGGAAGGAGATCTAATTGGACTTTTGGGATGTTGGTAATGTTCTGTTTCTTGCTACAAGAGGAGGTTACATAGATGTATTTCCTTTGTAATTGAGCTATATGGTTTATTTAAAATTGTTGCATTTTTCTGTATGTGTGCTATAGTTCAATTAAAATGTTTATAAAATGATTTAATAAATACATTCACTGTATCAATTGGAGTCCTACCAGAAAATAGATGGCATTCTCCAACTCGATAATCTGAATAGAATTTACTAATGGGGCTGTTTGCCAAGTTGAGGGCAAGGTGGAGGAATCCGTGAAGGGTAGGGTGGTGTCCCGGAGCCAGAGTGTGCTTGTGTGTGTGAGAGAGAGAGAGAGGGATGAAGGTAGGGGGAGGTGGGGGGAGAGAGGTTGGAGATTCCTAGGAACTAAAGATGTGATGATAAAGCCACCTTGACATGAACTTTGTGACCATCAGTGGAAGGACCACGTAGAGAAGTATCCAAAGTAATGACTGCCCCAAGCCCTCTCTTGCTCTGAGTCCACCTCCCACTAGGGCTTCCCTTTGGCAGAGCCTAGCTGGAATCCTGGGCATGAGAACATTTTGCTATGGTCCACACAAGTCAGTCTCGGGAACAGAGAGCAGGTGGGGATGGCAGAGCTTGGACAGGCAAGGGAACTCAGCAGAGTCCCATTAACCTATATTGCCTGTAAGTATTGGTGGAAAACTTTCAGGTAAAACAGTTAGAATTAGAATCACTTCTGTTTCAATCACCTTTATTCTTCCCAACCTCAGCTCTTTTAAACTACTGACTTGATGTAATCATGGGGTTTCCTAAGCCTGATTGGAAGCCACATGAAACGTCCAGGTATTGAAAGGAAGCCCTTGGCTTTACTCTGAGCTTTGATGTCTCAGCTGCAGCTGGAACCTTGGACAATTTGCAGCCACCTCCCTGGATCAGGTAGGGAAAAGGTAGATCTGGAGCCAGACCACCATGGCCCTAAGCCTAGCTCCAATACTCATTTGCTTGATGCCTGGGGGCACCTTCTCTGTGCCTCAGTACCCCGTATAAAGTTGCTGTGAAGACTGAATCAGTTACTATGTAGACAGAAGCCCTAGAAACAGCACCTGGTACACAACTTGGTCCACTGTGAATGGACAGTTTAGGCTGATTGCTAAGCAGCTCAGGAAAATACAGGATCATGAAAAATGGTCTTGCTTTTGCTAGATTTTAAAGGAAAACTAGGAAGAATAGGACTTTTCTCATGAGAGGAGACCTGTGCAGTGTATATAATAATTGCACAGGTAGGGAGATGCTCCTTCCTTTGGTCCCAGGCAACTGCCCTATGCATGATGCTATAACAGAATTTAACACCTTGGTGACTTGGCTCATTGTCACCTTCTAAGCGAGCTCACCCTATGCTGCCTGTCCTTCTTGCTCACCCCACTGTGGGCTGGAAGCTCCCCAGAAGGAAGCATTGGGCTTGCACCCTGGAGATACAGTGTTTTGGTAAAGACAGTTCAGTGGTAGGTCTAAAACTACCCCACGGACAACCACAGTATTTCTGTGCAACTGAAAATCCTTGATTATTTGTGATAAATCTCACCTGGCTTATTTCAGACAGTCTATGGCCAGTACACATGACAAACCTCACCAAAGGAAGGCAGGCAGGGTGGTTTGTACTCTATCCAGAATGCACAGCCCATTTGTGAGCTTTCCTGATTTGAAGCCTGAATATGAGGTTGGTATCTGTTGAGGTATCCTCTGGAGATGCATCCTGTGTGGCTTAAGGCTTATAGGTTAGTTCATCTTAACTGTAGGTAACGGATTCATCAGGACAGTTTTACTTTTGGTCAAAGACACCTGAAAAATGTCCAGAGCAAGGAATCTGTACAATGTGTTCTTTATAAAAGATTGCAGGGTGGTTTCAGATAGAACAAAATTAAGTTATGTTTCTGAGTTTATGAAACAAACCACCCTTTGGGGAGAGATTTCATAAGTGGAATTACCAGATTTATTCTTGAGTAGTGAAAGCATTCCATCTAAGACTGAGCTCATGAGAGGAATCCAACTTGGTGGAGTGGAAAGAAATTCTCACAGACTGGGCATTGAATCCTGGTTTTGCCCCCAGCGAGCTGTTCGTGCAGAAGAAACCCAGTTAATTTTTAGGAGCGTCAGTTTCCTCACAGGCTGGGTTGCTGTGAGGTGACCAGCCAGTGCCCATGCCAAGAATGCTGTTAAACAAGTGGTGGAAACCCTTCTACTTTCCTTGAATCCTGTTGCCCGAGGTTTAGGAATAGGGGAGAAGATCATTTAGCTTTTTCTACACTGAAACTTGGCTCTATTGGAGATACTAATGAGAAAGCACAGAGCCGCGTATCATGGATTTTGCTTTAAGGAATGACAAATCTCTTGGTGAGAGATAATGCCATTCACGGAGGGGCCTGAAAGATGCTCCCCACAGTAAAGACAGCTCAGGTGAACGCTGCTTTTTATGCTTATCCATCTCCACTCAACCGAGCTTTTAGTTTCCAGAAGAGTCTCAATGGCACATTGTTAGAGTTTATAATAGAATGTGAAGCTGGAGATTGTGATGGTTCCATCAGTGGTCTTTTCTTCCAGCACACTGTAAAAGAATCCACCACTTCATCCTTTATTGCTGGCTGTTATTGAGGAGCCAGCCTGAATGAGAACAGAGTGAAACATTGCTGATAGTGACCAGGGGTCACCCATTAGAAGGTGCCACTTTGACTCCTCAGCAAAGGCATCAGGCATTACCAGGCGGATATGCTTGTACACAGGCAGTTTGATTAGTGCTGCTGGCTCTGCAGGAGTTGCAATTAAGTTAAGGGAGAAATTGAGGTCTTACAGGGACAAGATGAGACTTCATTCAGTTATAGGTTATTGCAGGGATTTTTTTCTGACACGACAAAGCTCTGTGAATGTAGAATCATTTCTGAAGTTGGATTAATGAGTACTCTAACAGGAGTTTTGGCTTGAAGAAAATTCAGCCCTCCACAAATGATAAGGAAATGTAGAACTATAAAGAGAGTCCTAGGGAACCTTCTATCTTCCTGTCCTGACTGAAATTTCTCTTAGGATCATGGAAAATAACTTGTGCTTTTACTCACTCTGAGGGAGAGATTCTTATTGCTGCATAGCAGAGCAAACAAGGGGATACCATTTCTGATTGAAGAAAAGCATTACACAGGGAAAGTGCAATTGATGTAATTTTTTCTTACTGAGAATTTAAAGAAAAAAATATGGTGATCTATCTTTAGGGGAGCAATTAAGGAATCAACCATCAGCTGTAATGGATCAGATAAGCAAGTGTCTGTCTTCCATGCTGTGGTAGGTGCTCTGGAGAATTCAGAGAAAAGTAACCAAGTCTAGTCAGGCAGACAAAGCTACACACATGGAAAAACCAGGCCACTCCATTTCCTTTGCTTAGAAAACTTCAATGACTTCTCTCTTTCTACAGAATGAGGTCCCAACACCTTTGCATGCTATCTAAGGCCTTCTGTCTGCTTCACACATGCTGAATGACAGTGTACTTCCCAACCAGGACATCTTCCTCCTTTTGTTTTTTTATTGTGGTTAAAAAAATCACAAAAATTACCATTTTATCCATTTTTAAGTGTAAAATTCAGCGACCTTAACTGCATTCACAATGTTGTGTAAGCACCACCACTATTTCTATAACTTTTCATCACCCCAAACAGAAACTCTGTAACCATTAGGCAATAACTCCTCATTCTCTTCAACCCTACCCCAAGCCCCTGGTAACCTCTGATCTACCTTCTGTCTCTATAAATTTGCCTAGTATTCTAGATTTTTCATATAAGTGGAATCATACAATATTTGTCCCTTTGTGTCTGGCTTATTTCAATTAGAATAATCTTTTCATTGTTCATCCATGTTGTAGCATGTGTCAGAACTTCATTCCTTTTTGTGGCTGAATAATATTCCATTATATATATACCACATTTTGTTTATCCATTCATCTGTTGGTGGACATTTGTGTCGTATCCACCTTTATTGTGAATAATGCTGCTATGAACATTGATATACGAGTATCTGTTTGAGTCCCTGATTTCAGTTCTTTTGGGTACATGTCTGAGAGTGGAATTGCTTGGTTATGTGGTAATTCTATGTTTAGCTTTTTGAGGAACTGCCAAAACATTTTCTGCAGTGGTTGTACCATTTTACATTCCCGCCAGCAATGTATGAGAGTTCTAATTTCTTCGTGTCCTCTCCAAAACTTGTTATTTTCTGTTTTTTTCCTAATTATAACCATCCTGGTAGATCTGAAATGGTATCTCATTGTGGTTTTGATTTGCATTTCCCTAATGACTAATGATGATGAGCATCTTTTTGTGTGCTTATTGGTCATTTGTAGATTTTTAAAGAAATGTCTATTCAAGCCATTTGCCCATTTTAAAACTGAGTTGCCTTTTTGTTGTTGAGTTTTGTGTATTTATATATTCTCCATATTAAACCATTGTCAGGTATATGATTTGCAAATATTGTCTTAAAAATGTTGTCTTTTCACTTTCTCGATAATGTCTTTTGATGCACAAAAGTTTTTAATTGTGTAGAAGTATAGCTCATCTATTTTTTCCATATGTTGCTTGTACTTTTAATGTCATATCTAAAAATCTATTGCCAAATCCAAAGTTGTGAAAATTTACTCTGTGTTTTCTTGTAAAAAATTTTTGGTTTTAGCTCTTATGTTTAAGTCATTGATCCATTTTGAGTTAATTTTTGTATATTTTGTGAGTATATATATATATACATAGTATATAATATGGAAATCCAGTTGTCTCAGCTCCATTTGTTGAAGAGATGATTCTTTCGCCATTGAATGGATTGTACAGCCTTGTCAGAAATCAATTGGTCACAGATATATGGGTTTATTTATGGACTCTTAATTTTCTATTCCATTGGTCTGTATGTCTATTCTTATGCCAGTACCATACTGTTTTGATTACTGTAGCTTTGTAGTAAGTTTTGAAATTGGAAAGTGTGGGTTCTCTAACTTTATTCTTCTTTTTTCAAGATTATTTTGGCTATTTGGGACTTCTTGCAATTCCCTATGAATTTGAGATGTGGCTTTTACACTTATGCAAAAAAGGCTGCTGGAATTTTGTTAGGGATTGAATTTAATTTGTAGATCTTTTTAGGTAGTGTTGACATCTTAACAATATTAAGTCTTCCTACCTGTGAAGATGGTATGTGTTTCCAATTATTTGTCTTTGCTAATTTCTTTTAGCAATGCTTTGTAGTTTTCAGTATACAAGTCTTTCACTTTCTTGGTTTATTTATTTCCAGGTACTTTATTGTTTTATATACTTTTGAAATGGAGTTACTTTCTTAAGCAACTTTTCAGATTATTAATTGGAGTTGTATAGAAGCTCAGCTGATATTTGTGTACAGATCTCATACCCTGCAAATTTGCTGAATTTGTAGCTTTCTTGGGGATTCTTTAAGATTTTCTTTAGGATCATGTCACCTGTTAATAGGATTAGTTTTACTTCTTTGTTTCCAATTCAGATACTTTTTATTTCTTTTTCTTGCCTAATTGCTCTGCATAGAACTTCCACTTCAATGTTGAATAGAAGTGGTGAAAGTAGGCGTCTTTGACTTGTCATTGATCTTAGGGGGAAAGCTTTCAGTCTTTCACCAATGAGTATGATGTTAATTTTAGGTTTTTCACAAATTCCCTTTATCATATTGATAAAGTAAGTTCTTTTTATTCCTATTTTTCTGAGTCTTTTTATCATGAAGGGATATTAGATTTTGTCAAATGTCTTTACTATGTCAGTTGAGATGATCATGTTTTCTTTTTCTTTGTTCTATTAATGTGGTATATTACATTGATTTTTCTTATGTTGAATCACCATGCACTCCTAGGTTAAAGCCTTTTAATATGCCCTGGGGTTGGTTTATTAATATTTTTTGAGGGTTTTTGCATCTGTATTCATAAGGTCTGTAATTTGATCTGTATTACAGATATTGCAGATAGGGATCTATCATTTTCTTTTCTTTTGAAGTCTTTATCTGGCTCTAGTTTTAGGGTAATGCTTGCATCATGGGATAAATTAGGAAGTATTCCCTCTCCTTCTATTTTTTGGAAGTGTTTTGAGAAGATTTAGTCTGATTTTTCTTTAAATGTTTGGTAGAATTCACTAGTGAGCCCATCTGGTCCTGGACTTATCTTTGTTGGGAAGTTTTTGATTAGTGATTCAATCTCTTTACTTGTTTTAGGTCTGTTGAAATTTATATTTATTCTTGAGTCAGTTTATATAATTTGTGTGTTTCTATGAAGTTTTCAATTTCATCTAGGTTATCTAATTTGTTGGTGCACAATTGTTAATAATATTCTCTTACAATCTTTTTTCTTTCTGTAAGATCAGCAATAATTTCCCCACTTTCATTTCTGATTTTAGTTTTTTTCTGTTCTTTCTCCTTTCTTTGTGAGTTTAGCTAAAAGCTTGTTGATTTTGTTGATCTTTAGAAAGAACCAACTTTTGTTTTTGTTGATTTCTCTATTTGGTTTTTATTCCCTATTTTATTTGGGAAGTTTTTAGCCATTATTTCTTCAAATATTTTCTCTGCCCCTTTCTTTCTCTCTTCTCATTCTGAAACTCCCATAATTTGAGTCTTGGTTCACTTGATGGATCCCTTAGTCTGTGTTCATTTTTCTTCACTTTTTGTCTTTCTGCTCCTCAGACTCATTGCTTTCAACTACCCTATCTTCAAGTTTCTTAATTCTTTCTATTGCACACTCACATCTACTGTTTAATACTAGTGAATTTTCATTTAAGTTATTATATTTTTCAGTTTTAGAATTTTTGTTTAACTTCTTCCGCTTTTTAACTTAACCATTTTTAAGTGTACATTTCAGTAGTGCTAAAGTATATTCACATTGTTGTGAAACAGATCTCCAGAATTTTTTATCTTGCAAATATGAAACTCTTACCTGTTAAATAGCAACTCCCCTTTTTCTCCTCCCCCTAGCCCCTGGTAACCACCATCCTACTTTCTGTTTTTATGTATTTGACTGCTTTAGATACCTCATATGAGGGTAATCATACAGTATTTGTCTTTCTGTTTCTGGCTTATTTCACTTAGCATAATGTCCTCAGTGTTTGCCCATGTTGTAGAATGTGACAGTATTTCTTTCCTAATTCTAAATAACATGCATTGTATGAGTATACCAAATTTGTTTATCCATTCATCTGTCAGTGAACTTCCGGGTTGCTCCCATCTCTTGGCTATTGTGAACAGTGCTACTGTAAACATGGGTATGCAAATATCTCTTTGAGATCCTGCTTCAATTCTTTTGGATATATACCCAGAAGAGGGATTGCTGGATCATATGGTAGTTTCATTTTTAATTATTTGAGGAAACTTCACACTGTTTTTCATAGTGGTTGAACCATTTTAAAATCCCTCCGGTAGTGCATAAGGATTCTAATTTCTCCACATCCCCACCAATACTTATTTTTTTTCCTGCTTTTTTTGACAGTAGCTACCCTAATGGGTGAATGGTGACATATCATTGTCATTTTGATTTGCATTTCTCTGATGATTAATGTTGTTGAGCATCTTTTCGAATGCTTGTTGGCCATTTTTATATCATCTTTGGAAAAATGTCTATTCAGATCCTATGACCATTTTAAAATTGGGTTTTTTGATTTTTTTTGTTGGGTTGTAGGAGTTCTTTATAAATTCTGGATATTAACCCTTATCAGATATGTGATTTACAGATATTTTTTCCCTTTCCATAGGTTGCCTTTTTACTCTATTGATTGTGTGTTTGGATGAACAAAACTTTTAAAGTTTGAGGTAGTCCTATTTGTCTATTTTTGCCTTTATTGCCGGTGCTTTTGGTGTCATATCCAGGAAAACATTGCCAACTTCAATGTCATGAAGTTTTTCCCCTGTATTTTCTTCTAGGAGTTTTATAATTTTAGGTCTGATGTTTAGGTCTTTAATCCATTTTGAGTTAATTTTTATATATGATATAAGATAAAGATCTAACTTTATTCTTTTGCATGTGGCTATTCAGTTTTCCAAGCACCATTTGTTGAAGAGACTGTTCTCCACTGAGTGGTCTTAGCACCCTTGTCAAAGATCATTTGACCATATTTGCAAGAGTTTATTTCTGGGCTCTCTATTCTGTTCCACTGGCCTATTTTTTGTATGCCTTGTGATTTTTGTTGTTGTTTTTTTTTGAATACTGGTCATTTGAATATTATAGTGTGGTAACTCTGGAAGTCAGATTCTCTCTCTTCCCCAGGGTTTGCTGTTTTTTATTTTTGATTGTTCAAGTTTGTAGTAGTTCATTTGTTTTGTGACTTTCCAGAACTATTTTTGCGTAGAGTATACAGGCATACCTTGTTCTATTGCATGTTACATATATTGCATTTTTTACAAGGCCCTCCACCAGCAAAAAGATTACGGCTTGCTGAAGGCTCAGATGATGGTTAGCATTTTTTAGCAATAAAGTATTTTTAAATTAAGGTATGTACATTTTTTTAGACATAATGCTATTTCACACTTTAGACTACAATGTAGCGTAAACACAGCATTTATATGCACTGGTAAAACCAAAAATTCATGTGACTCACTTTATTGTGATATTTGCTTTGTCGTAGTTGTCTGGAACTGAACCTGCAATATCTCTGAGGTATGCCTTTATTCCTTGTTACATATGGTCACTGAAATCTCTGTTCCTTAGTGTGTTCAGCTAGTATTTTGACAGAGATTTCCTGAATGCCAGGAGCTAAAAAAGAAAGAAACAACAAGAAAAACACCTCTTCTAGTCTTAACAGATGACTCGATGCTGGAGCACTCCTTCCGCACTTAGCCAGGCTTGCACTAAGACTAGGTATAAGGGTAAGATGAAAACTTAGAGAATTCTCCAGTGTTTTCTGAGCATGAGTCTTTCTCTGTGCATGCATGTGGCTTTCTATATTCTCCCAAATACGTGGCTGCTTTTAAATGTCGTAATTTCCCACAGAAACTCTCCTTAGGGTTTGCTCCTGTGCCTCAGTTGGCCTATTGTATCCTTCAATTGTAATCTTTTTGCCAGGCATCTGTGGGTTGTTAGTTTGGCTTGTAGTATTTTTGAACAACGCTTGACACTTTTCTGGCCTGATTTCTGAGTTAGATGAAACAGAGATGAGTGTTTTGCATCAGTCTTCAGGTGTCCTCCAGTCAGATTAGAATAGACATACACAATGATTTATGAATAAGACCTGTTCTGCTTCCTCTGAACAAGGGACCAGAGTCTCGCACTGGAAACACAGGCTGCCACTACTTCAAGACCACTGAAGTGCTGGAGAGGCAGTGGGGCAAGGTCAAGTAAAAATAACACAAAAGCTTTCCTATCATTTTAAATTGTCTTTTTCTTGATTCAGCATTTACACTGTTGCTGTAAATCCTTGGTTGCTTTCTAGAGTTTTGACAGTTGGTTTTAACAGTTTATGCTTGTTTTTTTTGATATTTCTATGCAAGGACAGAGTTTGGAACTGCCTACCCACCATTTTGCTGATGGCACTCTGACGTCTTCCTTCTCAATGCTCTCTCCTTGGATATACTTTTCCCTTTGTCTTGAATGCACTTTTCCTCTTTACCTGGAAAATTATCTTCATCCTCTAATATCTTGCCTGCACCTTCCCTGTGAAACCTTCTGTCAATCACCACATGTTTTTACTCTCTCTGGGTGCTCCCTAGTGAATTGTATGCGTGTGCACTATTACTTCAAGTACAGCTGTTTACTCACATACACATGTTCTCCCCTGGATGGTGAACCCCTTGAAATTCATGATAGTATCTTGCTTCCATTTCCCATCCATATCCCTTAAGTGGCAGAACCTGGCATAGAGTAGGCATCCAAAAGTGGCATATAGAACAATTAAGATTAAGGAGAGACTCAGTGAGGACCAGGTTAACAGGAGTTCTCCCTAATATCGTGAGAAGACTGATCTTGCAAGATTATGGAAATGGATACACTTTGGAAAAGAGAAATAAGGAAGGGTAGAGGAGGGCCAGGATATATTTTTGGATATATTTTCAAATTCGATAGGTCACATGCAGTAACTGTTATTCTCTAGCAAATAATCTATACTTTAGCCGTCAAAGATAGAGTAAGGGTAATAAAAAGAATTGGAAACAATCAACACATACAATTTTTAATTTTTTTAAAATTCAAGGTGGAGAATTGTCAAGAATTGTTGGTTGACAGGATACTTCATTCACCCTGTTAATTCTATTTTTTTTTTAAAGATTGAGCTAACCTCAACCTTTAAACCTGAGCTAACATCTGTTGCCAAGATTTTTATCCCCTTCTTCTTCTCCCCAAAGCCCCCCAGTATATACTTGTATATTCTAGTTGTAGGTCCTTCTGGTTGTGCTATGTGGGACGCTGCCTCAGCATGGCCTGGTGAGTGGTGCTAGGTCTGTGCTCAGGATCTGACTGGTGAAACCCCAGGCCTCCGGTGCGGAGTGTACGAATTTAACCACTTGGCCATGGGGCTGGCCCCACCCAGTTAGTTCTTATTCAAGAGATTTTTTTCATCTCTTATGTAACCAATTGAGGTCCCAGTGCTTTTCTTTTCTTTTTTTTTCCTAAATAGTATTATTGAGATCATAATGGTTTATAACATGTAATTTCGGATGTACATTATTATTTATCAATTTCTGAATACACTTCATCATGCTCACCCCCAGTAGTCTAATTTTTATCCATCACCATACATATGTGCCCCTTTATCCCTTTTGCCCACCCCCTAACCCCCTTCCCCTCTTGTAACCACTAATCTGTTCTCTTTATCCATGTATTTGTTATCTTCCACATATGAGTGAAATCATGCAGTATTTGTCTTTCTCTGGCTGGCTTATTTTGCTTAACATGACACCCTCAAGGCCCATCCATATTGTTGCAAATGGGACGATTTTGTCTTTTTTATGGCTGGGTAGTGTTCCATTGTATATATATACCACCTCTTCTTTATCCATTCATCTGTAGAAGGGCACTTGTGTTGCTTCCACATGTTGGCTATTGTGAATAATGCTGCAGTGAACATAGGGGTGCATAAATCTCTTTGGATCATTGGTTTCAAGTTCTTTGGACAAATACCCAGTTGTGGGATAGCTGGATTGTATGGTAATTGTATTTTTAAATTTTTGAGAAATCTCCATACTGTTTTTCGTACTGGCTGTACCAGTTTGCATTCCTACCAGCAGTGTATGAGGATTCCCTCTTATCCACGTCCTCTCCAACGTTTATTATTTTTTGTCTTGGTAATCATAGCCATTCTGACTGGTGTAAGGTGATGTCTCATTGTAGTTTTGATTTGCATTTCCCTAATAGTTAGTAATGTTGAATAGCATTTCATGTGTCTGTTGGGCATCTGTATATCTTCTTTGGAAAAATGTCTATTCATGTCTTCTGCCCATTTTTTGATCAGGTTGTTTGTTTTTTTGTTGTTGAGTTGTATGAGTTCTTTATATATTAGAGATCGACCCTTTGTCTGATAAATGATTTGCAATTGTTTTCTCCCAGTTGGTGGGTTGTCTTTTTGTTTTGTTCATGGTTTCGTTTGCTTTACAGAAGCTTTTTAGTCTGATGTAATCCCATTTTTTAACTTTTTCTTTTGTCTCCTTTGCCTGAGTAGACATGGTATTTGAAAAGATGGTTGCTGAAACTAATGTCAAAGAGTGTACTGCCTCTATTTTATTCTATGAGTTTTATGGTTTCAGGTCTTATATTCAAATCTTTAATCCATTTTGAGTTGATTTTTGTGTATGATGCAAGATAATGGTCTACTGTCATTCTTTGGCATCTGGCTGTCCAGTTGTTCCAATACCATTTATTGAAGAGACTTTCCTTTCTCCATTGTATGTTCTTCGCTCCTTTGTCGAAGATTAACTGTCCATAGATGTGTGGTTTTATTTCTGGGCTTTCAATTCTATTCCATTGATCTGTTTGTCTGTTTTTGTACCAGCATCATGCTGTTTTGATTACTATAGCTTTGTACTATGTTTTAAAGCCAGAGATTGTGAGGCCTCCAGCTTTGTTCTTTTTTCTCAGGATTGCTTTGGCTATTCCTGGTCTTTTGTTGTTCCACGTAAATTTTGGATTCTTTGTTCTATTTCCTTGAAGAACTTCATTGGGATTCTGATTGAGATTGCATTGAATCTGTAGATTGCTTTAGATAGTATGGACATTTTAACTATGTTTATTCTTCTGACTCATGAACATGGAATATCTTTCCATTTCATTATGTCTTCTTCAATTTATTTCCATAGTGTCTTATAGTTTTCAGTGTACAGGTCTTATTTCTCTTTGATTAAGTTTATTCCTAGATATTTTATTACTTCTGTTGCAATTGTAAATAGGATTGTATTCTTGATTTCCCTTTCTGCTAATTCATTGTTAATGTATAGAAATTCATCTGAGTTTTTTAAAGTTGATTTTGTACCCTGTAACTTTGCTGAAGTTGTTGTTTATTTCTAAGTTTTATGATGGATTCTTTAGGGTTTTCTATATATAAAATCATGTCATCTGCAAACAGCAAGAGTTTCACTTCTTCAGTGCCTATTTGGATTCCTTTTATTTCTTTTTCTTGCCTAATTGCTCTGGCCAAAACCTGCAGTACTATGTTGAATAGGAGTGGTGAGAGTGGGCATCCTTGTCTTGTTCCTGTTCTCATAGGGATGGCTTTCAGTTTTTCAGCATTAAGTATGATGTTGGCTGTGAGTTTGTCATATACATCCTTTGTTATGTTGAGGTACTTTCCTCCTATATCCATTTTATTCAGAGTTTTTATCATAAATGGATGTTGGATCTTGTCAAATGCTTTCACTGTGTCTATTGAGATGATCATGTGATTCTTATTCCTCATTTTGTTAATGTGCTGTGTCACGTTGATTGATTTGCAGATGTGGAACCATCCCTGCGTCCCTGGTATAAATCCCACTTGATTGTAGTGTACAGTCCTTTTAATGTATTGCTGTATTCAGTTTGCCAGTATTTTGTTGAGGATTTTTGCATATAAGTTCATCAGTGATATTGCCCTGTACTTTTCCTTTGTATTGTCCTTGTCTGGTTTTGGTATCAGGGTAATGTTGGCCTCATAGAATGTGTTAGGAAGCGTTCCATCTTCTCCAGTTGTTTGGAATAGTTTCAGAAAGATAAGTATTAAATCTTCTTTGAATGTTTGGTAGAATTCTCCAGAGAAGCCATCTGGTCCTGGACTTTTGTTTTTTGAGAGATTTTTGATTACTGTTTCAATCTCTTTATTTGTGATTGGTCTTTTCAGATTCTGTGTTTCTTCTTGATTCAGTTTTGGGAGGTTATAAGAGTCTAAGAATTTATCCATTTCTTCTAGGTTACCCAATTTATAACCTGGGCATATAGTTTTTCATAGTATTCTCTTATAATCTTTTGTATTTCTGCAGTATGTGTTGTAATTTCTCCTCTTTCATTTCTAATTGTATTTATTTGAGCCTTCTCTGTTTTTTTCTTGGTTGGTCTGGCTAAGGATTTGTCAATTTTATCTTCCTAAAGAACCATCTCTTAGTTTCATTAATCTTTTCTACTGTTTTTTTTTTTTTTTTTGGTCCTCTTTCATTTGTTTCTGCTCTGAGTTTTATTAGTTCCCTCCTTCTGCTGACTTTGGGCTTTGTTCTTCTTTTTCTAGTTCTGTTATGTGCATTTCAAGGTTACTTACTTAAGATTTTTCTTGCTTGTTCAGGTGGGCGTGTATTGCTGCATCATATAAGAGTTGGTATGTTGCATTTTCATTTTTGTTTGTCTCCATGTATTTTTAAAATTTCTGCTGTGATTTCTTCATTGACCCAATGGTTGTTCAATAGCATGTTCACTAGTCTCCACATATTTCTTAATTCCCAGTTTTTTTCTTGTGGTTGATTTCTAGCTTCATAGCATTGTGGTTGGAAAAGATGGTTGGGATGATTTCAATCTTCTTAAATTTTTTGAGGCTTGACTTGTTTCCCAATATATGGTATATCTTTGGGAATGATCCATGTGCACTTTAGAAGAATGTTTATCTTGCTGCTTTTGGATGGTATGTTCTCTAGATATCTATTAAGTCCAGCTGATCAAGTGTTTCATTTAAATCTGTTATTTCCTTGTTAACTTTTTGCCTGGATGATCTGTCCATTGATGTAAGTGGGGCATTGAGGTCCACTACTACTATTGTGTTCCTGTTAATTTCTCCCTTTATGTCTATTAATAATTTCTTTGTGTAATTTGGTGCCCCGGTGTTAGGTACATATATATAAATGTGTTATGTTCTCTTGGTGGAATCTCCCTTTTATCATTATATATTGCCTCTCTTTGTCTCCTATTGTCTTTTTTAACTTGAAGTCTGCTTTATCTGATATAAGGATGGCAGCACCTCCTTTCTTTTGTATGCCATTAGCATGAAGTATTGCCTTCCATCCCTGCACCCTAAGCCTATGTTTGTCTTCAGAGCTTAGCTGTGTTTCCTGGAGGCAGCATATTGTTGGGTCTTGTTTTTTAATCCATCCAACTATTATGTGTCTTTTGATTGGAGAATTTAATCCATTTACATTTAGAGTGATTAGATATATGAGGGCTCACTGTTGCGATTTTATCTCTTCTTTTCTGGTTCTTCTCTGTATCCATTGTTTCTCTTCCTTTGTATTTCTGACTGCCGTTTCATTTTGATGGTTTTCTGAGAAGGTTTTTCTCCATTTTCTTTCTTTTTGTGAATTGTGGCTCTGCTCTAATTTTTGTTTAGCGGTTACTGTGAGGATTTTATAAATGATCTTGTAGATGAGATATTCCATTTTCTCATAGCCTCTTATCTCCATTAATCTAAACAGGTTCCTTCCCTTTCTTCTCCTCTTTTGGGATTTTGTTGTTACAAATTGTTCTGTTTTTTATGATGTGAATTTATGACTAAGTTGATGTGTTTTTCATTACTTGTGATACTTTCTTCCCTTTATGTTTTAAGTTATAATTGAGTCTTTGCCTCTCTGTTCTGATAGAGAGCTGCAGTTTTCTAATTGTTTCTGCCTATTTATTTCCTTGCTCATAGCTTTGTAGACCTTTGCCTTTTTGTTTCCAGTGTGAGGGCATATTTAGTTATTTCTTGTAGGGGAGGGTCTAGTGGTGATGAACTCCTTCAGCTTTTTTATGTCTGGGAAAGGTTTTATTTTTCCCTTGTATCTGAAGGAAAGTTTCACTGGATAGAGTATTCTTGGCTGAGAGTTTTTGTCTTTCAGCATTTTGAATATATCATTCCATTCTCTCCTTGCCTGCCGGGTTTCTGCCAAAAAAATCTGCTGAAAGACTGCTGAGTTCCCTTTGTTGGTTATTTTCTTCTGTCTTACTGTTCTTAATACTTTTTCTTTATCATTGACTTTTGCCCTTTTTACTATTATACACCTTGGAGAAGGATTTTTAGCATTGATGTGACTAGGCTTTCTATTAGTTTCATGTATTTGTGAATCTGGAACCTCCCCTAGGTTTGGCAAATTCTCGGCTATTATTTATTTGAACAAGCTCTCTACTCCTTCCTCCCTCTCTTCTCCCTGTGGGTTACATATAATCCTTATGTTGCTTTTCCTAATTGAGTCATATATTTTTTGAAGAATCCCTTTATTTTTTAAAAATCTTGGTTCTGCCTCCTCCTCCACCTGTAGAATTTCTACATTTTTATCCTCTAAATCACTAATTCTTTGCTCTGTAACATGCTCTGTTTCTTAAGGATTCTAGATTATTTTTTATTTCATTAATTGTGTTTTTCATATCCAGGATTTCTGCTTGATTTTTTTTTATAGTTTCAATCTCATTGGTGAAGAGATTCATTTTATTTCTGAGCTCATTAAATTGTCTTTCTGAGTTCTCTTGTAAATCGTGGTTTCTTTATGACAGCTATTTTGAATTCTCTGTCATTTATATTGTAAATTTCTTTGCCTTCAGGGTTGGTTTTGGGAGGATTGTAATTTTCCTTTTGGTCTGAATTGTTGCTGCAGTTTCTCATGGTGTTTGATGAACTAGTCTTTTCTTGGGGCATTTGTGGTTTTATTAGGTTGCAGATTCTACCTGTTACTGCTAGGGAGAAGCAGGAGCAGAGTTTCTGGCCCCATGCTATCTGCTGGAAGCTGTAGGGGTCGTATAGGCACTTGATCCAGCCTGGGGTCTTACAGGTGTTTGTGTGGACTGTACCTCATGGGCACGGCTTCCTTCCTGGACTGATCAAGGGGCATTTTTAGTGCCACAGGTACATGTTTGGCTCCCCCTCCCCACCAGGAAAATGATCATGAGAAGGCCAAAGGCTGCCACTACCTCTTCCCACAGCTGCCCTGGGATGTGCTCCCTCCTTCAGGGCTCAGCAGCACTATGGGTGGCTGCACAGGCCTGGAGTGTGGTTGCCCTAGCGTGCAGATCTGAGCCTCTGCTTGTAGGCCACTGTGCTTGGTGGGCAGGGCTTTCTCACCTGGACTGAGCTAGGGCCACTCTTTGGCACCACAGGTGCACTGTGGGCTCCCCCTCCCTACCAGGAAAGTGATCACAAGCAGGCTAAGGGCTGCCGCTGAGTCCTCCTACAGTCACCGCAGTGTGTGTTTCCACTTTCCAGGAGCTCATGCCAGATTTGAATGCATTTTTGTGCATCCATAGGGCTACTGGGAGAGAGCAGATGGACTGCCACTTCTCTGGGGGCCACTCCATCCACCCTCAGGTGTATAGCTGTATGTGTCTCTCAGGCATCCTGTTGTGTTGTGGGGGCTTCCTCCATTGGTCAGTGAATGTCCATTTTGTTGTATTTCAAAAGCAGGTGAGACCAAGGGAACAGCTCATTCCACCACATTACTGACGTCACTCCTGCTTTTTTTTTCAAATTTTATTGAGTTAATAATAGGTTACAATCTTGTGAAATTTCAGTTGTACATTATTTTCTGTCAGTCGTGTTGTAGGATCCTTTTGATGAATTGTTGTATTGGGGTTGCCAAAATTTTGTTGAGAATTTTTGCATGTATGTTCATCAGCAATATTGGCCTGTAGTTCTCCTTTTTTGTGCTGTCCTTGTCAGGCTTTGGTATCAGTGTGATGTTGGCCTCGTAGAATGTGTTAGGAAGTGTTCCATCCTCCCTCATTTTTTGGAATAGCTCGAACAGGATAGGTATTAAATCCTCTCTGAAAGTTTGGTAGAATTCCCCAGGAAAGCCATCTGGTCCTGGGGTTTTATTCTTTTGGATGCTTTTGATTGCTGTTTCAATCTCTTTCCTTATGATTGGTCTGTTCAAATTATGTGCTTCTTCTTGGGTGAGCTTTGGAAGATTGTAGGAGTCCAAGAATTTATCCATTTCCTCTAGGTTATCCATTTGGCTGGCATATAGTTTTTCGTAGTATTCTCTCATAATCCATTGTATTTCTGTGGAGCCTGTTGTTATTTCTCCTCTTTCATTTCTGATTTTGTTTATTTGAGCTTTCTCCCTTTTTTTCTTTGTAAGTCTGGCTAGGGGTTTGTCAATTTTATCTATCTTCTCAAAGAACCAGCTCTTTGTTTCATTGATCCTTTCTACTGCCTTTTTTGTTTCAGTAGCATTTATTTCTGCTCTGATTTTTATTGTTTCTCTCCTTCTGCTGACTTTGGGCTTTGTTTGTTCTTCTTTCTCTAATTCACTTAGGTTTAGTTTAAGATTGCTGATTTGGGATTTTTCTTGTTTGTTAAGATGTGCCTGAATTGTGATTAATTTTCCTCTTAATACAGCTTTTGCTGTATCCCATGTAAGTTGACATGGCATGTTATCATTTTCATGTGTCTCCAGATATTTTTTGATTTCTTCTTTAATTTCTTTAATGATCCATTGCTTGTTCAATAGCATATTGTTTAGTCTCCGCATCCTTGTGCCTTTCTCAGCTTTTTTCTTGTAATTAATTTCTAGCTTTATAGCATTATGATCGGAGAAGATGCTTGTAATTATTTCAATTTTTTTAAATTTGTAGAGGCTTGCCTTGTTTCCCAACATATGATCTAGTCTTGAGAATGTTCCATGTGCGCTTGAGAAGAACGTGTATTCTGCTGTTTTTGGATGGAGTGTTCTATAAATCTCTATTAAGTCCAAATGTTTCAGCTTTTCATTTAGCTCCACTGTCTCTTTGTTGATTTTCTGTCTGGATGATCAGTCCATTGATGTGAGTTGGGTGTTGAGGTCCCCTACTATTATTGTGTTATTTTTGATATCTTCTTTTAGGTTTGTTAATAGTTGCTTTATGAACTTTGGTGCTCCTCTGTTGGGTGCATAGATATTTACAAGTATATTTCTTCTTGATGAAGTGTCCCTTTGATCATTATATATTGGCCCTCTATGTCTCTCTTTAGCTGCCTTATCTTGAAGTCTGTTTTGTTTGATGTAAGTATTGCAACACCTGCTTTCTTTTGTTTGCTATTAACTTGGAATATTGTCTTCCACCCCTTCACTCTGAGCCTGTATTTGTCCTTGGAGCCGAGGTGTGTTTCCTGGAGGAAAGAAATTGTTGGATGTTGTTCTTTAATCCATTTTGCCACTCTTTGTCTCTTTATTGGAGAGTTCAGTCCGTTTACAATGAGGGTGAGTATTGATGTGTGAGGGCTTAATGCTGTCATTCTGTTGCTCATTTTCCGGTTTTCCTGTGTTTCCTTTGTTTCTCGTCCTGTGTGTTTGCAAAAGCCAATGGGTAGGCTCAATTTCTTATGCTGGGTTTCTTAGATTTTTCCTTATTTATGTTTTGTGTCTCTGTTCTGTTTTTTAGTTTAGTGGCTACCCTGAAGTTTGTATTCAGAAACTCGTGTATAACATAGTCCATTTTCTGGTGATTTCTTACTTCCTTAGCCCAGACTATTTCATTCCCTTTCCTCTTCCCCTCCTAAATTATTATTTTCATCTCTTATTCCAACTCGTGTTGTGAGTTTGTGGTTAGAGTGATAAGATTGTCTTTGCTTTGGTGATTTCCTTCCCTTTATCCTAATGCTATAGTTGGATATTTGCTATCCTATTCAGGTTCCATCTTTCTGTCTCTCTACTCTGTGTTTTGTGATCCCTTTCTCCCTTTTTTCTTTTTTCATGTATCAGAGCCTTCTTGAGGATTTCTTGTAGTGCAGGTCTTGTGACTACGAAGTCCCTTAGCTTTTGTTGGTCTGGAAAAGATTTAATTTCTCCCTCATATCTGAAGGATACTTTTGCTGGATAGAGTATCTTGGCTGAAGATTTTTATCCTTTAAAGTTTTGAATATGTCACTCCAATCTCTCCTAGCTTGTAAGGTTTCTGTAGAGAAATCTGCTGAAAGTGTGATAGGAGTTCCTTTGTAGGTTATTTTCTTCTGCCTTGCTGCCCTGAGTATTCTTTCTTTGTCATTCATTTTTGCTATTTTTACTACTATATGCTTTGCCACAGGTCTTTTTACACTGAGAAATCTAGGATATCTGAAAGCTTCCTCCACACACATTTCTCTCTCAATCCCTAGATTTGGGAAGTTCTCTTGTATTACTTCTTTGAGCACACTTTCCGCTCTATTTTCCTTTTCCACGCCCTCAGGAATTCCAATGATTCTTAAGTTGCATTTTCTCATTGAGTCAGCTATTTCTCTTAGATTTTCTTCAGTTTTTTAAATTCTTAGTTCTCTTTCTTCCTCTCTCTGGAGCCATTCAGCCTGTCTATCTCCGATTATGCTAATTTTCTCCTCTATGTTGTCTACACGGGCATTCAGGGAATCCATATTCTGTTTTATCTGATCCATTGTATTTTTCATCTCTAGTATTTCTAATTGATTCTTCTTTATAATTTCAATCTCTTTTGTGAAGTAACTCCAGAACTCGACTTGTTTCTCTGTATTTCCCTTTACCTCATTGAATATTTTGATCATAGCTATTTTCAACTCATCTTCACTTAGTTTATCTGTTTCTAACTCCTCAGGACCTACTTCCGTATTTTTATTGTTTACCTTTTGGACTGGAGCTTTTATAGATTGCTGAATGGTAGAGGAGCAGTTTTTGCCCATGATGCTATTATTCGGTTGCAGTTACAGCCTGTCGCCACTAGATGGGGGTTGAGAACAGCACGTTCTGCACTCTCCACCTTCAGCCACAATGGCCTCATGCAGCACGGGTTGGGGGAGGAGGGGCACTTTCTCTTGCCTACTGACCTGGATTCTTGTCAGCTCTCCCTCTCTGGTCTCCCGGGGCCCTGGCTTGCTGGGGTTCCCCCACACAAAAGCTCATCCCTGTTAGAGGGTTTTCACTGCACCGGCAGTGGGAGTCCTGGATGATCCCAGGATGTGTGCCCTTCCCCTGCTCCTTCCCTCACCAGCGGCAGCAATCCCAGTCTCTAGGGGAGGGAGCGAAGTTCTCTCCTACTCCATTCCAGCTCCTCTGAGGGCGGCTCCAGCCTATCTGCCTTCCGTCATTTGGCTGCTATGGGTCTCTGACGATTTCTGTTATTAGAATTTTTTTTGGTTGGAAAACAGTTGCTCTTTTTGGTTGTAATTTGGAGGGGAGAGAGTCCCGGGTCAGCTCACATGGCCATGTTGCTGATATCATCCCTCCCTGCTTTTTTTTTTTTTAATGAATAATTTTCTGCTTCTTTCAGTTATAAGCTGACCTAATCCACTTTGGTGTTGGAGAACTCCTCCTTTCTGGTGGATAACAGTAGACTAACTTTTGAAGATAGGAGATGGCTAGCTCCATAATAGTTATAATGAAAGCCACACACATAAATATCTCTCAAACACATATTTGGTTATAAGTAGACATAAATCAATTTCTGCAACCTGTTTGGTTAATCTGATGATGCCGCAGTTATTTGAACTTTTAGTCTTCCAGGCATATCTTGCAAGAAACGTTTATAAAACACAGCAAAAATATTCTAGTATAATTCAGTGAGCCTTAGAGTTTCCTGACTCTCCCAGCACTTCTATACCCAGGCAATCTTTGATCTGTTTTCTGTCACTATACAGAAAAACAGAGGTTGGCAAGCTTTATGGTAAATAGCCAAATATAGTAAATCTTCAAGGCTATGTAGGCCGTACACTCTCTCATAAAAACCAAATGCTGTAGTGCTAAAGCAGCCACAGAAAATATATAAATAAATGACTGTGGATGTGTTCTAATAATAATTTATTTACAAGAATAGGCAGTGAGCCAGATTTGACCTATGGGCTGTAGTTTGTCAAACTGTGCTGTTTGCATTTTCTAGAGGCTTATATAAAAGAATTACATGTAATATTTTTGCCCTGATTTTTTTTTTGGGGGGGAGGCGGGGTGTGGTGAAGATTGGACCTGAGCTAATGTCTGTAGCCAATCTCCCTATTTTTGCTTGAGGAAGATTGGCCCTGAGCTAACCTCTGTCCCAGTCCTCCTCTATTTTGTATGTGGGACCCTGCCACCACACGGCTTGATGAGTGTTGTGTTGGTCCATGCCCAGGATCTGAACTTGTGAACCCTGGGCTACCTAAGCAGAGTGCGAGAACTTAACCAACATGCCACCAGGCTGGCTCCTTTGTCTGGCTTCTTTCATCAGCATAATTATTATGAGATTCATCCATGTAGTAGTGTACATCAAGAATTCATTCCTTTTTATTTCTTGAGTAGTATTCTATGATTTGAACATGCCACAACTTGTACATCAGTTCACCTGTTGATGGACATTTGGATTGTTTCCAGTTTTGGCTATTACAAGTTAAACCACAATGATCACCTGTATTCAATTCTTATATTATCATATGCTTTAATTTCTCTTGAGTTAATACCTAAAAGTGGAATATTTGGATCATATGGTAGATTTATGGATAATGTTTTTAAAAACTGCCAAACTGTTTTCCAAAGTGGTTGTACCATTTTATAATTCCACCAGTGCTATCTGAGAGTTCCAGTTCCTCCAAATCCTTGTGAACACTTAGCTTGGTCTGCCTTGTTGCTTTTACACATTCTAAGGTATGTAGTGAAATGTCATTGTGGTTTTACTTTGCATTTCCCTAATGACTGGTAGTACTGAGCATCTTTTCATGTGCTTATTTGCCATCTTTATATCTTCTTTCGTGAGATGTCAGTTAAAAATATTCCCTATCTTAATTGGGTTGTTTCTTTACTTATTGTTGAGTTTTGAGAATTTTTAAAAATCTATTCTGGATTTGAGTCCTTTATCAGATAAATAATTTGCATATATTTTCTCCTTGTCTGTGTCTTATCTTTGCTTTTACTTAACAATGACTTTTGAAAAACATGGATTTATAATTTTGATAAAGTCCAATTAATGAAAATTTCATTTTATGAATTACACTTTTAGTGTTGTATTTAAAACACCTTTCCCAATGTCAAAGAGATTTTTTTTCTATGTTTTATTCTATAAGTTTTATAGTTATAAATTTTACATTTAGGCTTATAATCCATTTAGTTAACTTTTATATATGATTCAATAAACAGATCAATTAAAAATTTTTTTTGCGTGTGGATATCCAGTTTTTCCAGCACCATTTCTGGAAAAAATGGCTCTTTCTTCACAAACTGTCATTGAACCTTTGTTGAAAATCCATTGACCATCAATATGTGAGTGTATGCCTGGACTCTCCATCGATCAGTTCGACTGTATTAATTCAGTACTACACTGTTTTGATTATTGTAGCTTTATAGTAAGTCCCGAAGTGAAGTAATACATGTTCTCCAACTTTGTCCTTCTTCAAGGTTGTATTGGCTATTTTAGGTCCTTTACATCCCCATGTGAATTTTAGAATGAGTTTGTTAATTTCTACACAAAAAAATGGCTGGCATTTCTACAAAATATTCTTAGGAAAAACTAAAGAAGACCTAAATAGGTTGAGATAAACACCATGTTCATAAATCAGAAGACCTTATATTATTAAAATGCTAATTCTTCCCAAATTAACCCATATATATATATTTATATCCCCTCAAAGGTGCCCACACTCAAATTCTTGATGTTAATGTCTGTGTATGTTATGTTACATGGCAAAAGGGACTTTGCGGGTAGAATTAAGGTTATAAGCCTTAATATAAAGAGATTTTCCTGGGTTATCCAGCTGGGCCCAATGTAATCACATAGGTCCTTAAAAGTGGAAGTGGAAGACAAAAGAGTCACTTCGAGAGATGTGACAGAAGAAGAGGCAGGAGACATTTGAAGTGTGAGAGGGACTTGACCCACCATTGCTGGCTTTGAAGATAGAGGAAGGGGGTCATGAGCCAGGGAATGTGGGTGGCCTCTAGAAGCTGAGAACAATTCCTGGGTGGCAGCCAGCAAACAAGTGGGGACTACAGTCTTACGGGGCAAGGGAGTGAATTATGTCAACAAAGTGAATGGGCAAGGAAACAGAGTCTCTCCTAGAGCTTCCAGAAAGGAATGCTGCCCTGCCAACACCTTAGCTTTGTCTTGATGAGCCTCTAGTCAGAGACCCAACTAAGCCCAGCATACTTCTGATGTATGAAAACTCTGATATAAGAAGTAGGTTTTCTTTTAAGCCACTGTCTTTGTGGTAATTTGTTATAGCAGATATAGAAAACTAATACTTTTTCTACGTCTGTAGAATCTGTAGTCATGTCACTGATCTTATTCTTGATATTGGCAATTTTCGTCATCTCACGTTTTGTCATATTCAGATTGGTTAAGGTTTGTCAATCTTCTTGATCTTTTCCAAGAGCTAAGTTTTGGTACCGTTGGTTTTCTCTAATATTTTTCTATTTCATTGATTCCTGCTCCAATCTTTATTATTTATTTTCTTGTACTCATTTTGGATTTTATTTGCCCTACTCAGGAAAAAAATGAACAGACTGTTTGAACAAAAACTTCATGAAAGAAGATATATGGATGGAAAATAGGCATATAAAAAGGTGCTCAACATGATTAGTCATTAGGGAAATGCACTTTGAAAGCACAATGAGATACCACTTCATAACCCTCAAAAATCAAAAAGGCTAACCAAGTATTGAAGATGTGGAGGCACTGACATTCTTATACACTGCTGGTGAGATTGTAAAATGTTACAACAATTTTAGAAAACAGTTTCACAGTTTCTTAAAACATAAATATTCCATAATAATAACCTATCATATGATGCAATCATTCCATTTCTCTGTGTTTACCCAAGGGAACTGAAAGCATATGTACCTATAGATAATCATATATGAGAGTTCATAGCACATATATTTGTAATAGCCAAGCACTGGAAACAGTGTAAACATCTATCAATGATGAATGACTGTGCACATTGTGGCATAGCCATACTGTGGCGTGCTACTAAACAATAAAAAAGAATGAACTGTTGATCCACAAAACCAACACTGACCAATCTTAAAACATTTGTGTGGAATGGAAGCAGTCAGATAAAAATATACATGTGGTGTGATTGCATTTCTGGAAAATACAGAAAATATAAGCTCATCTATAGTGAAAGGAAAGAAATGAATCATTTCCTGCGGGTAGGCTGGGGTGACAGCAGGAGCTAGAGGGATACAAGGACGTGGGCATGAGTAAACTGCTGGAGGTGGAGGATATGTTCATTGTCTTGATTGTAGTGTTGGTTCATGGGTATATACATTAGCCAAAATATTAATTGTACATTTAAAATTTGTTCATTCTGCAGAATATCAATTATCCTCAATAAAGAAAAAAACAATCAGATGATGAAAATTAATTAGTGTGTTAACAATTGAATTACATCTGCACGTCCATTTATTTGTTTTTCAGGGTGGATTGCTATTCTGGGTGCCATCTGGTTGCTAATTTTGGCTGATATCCATGATTTTGAGATAATTCTACACCGTGTGGAATGGGCAACTCTTCTATTCTTTGCCGCACTCTTTGTTCTGATGGAGGTAAGACTTTAGACCTTTTGCAATATGATCTTTTACCTGATTTTTATATTCATATTTTATTTAGTAATGAAGAAAACCTAAGTCTGTAAGTCTTTCCACATATTCACTAAGTGAAAAATGATGAAGGTTGTAATTAGACTATTTTAAGTTAAACCAGCTTTTATCTCAGCCACCTAAATATTTCTGATAAAATTATTTGGTGGTTGTTTTTTTTCCCCTTCAATTAATCTTGTGGTTTGTAAACTTGCAATTTCATTTACTAGAAAGAAGAATTTGCTCTAAGTTGAGTTTGGAGCAAAATGACTCATTATAGCAAGTTTACTGGGTAATATTGTCTTGATGATCTATTTCATTTTATGTAATATTTAAGTAAATATTCTGTTATCATGGAAAAGACTATATCAGAGAAAAGAGTGAATAATATATATTTTTTATTATAGCTGTTGTTACAAAATTATTCACAATACTTTTCAGTCTAGCGACTTGATTTATAAACTTGTGTCCTCCTCAAATACAGAAGTGTATGGATGTAGAAAAATACTGCTGTCCAAAGGATCCCCTCAAGCACACCAAATGTCTCACATTAATTACCTTAACTTTATGACAACAGACTCATTCTGTTTACATTGTTATCTGGGTTAAAACATTGATACTATTTTTTTTTCCTAATTTTTTAAAAATGGGTCCCATATTTGAAATTTATGTCTTTACTCATGATTGATTGTGTAGATGTAATCAGGTGACTCATGCAGGCCCTTCAAACCTGTCAGGGAGTTGTGAATTATACTCTATGATCTTGATTTACTACTCAAAAACTTCACCTTTTCTTTTCCAAGTGTTTTTACCACATTGAACGCATAGACTGTGGAGGGGAAAATTCTGGTTACTGTTTTCATGATTGGACTTGAATATCTCTGCCTCAATTGCATCTTTACTCTGGGTGTAAACTGCTATTTCATCTGAGGTTTTGGTATATTTTCCTCAATTTTATATTTCACGTTGTGTTGATGGAGTAAACATTGAAATTTTTAAAGCAAGTTTATTGAGATATAATTTACATATCAAAATTCACCCATTTTAGGTTTACAATTCATAACTTTTAGTAAATTTAGGATATTTCCATCACTGCAAAAAGATCCCTCATGCTCATTTACAGTCAGTTCTGGCACTCAACACCAGCTACAGGCAATCACTAAACTTCATTCTACCTAAGGATTTGCCTTTCCTGTACATTCCATCTAAAAGGAGTCATATACTGTATAGTCTTTTCTGTCTGGTTTCTTTAATTGGAATAATGATGTTGAGGTTCATCCATGTTCTAGTATGTATCTTTAGATCATTTGTTTTATTGCTGAATAGTATTTCACTATATAGATATGCCATACTTTATTTACCCATTCACCAGTTGATAGACATTTGTCTTGTTTCCAGTTTTGGCATATTATGAATATTACTATCAAAATATTTGTGTACATTTGTGTATAAGTCTTTGGCTGGACATATATTTTCATTTCTTCTGGGTAGATGCTAGCTCTTATTATAAGTTTAGCTTAAGAAACTGCCAAAATGTTTTCCACAGTGGCTGTACCATTTTACGTTCCCACCAGCAATGTAATAAGATGGCAGTTTCTCCACATCCTTGCTATCACCTATTGTCTTTCTTTTCGGTGAGGAAGATTAGCCCTGAGCTAACATCTGTGCCAATCTTCCTCTATTTTGTATGTGGGATGCTGCCATAGCATGGCTTGATGAGCAGTCTGTAGGTCCACACCTGGGATCTGAACCGGCAAACCCTGGGCCACCAAAGTGGAGTGAGTGTGCAAACTTAACCACCATTCCACTGGGTCGGCTTCCTGTTGCCCTTATTTTTGACTATAGACATTCTAGTTGGTGTGAAGTGGTATCTCATTATGATATTCAGCATCTTTCCGTGTTATTAGCCATTTCTGTATCCCCTTTGATGAATTTCTATTCAGGTCTTTCCACCATTTTCTATTTGGATTGTTTACCTTTTTATTGAGTCATAAGAGTCCTTTATATATTCTGGACAGAAATCTTTCATCAGATATATGATTTGCAAATATTTTCTCCCAGTCTTTGGCTTTCTTTTCATTTTATTAATGGTATATTTTGAAGGCAATTAAAAAAATTTGGGGTGCTGGCCCAGTGGCATAGTGGTTGAGTTTGTGCACTCTGCTTTGGCAGCCTGGGGTTCACTGTTTCAGATCCTGGACACAGACCTATGCACCGCTCATCAAGGCATGCTGTGGTGGCATCCCACAGATAAGTAGGACTGACAACTAGGATATACAACTATGTACTGGGCCTTTGGGGAGAAAAAAAGGAAAAAAAAGAGGAAGATTGGCAACAGATGTTAGCTCAGGGCTGATCTTCCTTAAGAAATAAAACCTAAAAAAATAAAGTGAAGGGCAATGTTTAAAAAAATTTTGGTACAAGTTTTGCATTTCTTATGTTAAATTTATAATTGTGGATTATATTCTTTTTGATGATATTTTGAATGCAATAATTTTCTTAATTTCATATTCTGATCGTACATTGCCATTATATAGAAATATAATTAATTTTTTATATTGATATTGTGTCCTGTGACCTTGTTGAACTCATTTATTAGTCTAGTAGTTATTTTTGGGTTCCTTAGAGTTTTCTTTCATGTCATCTGCAAATAAAGACATTTCAATTTTTCTTTTCTGATCTGGATGCCTTTAACTATCTCACACTCTCTCCCCCTCTCTCTCCCTCAATTGCCCTCCTGTTTTTTCTTCTCTTTTTTTCTTGTCTTGTTGAATAGAACCTCCAGTTCAATGTTGAATAGAAGTGGTAAGCACTGACATCCATACCTTGTTCCTGATCTTAGGGGAAAATAATTCAGTTTTTCAGCATTATGCATAATGTTAGTTGCAGGTTTTTTTATATAAGCCATTTATCAGGTTAAGAAAATTATGATATGGTTTAGTTTGTTGTGAATTTTTATCAGAAAGGTATATTGGATTTTGTTAAATGCTTTGTTTGTATCTATTGAAATGACTATGTGATTTTTATTCTTGAGTCTACTAATTTGAATCTATTAATATCATATACTACATTAGTTGGTTTTCAGATGTTAAATCTACTTTGCATTTCTGGGATAAATCTCGTGTGGTCATGGTGTATGATAAGATGTTGAAATCAGTTTGCTAATATTTTGTTGAGAATTTTTGTGTTTATATTCATGACGGATATTGGTCTGTATTATTATTTTCTTGTGATGTCTTTTTCTGGCTTTGGTATCAGTGTAACACAGAATGAGTTGAGAAGTGTTCTTTGTAGAAGAGTTTGTGAAGAATTGCTTTTAAATATTTAATAAAAGTGTTCAGTAAAGCCATTGGGTCCTAGAATTTAATTTGTGGGAAGGTTTTGTGTTTGTTTTACTAATTCAATTTCTTTGGTCTATTCAGATGTTCTGTTTCTTCTTGAGTAAATTTTAGTAATTTTTTTCTTCTGTGAATTTGTCTATTTCATCTAAGTTGTCTAATTTTTGGCCTAAGTTGTTTATAATGTTGCATTACAATACTTTTTATTTCTGTGAAGTCATTAGTGATGTCCTCTCTTTCACTTCTGATTTTGGTGATTTGTGTATTCTCTCTTTTTCTTCTTGATCAGTTTAGGTAAAGTGTGACAGTCTTGTTGATCTTGTTTTAAAAAAGCAAATTTTAATCTCGTTGATTTTCTCTGTAGTTTTTTGTTTTCTATTTAATTAATTTCTGCTTTAATCTTTATTATTTCGTTTTTTCCAATTGTCCTTGATTCAATGTTTTCTTTTTTTCCACTAGATTCTTAAGGTGGAACCTCAGGTTATTGACTTGAGATCTTTCTTATTTTCTTATATAAGCATCTAAAGCTATACATTTCCCATGAGCATCACTTCTCTGCATCCCTTAAATTATGTGTATTTTTCTTCATTTTAATCTAGTTCAAAATATTTTCTAATTTTCCTTGTAATTTTTGTTTTTTTGACTCATGGGTTATTGAGAAGTATGGGTTACTTTTTTTGTGAGAAAGATTGGCCCTGAGCTAACATCTCTTGCCAATCTTCCTCTGTTTTGTATGTGAGACCCTGCCACAACATGTCTTGATGAGTGGTATGTAGGTCTGCACCCAGGATCTGAACCTGTGAACCCTGGACTGCTGAAGCAGAGCACGTGAACTTAACCAGTACGCCACCAGGCTGGGCCAAGAAGTATGTTTTTTAAGTTACAAATATTTGAGGATCACCCATATTTCTTTCGTTTTTTAGTTTTTAATTCAATTCAATTGTGGTCATAGAACATATTTTGTGTCATTTTAGTCCTTTTAATTTTATTGAGACTTGTTTTATGGTCTTGCATTCAGTCTTTCCTGGGGGAGAATATTCCAGTTGTGCTTGAAAGTATGTGTATTCTGCTGTTGTTTTGTAGAGTGTTCTATAAATGTCAGATATGTCATTCTTAATAGTTTTGTTTAAGTCTTATATGTTACCAATATTCTGTGTAGTTGTTCTATTAATTATTGAGAGTGGGGTATTGAAGTCTTCAACTATTATAGTTGAATTGTGTATTTTTCCCTTCAGGTGTGTCAGTTTTTGCTTCATGTATCGGGAGGATCTGTTGTTAGGTACATATATTTTATAATTATTATATCACTCAAATGAATTGAACTTTTATCATTATTAAATGTCCTTTTTCTTTAGCAATATTTTTCTGTTAGAAATTATTTTGACTGATACTGATATAACCACTTCAGCCTTCTTTTGTTTACTATTTGCATGGGCTAATAATGGGATTTAAACAAAATCCAGTCTAACAGTTTTTCTTTAGATTGAAATGTTTAATCCATTCACATTTAATTAGATTATTCATATGGTTAAGTTTATGCCTGCCATTTTGCTATTTGTTCTCACTATGTCTCATTTATTTTTTGTTCCTCTCTTCTCTTTACTGCTTTCTTTGTGCTAAATAAATATTTTCTTGTGTACCATTTAAATTCTCTTCTGTTTCTTTTTTTACACCATGTTTTTGAATTATTTTCTTATGGGTTACTGTAGGGGATAAGTTATGTACTTTAATTTACTACAGTCTACCTAGGATTAATAGTAATTTACTGCCAGTAAAATATAGAAATCTTCATCCACTACACCTCCAGTTTTCCTCCCTCTTTTGTGCTTTTATTGTCACATATGTTATATCTTTGTTATATGCCTAACATACAGTTTTATCATTATTATTATTTTATGCAATGTATTTTAAATAAAGAGAAGAAAATAAAAAATATGTTCATAGTCTTTTATATATCCAGGTATTTACCTTTTCCATGGATATTTATTTCCTTGTATGAATTTAAGTTGTCATATGGTGTCATCCTGAAGGAATTCCTTTAGTATATCATGTAGAGTAGGTCTGCTAGCAACAAATTCTCTTAGTCTTTGTTTGTATGTGAATGCTTTTATTTTGCCTTCATTTTCAAAGGATAGTTTTTCTGGATCAATAGAGAATCCTTAGGTGATAGGTATTTTTTCTTTTAGCACTCCAAATCTATCATCCTACTGCCCTCTGGTCTCCATTACTTCTTAGGAGAAGTCAGCTTTTAATCTTATTGTTTTCCTCCTATGCATATGGAGTCATTTTTCTGTTGCTGCTCTTGAGACTTTTCTTTTTCTGTCTTTCACTAGTTTTACTATGATGCATCTAGGTGTGACTCTCTTTATGTTTATCCTACTTGTGTTTCTTTGAGCTTTTCAGATCTGTAGGTTAACTTTTAAAAAAGACCAGTTGAGTAGTTGGATAGTTTCTGGTTATTATTCCTTCAATTACATTATTCTCCCTCTCTTTTTCTTTAAAATATGTTATTCTCTATTTCTGGGACTCCCATTGGCCATGTTAGTTCTCTTGATGGTTTCTCACAATTCTTCAATATTTTGTTCATATTTCTTCATTTTTTTCTTTCTCTTCTTCAGATCAGATAATTTCTATTGATATATCTCCATCTTCACTAAGTCTTTTTATGTCGTCTCAAATCTGTTGTGAGTTCCTCTGGTGAATGTTTTATTTCATTCATATTTTTCAATTCCAGAATTTCCATTGCAGTCTCTTAAAAATAATTTTTATCTCTTTATGATATTCTCTAGTGAATGCATCATTGTCTTCATTTTTCAATTCTTTAAACGTGATTTTCTTTAATTCTCTGAACATATTTAAAATTCTTCTTTGAAGTTTTTTGTAAGTCCAACATCTATGTCCCCTCATAGAAAATTTCTATTGATTATTTTTCCCCCTAGAGTATGGGTTATATTTTCCTGTTTTTGTTGAAAACTGGAAATTTTAGATAATATATTTTAGCAACTCTGGCTGCTGATTTATCTCCCTGGGGGCTTGTTGTTGATTCTATTTATATGAAACCATTATAAAAGTCCTTTTTTGTCTCTAGAAATAATTTTTATCTTAAAGTCAATTTTGTCTGATATTAGCATAGCCATGCCAGCTCTCTTGGTTATTGTTTATATGGTATATATTTTTCCATCCTTTTACTTTCAACATATTTGGATCTTTGAATCTAAAGTAAACTGCTTATAGATAGCATATAGTTGGGTCATATTTTTTTAAAAAATCATTCAGCTGATATCTGCCTTTTAATTGGTGTGTTTATTTCATTTGCATTTAATGTAAATACTGAGAAGATAGTATTTATGTAAACCATTTTCTGTTTGTTTTTTATATGTCCCTTTGACAATCTTTTTTCCTGAACTCTCTGTTAATGATATTTGTCTCTGTGGATATCACACTTAGCTGTTAGATGCCACTAATTCCCAAATAATTGCTCTATTGTTTTTTTTTTTCTTTTTTACAATACCCTGGGTCATAAATTTCTCCACAGTGTGGTTCAGTTAAATTTGCTTCCCTTTGCAAGGGTAGTTTTTGAGGCTAGTCTGAGGTTTATTCTGACCCTAGAAAAGTTCTTCTTTGCTGTCTCTTTTCCTGGTTCCCTCTGGTAAACTAGCTGGCCTATAGCCCACGTTGTGGCTCTCTTGAAGCTATCAGCCTCCTCTTAATTCCTTACCATCAAATCTCCATTGTTTTTGGAGTACCCTGAGGCTTGAACTTCCCCACACTGTGTTTTAAATAAAGTTGGTTTCTTTTGGGAGAGTTTCAGAGCTCTATTTTCTTGTGGGCTGCCTCTCCCCCTGGGCAAAATCTCAGAATCACTGCTAAATAGGTAGGGCCGGGGGTAATGGCCTGCTTCTCTTGGAATGACACCTTTGCTGTATAAATAGAGCAATGAGTGAGGGCAGTAGTCTCTGGTCTTCTAGCCTTGCTTCTGCTGGTGTGGAACTTTTACCCTCCAAGTGAGCAAGGGTGAGGCCAATCAGGGTCCCAGTATTCTTGCTCTGATGCACCTCAGGTAGAACTTACACCCAATGAGTGGGGGCTGGGCAGAGGAAGAGAATCCTTGATTTCTTGGCCAAACTCTCTTGGAATTAGGCTCTGCAATATGGAGCTGGGGAGATAAGGAATGCTAGTAGCCTGCTCCTGCCAGGGAGATAACTGTGGTTCTCTTGACTGTTCTTGGACTTACCAATAGAGTATCGCCCATGCTGAGCTTGGGATGGGGAGTGGGTTATAGTTCAAGTGCCACTGACTATTATTGTTCTCATCAAGATTTTCTTGAATATATGTTATCATTGGCTGTATCCCCTTAGGATAATTTCCAGAGACTTTGATTAAAAAAATTTTTTTGCCACCACTTATGGTTGTTGTGCTGGGAAGTGGGACTTCAGAGCTCCTCATCTGGCCATTCCAAAGTTAAGCTCCCCTATATCTGTTTTTATTTATTTCTCTGTTTATTTCTGTTTTCCTTCTGACGTCAATGATTTGTGATTTCCAAAGCTAGTAATAATTCCAAAACAATGTGAATTATGTTAGCAGCTGAGTTTTCCTTGAGGGGTATTTCAAAGTTTATTTATCTCTAACATAACAAAGTGGTCTACAGCAAAGTAAAACCAATTAAAGTGGACTTTAAAATTGACCTGGAATGTTTCACAAATACAATAATGTTTCTGTATTTTTTCTCTGTGTGCATATGTTTAGATACATTAGCTGGGTAACATTTTCTAGTGTTCATTTTATTTTCCTATTTCTTCTTTGAGGCCAGAGTAATAATTGTAATAATAAGGGTACTCCCAAGTTGGTAGAGTCCTCAGCATACACTCTAGGAGCTGATGAGAGCTGGAGACCAACCCCTATCCCTAGCCTACACTCCATGCTGAATCTTTTGGGACCATGCTGGTGTTTCCTTACCACCCAATGCTTTATACCGCCTTATGTAATTGTGGATATGAGAGTAATAATGGTTCTTTGAAAAGAGTTACATGATATTTATTTTCTTTGATATTTAATTTATTTGTAGACAATTTTGGGCTCTTTAATCCTTTAATTTTTTCTTATGTGTTCATTATAGCTCATTTCATTCTCTCTAATTGCCGCTTGTTTTTCTCTTCGCAATTAGGAATGACAAACTGGATGTATTGATTTAGTTACCTTGATTAGTTATAGCTCAGTTACTTCTCATTATATCCATTTTTCTGTGGCAGTATCCTAGTGATAAGAATCAGGTAGTTTCTACATATGGGCACTAAGTTGGGAGAATTTGTCTAGATGTTTCCTTTAGGATCTGTATCTTAATCATTCAGATACATGAAGCATTAATTATATTTATCTCAGTAAGTCAGAATAGAATTTTTTTTTTTTGAGGAAGATTAGCCCTGAGCTAACTACTGCCAGTCCTCCTCTTTTTGCCGAGGAAGCCTGGCCCTGAGCTAACATCTATGCCCATCTTCCTCTACTTTATATGTGGGACGCCTACAACAGCAGGGCGTGCCAAGTGGTACCATGTCCGCACCCAGGATCTGAACTGGCGAACCCCGGGCCGCCGACAAGCAGAACATGCAAACTTAACTGCTGTGCCACCGGGCCGGCCCCCAAGTCAGAACAGAATTTTATAAAATTTACTTACATTGATTTTTAAAAATTTTCTGGCAACTATAGGAGTATAATATGTTTTAGCCGAGAAAAAACAGATTTCGTTTGTGCCTGAAATTAATTTCAACAAAACCACCCAGCAAGGTTGCTGCTTTCTAAAAATCAAATAAAATTCTGAAATAGATTTTGGTTTAGGTATTAATTGAAACAGGTGATTTTGGTGCAGAAATCAGCAGGAAGGATTTCTGACTATACCTAAGAGACGCATCCTTGCCTTAGTTTCCAAGCTCTGTGTTTTGACTTGAGTTCTCAGCTGAATATGTTTCTCTATCATAATTACTTATATATTGCTGACACCCTATCATGAATTTAGAAAGTCACAGAGGACTGAGATTGTTATTATTGCATTTCAAATTTTGTTCAAAAGATTGTACAAATTGTGGTTTTCTGGGAGGTTCAGTGATTCTGCAACTTGACTAGTTTAAAGTGTGGGGAATTTAGAATTAACCAAATCGCCATGAAGTGTAACCTTAATGAAGCCAATTCAGATGAATGCCTTCCCCAGTACAGTGCTGAGGGGCAGCCCAATGCTCATTTTGACAGGCCCTGGACCCAGAGGAGACAAACGACTGGGCAAGATCATCTGACTATCCTTTTTGGAAATAGAAAAAGCACTGTTAGGAGCCACTTTAAGACTCAGATGCTGTCAACTCTGTGTTATTTCATCCCCAAATACTCTTGTCGATTTTGCTCCCACTCATTCCCACTCAACAGGGCCTCACTCTGCTCTTCCTCTCCATGACCAGTCTAAACAACTTCATTGACCTCAACCAGAACCTCATTCTAGGTGGATTCAGCCTCTGGCATGATGATGAAGTGCATGGATGGGAAATTTTCTCCCATGCTGTAAGCACCACGGCACCATGAGAACACTCCAGTGGGCACACTCAGGCGTGGTCTATGCACAAACCCCAGGTCCAAGGATGACGCTTAGTATTCAAATTAACAGGTTATATTTATCATAATATTCAAGAGCACAAATTTTAGCATCAAAGAGACCCATGTTCCAGTCCCAGTTTTGCCACTTTCTAGTCATGAAATTTTAGACAAGTTACTCATTACCTCTAAGCCTCAATTTCCTTATCTTGAGAATAAGTTTACTAATTTCGCAGTGTTGCTAGTGAAGAACGAAGAAGATTGTATATTTAAAGTCCTGAGCCTCATGTTGAGCTCACAGTTGATACTCAAAAAATGCTTTCTCCTCTTTTTTTAATTAATAATTTTAATTAAAAGCTTAGTTCAACATATTCACATATGAACCCACTGTCAGCCTGGAAAAGTGTGATGTATTGTATGGAGAGGTCCCAGGCAAACTCTTGGACCACTCAAATCTCACATACCTGGCTCCCCTGCCCCAGTAGCCATTCCCTTCAGACTGGCTTGCCCTCATCTCGATACCTTGGCCTGAAATCCTTGTTTCATAACTAATATCTGATACCTACCTTTGACTCCTTCCAGATTTTGAAGATTTCTTGACCCTTTTCCCTGCAATTTTGGACCTGAGTTCTCTTGCATACATTTTGGGTCTAATATCTCTTGTTTCATGTGACCACTGATTCTGAAACATGCCCCACTCTGAAGCATAGATAGTGAGTCAGCACTGTTCTGCTTTTGAAAAGCAGTGGAAGACATTTGGGTCTATTAAGCTATGTTGCACTGACTTCCATTACCAACATCAGATTGTCTTCTAGATGGTAAAACCATAGAGGACCTGGTACAAGGAAAACTATAGATATCTTGCCCCTTGGAATTCAAGATCAATTTTGAGTCTCTCTAAATTTGAGAAATTAAACCTGTTTTCCTTAGATCTAGAGGCCTTTAAAGTTAACCAATTCCTTAGTCTCTGCTAAGGAATATTATCTGACTTATCCTATTGTTTTATAGGGATTTGAAATGTTAAGTGGCTTTTAAAGCTATGTTTAAGATTGTCTGGATGAGTCTTGCAGGTAGGAGTATATAAACAAGTTCGGTATAGAAGTATTTTCCCTTAAAAGAAGAAAATTTGGAATAAAACTGTCTTGTTCTGACCTGATGGACACATTAAATATCTGAAGATTTTTGTTGCAGAGTTTTGGCCTCACTTTCTCCCAGGTTGTGGCCATCTCTTCTTAGAACAATAATTTAATAGCTTTAGGGAAACCTCTATTCAACATTCCCACAGATAGAACCCTGCAAATAAGAGCTCAGAGTCTAAAATTTCAATACACATAGGGAAACAATTCATCATGAATGAGGTATTTTTAGGTTGCAATATCTTAGAAATGGTGAATAAAATGTTTAAGGTGAGGTATTTCATATAGGCAGTCTTTCCCTTCTTTTCCTTGTATGCTTTCTTTGAAAAAACAACAAGGAAATAGGGAGAATTTTATGTATTAGTTCTAAACACTAAAATAATTTTAGACTTCCAGAAATGTTATAAGAATAGAACCCATCACCATGAGGTACCCATCACCATGAGGTACCCATCACTCAACTTCCTCTAAAGTTAAAAAATTACATAACCGTAGTAAAATTATCACAACATGAAAATTAACATTGGTACAGTAATAGTAACTAAACTACAGACATGATTCAGTTTCACCAGTTTCTTCCTGATTGCTTTTTTCTGTTCCAAGATCCTATCCAGAATTCTACATTTCATTTAGTTGTTGTGTATCCTTAGTCTCCAATCTGTGATAATTCTTTAGTCTTTCTTAGTCTTGGCACTTACTTTGTAAGTGCTTCTCAATTTGGGTTTATCTAATGTTTCCTCACGACAATTTTGAAGTTATGCAGTTTCAGCAAGAGTACCACAGAGGCCCTTCTCAGTGCATCATATTGAGGGGTACAGATATTCGCATGTCTCATTATTGGTGATGTTAACATTGGTCACTTGGTTGATGAGGTATCTGCCAATTTTCTCTACTGTAAAGTGGAACATTGATAAATTATTTTGTGGGGAACTACTTTGAGACTAAGCTAATGCCATGTTTCTCCGCAAACATTTCACCATTGATTTTAGCATTCATCAGTAGCTCTTTGCCTCCAACAATTATGACTGTCGTATTTACCTAATGATGATTTTGTATTATCCTTATTCCTTCTACATTTGTAAACTGGAGTTCATCTGTAAGGAAAAGCTATCCTACTCCTTTGTTTATTTAATTACTTATTTGCATCAGTAAAGGCTCATGGATATTTAGTTTACTCTATGAGTTACTACCCAATACTATCATTGTTTACTTTCTTGCTCAAATTGTTCCAGTTTTGGCCATTGGGAGGAGCTTCAGGTGGCTCTTGTGTTCTTTTGACACACCCTCATCCATTTTCAAGCGTTTCCTAATTTTCTGGCATCACAAAATGTTCCTGATTCATTTTGTATTTTACCTGCCCCAGTCCTGGAGTCAATTGCTTCTTCAAAGAATTCTCTTTCCTTTTATTGGCGAAATGGTATTTAGAAACAAAGATATGAGTGCTGGGTGTGCTTGTTGCAATTTAGGTGTTCATGATTTTAAGCCCTGCCAGGAAGCAGAGCTGGGCATATGTGTTTGTGTACTCACACACACACACACACACACACTCACACACCCATATCTGTTTCTATATAAGTCTATTTGTCTGTATCTTTTAGTTCATATTGACACCTTGAGTCCCCATCCAACACCATAATGTTCATTGCTTCTTGCTCTCATTATCTACAATATATTATCTATGGTATTAATAGGTCTGTTTCTCACAGGGATATGGGTTAGTGATATAACTAGTTTAGGTGTATGCTAAGACTGAACAGATGCATGTGGGTGGGATGGGGAACTGGTTCACAATGTAATCTAAAGGAGATAAATATCTCCTTTAAAATACCCAGTGATAATAATATACAGGAAAATGGAAGCCATTTTTATTCTTTATCCTGATTAACTTGAGGTACTCTAATGAGGAAACACTTGATTGCACTATGACCTCCTTGAGTGATGTACAGCTTGGTTCCACTCTCACTTTTTTTTCTGTTTAATATGCAAATGTGAGTGTGCAAACTCTGTGTTTGCATAAGCTAACTTAAAATGAATTTAAGTACAGTTTTTATGAAATATTTCTATTGAAATAAATTACTTAAAAACAAAAAATTACCCTCTTTTTAATAATCTGTAATAAATTATTCCAGAGGTGATATAATTCCCCTGTAAAACCATCTGGGCCTGGTTCTTTTTGGGTGGCAGACTAGTTATTCAGTAATGCTATTTCTTTGGAAATAGGTCTAAGCTTTCTAAATCAAATGGGGTCAGTATTAGTAATCTGTTTCTCTAGAGAACTGTCCATTTCATCTCATTTTTGTTTTTAGTTTTTTTCTTTAAGGAAGATTAGCCCTGAGCTAACATCTGCTGCCAATCCTCTTCTTTTTGCTGAGGAAGACTGGCCCTACCTAACATCCATGCCCATCTTCCTCTACTTTATATGTGGGATGCCTGCCAGCATGGCTTGGCAAGCGGTATGTAGGTCCACACCCAGGATCTGAACTGGCAAACCCCGGGCCGCTGAAGTGGAGTGTGCAAACTTAACTGCTATGCCACTGGGCAGGACCCTCATTTCATTTTTGAAATTTATTTTCACAGAGACTCCCAAATTAGTCATTTATGATTTTTAAAAATTTCTTCTCTTTCAGTGATTATTTCCTTTTTATACTTTCTTATTTTGAATATTTGTACTTTTTCCTTTTTTTCCCTTCATCAATTTTGCTTGTGGTTTCTCTACTTTAACGTTTTTAAACAAACAAACCAGGATTTGGCTTATTAATTAGATCTGCTGTTTTTCTATTCTCTATGTCATTAATTTTTGCTTTAACTTTATTATTTTCATCCTTTATTTTGGTTTACTTTGTTCTTTTTCTGGTTTTTGAATTGGGAATTTAATTGTTTCATTTTTATCGATAAAGTGTTTAATGAAATGATTTTCCTCTGATCACTGCTTAAAAATGCATCCATTAGATTTCATTAGGCAGTGTTTTCATTGTTATTTTTTTTAATTATAATTTCTGTTTGTATTTTCCCTTTTCCTCGATTGTTTTAATAGGTTTTTAACTTTCCATATAGAAAGGCCATTTCTTTTTTAGTAATTTCTAGTTTTGTTGCATTGAGACCAAAGAGTTTCTTTTTTTCCTAATATTTCTACTTGGTGGAAGTTACTGATGTTTTCTTTGTAACCTAACATATCAACAATTTTTCTGAATGAACCATGAACACAGAGAAGAATTTATATTCTCTATTTTCAGGGTGTTGTGTTCAATGTAAATTCATAATACCTTTCTTACTGATTATGTTGTTTAAATTTTTTATCTTCTTACTTTTTAGTTCATGTAATTGGTCTTATACTGGATGTGGCATATTTATGTCTTCAATTATTGTGTTTCAGTCTTTGACTCTCTGTGCATCTCTTGTAGTTTTGCTTCATAAGGGCTGTTTCCCTGTTATTTAGTGTATAAGTATTCATAAGTGTTATATCTTATGATGTTATGAAACAATGAGATTTTTCTATTTTTGTCTTTCATTTCCTCTCATTTTTAAAAGTTGCATTATTTCTACTTTGTCACAATATATAATGATTTACTATTAGTCTTACACCTAATGCACATATTTGTTTTAATCTTAGAGGTATATGTAAATAACTGCTGGCCATTAGTCCTTTTGCTGAAGTTTTCCCAGGAATAATTGATTGAATGAAGCTCATTATCTAGTGCAAGGGTCAGCAAACCATGGCCTGTGGACCAAATCTGGCATGCTGCCTGATTTTGCAAATAAAGTTTTATTGGCACACAGTCATACTTATTGATTTATTGTTAATGGCTGCTTTTGTACTACACTGGCAGAGTTGTGTAGTTGCAATAGAGACTTAATGGCCCACAGAGCATAAGATCTGTGGCCTAATACAAAAAAGTATGCCTGCTCTAGGAGATTCCTTAGAAAGGGCTAATGGGCACTTGTGTGTTGAAAATCATTTTTATATAGCCTTGATATTTGAAATACAGCTTGGCTGGATTTAAATCCTTAGTTTAACCTTTCTCTCACTGATTTTTTTAAAAATGCTGTTCCATTGTTGCCTTGTTTTCTATGTTGCTTTTAAAAGGCCTAGTGTCAGTGTAATTCTGTTTTTACCCGTGAACCTTGATGATGTTATATTTTTCCTTGATATATAATAGTTTTATTAGAATGTGTATCAGAGATTTTAGGTGTTTTTATAGGCTAAGAAGAATGATTTGAGGTACATGGTTTTTGATCCCCTTTAAAAAGCATTATTACACTTTGTTAGGAGAAATAAGATCAGGATATATTGGAGACTAGGAAAAGTGATTATCTTTTGGGGAAGGGTTAGATGCAGAATAGGCTGCAAGTTAGATTTCTCAATATACAACTTATATCTAGTTTTGTTTTGAAATATAGGAATGTATTATATGCAAAAATAACATTAAATTTAAATGCAAAAAAGAACTAAAAGACATCAGTCACATCTAAGTGGTCCTATATTGACATTTAATTTGCTTGCACTTGCATATTTTTGTCTGTATGCCTTTGTTTATGCTTTTAATTCTTCTATCTTTTAAAACATTTCTTGGAAGACTTGGTTCCTTATTTGTAAAGAAACCAATACTTAATTTATTATTTTTCACAGTACTTAAGACCAAATTTGTATTTTACTTGTTGTAATAAAGCTTTTTCATGCATAACTTTGTTTTTCTAAAATAAATTGCAATCAATGGTATTTTGATCTGCTTTTGGATATATCAGAATTTTAAATGCGGGGAACATCTAACATATGTAGATGAGTAGAACAGAGACGTATAAGGGGCAATCAATTGTCATTGATCTTTAAATTACAGAGAATTTGAGATCCAAGGAGTGTCAGATGCACATCTTTTAGCTTTGTTTCCTGTTTTCTGCAGTTTCACAAGTTTCTCAGAGCAATGTTTGCATAATTACTTTTCAAAGTTGCATGTTTCCCTCAGTCTCATGTTTTCCTACAAAATATTTTTCCACCAAAGAGACCATTACAAACTACCTCTTGAAAGTGCTATGGGAATCTTGAATATTAACCATAGTTTAAACACCATTTAGAAAGCTCTCTCAGTGCTTCTCCCCCACAGTTTAAGATAATTTGATAAGATTTCCTACTTTCCACTGTTAAGTTCATTCTTTTTCCTCTTTTATACAATCCAATATCAGTTTGTTCCCAGACCCAAAAGGCTGCCAGTGATAGGTAGTCAGGGCCTGAGTGGATTACATAGCTGCATCTGCTACCCCTCTAGGTTTTATATCCAGGATTTGTATGACCATTTGGAGGGACCTGCACCACCATCTGTAGCTTCTCTTAGGTGACTGTTTGCCAAGCACAGCTCTTCTGGTCCTGAACCTGGCAGCCTCAGTGAGGCGAGTGGAGGGATCATGGCCAGGTGTTCCGTGATCTTCCCCCATCCCACCTCTTGACTCTGAAGTACTCTTTCATCTGGCAGTTGTGATGATGACCTTGGTCTGAGGGCAGATTCTGTTCTGTCCCTACACCTAGCTGACCTCTGGGGGAGTGTTCCTTCTGCCCCATGCTTTCCACGGGCCCTCGTCTTCACTCCTCCTGTTGGCCAAATGCTGATGTTGAAGTCCTCTGTACAATCAGGATGCTGAGGCAGCAGGCTTCTGTGCAGCACTGAGTGGGGCCAGACTGGTTTCTCCTTAGCTTCCTCTCCTTTGGGTAGTGGAGACAATAGAGGTATTTGCCATTGCCCCAAGGTGTAAAACTTGGAGCTAAGTTCCAGTGAACCAGAAAAAGGACCTTATATCTTGAAAGGTCCAAATCCTAAAAGGCAGTGGTTGTTGGTGCTATTGGCAAGACATGTTTGTGTCATGGACTTATTCCATTCTCTTCATGTTTCTCCACCAAGTAAATGGTAAGATTTTTGAAATTTAAAGTGCTCCATTTATCATTATTTAATGACCTTCTTTGTCTCTGCTAATTGTCTTTACTTTGAAGTCTACTTAACAGATATTAATATAATCACTCCTGCTTAAAATTTTTTGTGTGATATCTTTTCCCATCGTTTTACTTTCAACCTTCCTATATTACTGAATTTGAAAGGAGTTTCTTGCAAACAACATATTGGCTTATTTTTTTTAATCCACTCTGCCAATCCTCTATATTTTAACTGATATCCTTAGATAATTTGTATTTAAGATAATTGTTGATATATTGGTACTTGAAGGTGCCATTTTAATGACTTATTTTCTGTTTGTTTCCTCTGTTTCTTGTTCCTATGTTTCTCTTTTCTTGAATTCCTGTGTATTGGGACATTTATTTTAAGATTATATCTTCATTTATTAACAGTATTTTTGAGTGCATCTCTTTGTATAGTTTGTGTAGATATTGCTTTGAGGATTACAATATACATATTACTTATTAGAGTTTACTGGTATCATCATTTACCACTTTGAGTGAAGTATGGAAACCTTACTTCCATTGAGGTTTCTTTATCTTATCCGTGTTTCATATCATTATCTGATGGTATTATAATTTTTGTTTCAATCATCAAATATGATTTATAAAATTCATGAGAAAAAGGGTAGTCTATTGTATGCACACATATCTTTACTCTTTCAGTTGTTCTTTTTCCTTCTGGATGCTCTAAAATTCTCTTTATAATTTCCTTTGTATTTGAAGTCTTTTAGCCACTATTTAAGGGTAGGTCTGGTAGTGATACATTTTTTGTTTTCCTTCACTTGAGTGTCTTTATTTACTCTTCATTCCTGAAGGATAGTTTCACTGGATATAGAATGTACAGTTGAAGGTCTTTTCTTCAAGCACTTGGAACATGTTATATCATTTCCTCTGGCCCTTGTGGTTTCAGATGAGAAATCTGCTGTCATTCAAATTGATGTTCTCATATACATAATACCTAGTAATGTCTGAGTGCTTTCAAGATTTTTTTTTATCTGCAGTTTTCAGAAGTTTATGATGTGTCTTGGTGCAGGTTTATCCTGTTATCAGGTTCCTGGGGTATGCTCAGCTTCTTGAATCTACAGATATGTGTCTTGTGTACAGGTTTGTATCTTTTGCGAAATTTGAGAATATTTCAGCCTTTAGTTCTTAAAGTACTTTTTCAACTCCAGCCTTATTCTCTTCTACTTCCAGGATTCCAATTACATGAATATTAGATCTTTCATTATAGTCCCACAGGTCTCTGAGATTCTGTTCACTGTTTTTCAATCTATTTTCTGTCTGTTGTTCAGATGGGGTGAATTCTATTGATCTGTCTTCAATCTCACTGATTCTTT
Source organism: Equus quagga (assembly GCF_021613505.1). NCBI lineage: Eukaryota > Metazoa > Chordata > Mammalia > Perissodactyla > Equidae > Equus > Equus quagga. Next base: position 72,485,678 of record NC_060268.1, read on the forward strand.
CCTGTTTCATCTCACTGTACTATTAAGCCCATACCAAGAGTTTAAAAAAATTTTCTATTATATTTTTAGTTTCATAGTTTCCATTTGATCTGTTTTTTTAACTCCACATTTTTGTGGCTTTTCTGGTTTTCTTCCTGCAGTTGATTTCTATTTACATACCTTTGTGGTCAGAAAAGATGCTTGATATTATTTCAGTCTTCTTCAATTTATTGAGACTTGTTTTGTGGCCTAATATCTGACCAATCCTGGAGAATGATCCATATGCATTTGAAAAGAATGTGTATTCTGTGGTTTATGGATGGAATGTTCTATATATATATCTACTGAGTCCATCTGATCTAATGTGTCATTTAAGGCCACTGTTTCCTTATTGATCTTCTGTTTGGATGCTCTATCCATTGGTGTAAGTGGAGTGTTAAAATCCCCTACTATTATTGTGTTACTGTCTGTTTCTCCTCTTATGTCTGTTAAGAATTGCTTTATATATTTAGGTGCTCCTATGTTGGGTGTATAGATATTTACAAGTGTTATATCCTCTTGTTGGATTGTTCCCTTTATCGTCATGTAGTGCCCTTCTTTGTCTCTTGTTACAGTTTTTGTTTTAAAGTCTATTTTATCTGATATAAGTATTGCTACCCCCTCTTTCTTTTCTTTGCCATTTTCATGGAATGTCTTTTTCCATCCTTTTGCTTTCAGTTTGTGAGTGTCTTTAGGTCTGAAGTGTGTCTCTTGTATGCAGCATATATATGGATCTTGAATTTTTATCCAATCAGCCACCCAGTGCCTTTTGATTGGAGCATTTAGTCCATTGACATTTAAAGTAGCTATTGATAAAAATGTATTTATTGCTCTTTTACTTTTTTCTTGGTGTTTTAGTAGTTCTTCTCTGTAACTTTCTTCTTCTCTTGCTCTCTTCCCTTGTGGTTTGATGGCTTTCTTTAGGAATATGTTTCATTTTTTTCCTCTTACTTATTTGTTAATTTATTATAGGTTTCTGGTTTGTGATTATCATGAGATTTCTATATAATATTCTATGTATATAGCAATCTAGATTGAGTTGATAATCTCTTTAGCTTGACCTCTTTCTAAGAGCTCTACTCTTTACTCCCCTATTCCCACATTTTATGTTTTTCAAATCATATCTAATCTCTCATTTTGTGTGATTTTGTGTGTATCTATCCATTACCCTCTTATCACTGAAACAGGTAATTTTAGTACTTTTTGTCTTTTAGCTTACATATTATCTTCATAGGTGGTTAATCTGCTACGTTTACTGTATTTTTGCCTTTACCAGTGATTTTATTGCCTTTTTTTTTTTTTGATAATTTTCTTATCCCTATTTGTGGTCTTCTCTTTCCCACTTAAATAAGTCCCTTCAGCATTTCTTGTAGAACTGGTTTCTTGGCGATCAATTCCTTTAATTTTTTGCTTGTCTGGGAAGCTCTTTATCTCTGCTTCCATTTTGAATGATAACCTTGCTAGATAGAAAGGTAAGAGCATAAGGCTATCAGCAGACTTCTCAGCTGAGACCCTACAGGCTAGAAGAGACTGACATGACATAGTTAAAGTGCTGAAAGGAAAAAAACCTACAGCCAAGAATACTCTATGTCACTTGTTGCCTTTCTCTTGCCACTTTTAGGATTCTCTCTTTATCTTTAATTTTGGACATTTTAATTATAATGTGTCTCAGCATGGGTCTGTTGGTGTTCGTCTTGTTAGGTGCTGTCTGTGCTTCCTATACCAGGATGACTGTTTCCTTCCTTAGGTTAGGGAAATTTTCAGCTATTATTTCTTCAAATAGATTATCTACCTCTTTGTCTCTCTCTTCTCCTTCTGGGACACCTATAATAGGAATGTTAGTGCATTTGATATTATCCCAGAGTTCCTTTAGACTGTTCTCATTCTGTCTAATTCTTTTTTCTTTTATCTGTTCAGTTTGGGTGATTTCCTCTAGTCTTTCTTCCAGCTCGCTGATCCATTCTTCTGTATGATCTACTCTGCTATTGAGTCCCTCTAGTGAATTTTTCATTTCTAGTGTTCTAGTCTTCATTTTTGATTGGTTCTTTTTTATTTTTTCTAATTCTTTGTTGATGTCCTTACTGTATTCATCCTGTCTTCTCCTAATATCAGTGAGCATCCTTATGATTTTTTGTTTGAACTCTTTGTCAGGTAGATTGCTTATTTCTGTTTCATTTAGTTCTTTTTCTGGGGTTTTGTCCTGTTTCCTTGCTTGGGATGTATTCCTTTGCCTCCTCATTATGCTTCTTTCTCTACTCTTGTATCTATGTATTAGGTGAGTAAGCTATGTTTCCTGATCTTGGAGAAGTGGCTTTATGTAAGAGATGCCTTTTGAGGCCCAGGAGTGTGCTTCCCTCTCATCACCAGTCCAAATGATACAAGAGTGACCCCTGTGTGGGCTATTTGTATCCTGTGTGGCATGGTTGCTCTTACTGCAGGTACCCAGGGAGTCTAGTTTTTCCCTCCCTGGCAGGCTGTTTGTAAATAGGGTTTGAGGAGCCCCAGTGCCATTGACTACAAGGTCCAACAGCACTCTCCTGTTGCAGTTTTCCTGATCATTAGGTAGGTACTCAGTGTAGCTGGTTGCTAGGCTCAGGGGCTTACAGTTGCTGTGGTCCTCAGGCCTGCAAGGCTGTTCTCAACTCTCTTATGATTGGAGCTGAGTGAGGCTGGCCCTAGGCATGGGAGCACTGAAATGTTTCAAGCTTTGGAAGGTTGGGCCCATCGTCTTTGTGGCTGTTTGTGAAACATAGGTCTTCTGCCACTGATAAGCCTCACCCCTGACAGCTCCACACCCACCCTCAGCACAGCCCTGGTCTGTGCACACTTCCCAACCCCCTGGAGCATACCCACTTGCCCCACTGCAGTGGCCCACACCTCTTCACCAATGCCCCCCACAGTTCACGTGGTCCTCACACAGGCCCTGCCCCACAGAGGCAGACACACTCGCCTGCCTATAGAGGATCAGTCTGTGCAGGCCAACAAGTAGCCTGAGGGCTTGCTGTTGGGTGAGGCTGGTTCCTAGGGTGGGCTGTCTGCCCTGGCTGAACTGGATTAAATCTGCACTCTAGTGGGTGTGGCAGACTCCTGGGCTATCAGTCCAGGGGAAGAACTCCAATGGCATCTTCCAGCATCTGTGTCAGCCCGCCTGTACTGGGTCACAACATTGGCCACCACCAATCTTTCAGTCTCTGGAGAGGTCTCACCTCTCACTGAGATGCACCCAGAGCTCACCAGGTGAGTCTCTTTTCATCAATAAGTGTGCTTCTTTCTTTTTGGAGATTTTAGGTTGCTCTCTGAGATGGGTGAATTTGTGCATAGGCCCTTTAAGAGCTGGGTTTTTTCAGCTGTTATCCGATAGCTTTTCTGGCAACATTCACCCGTTGCAGTTAATAGCTAGTGAAGCCAAATAGCAGGACACTCGTCTCAGTTGTGCTGAGTGTGAAGGATGCTTATAGTGGTAACAGGCCTCCGCTAAGGTCCCCACATCTCCAGGGAGGGCTGCATATCCTAGGGTGGCTCCCACTTGGCCAGCCTTGAAGGTCCACAGCTCTTAAAAGTGGCTTTCTTTATCTCCATAAGGAATTTATGTCTCTTCCACTTCAGTCGGCACTGTCCCTGTTGTGGGGGTTCTTTTTATCCAGTTTTAAGTTTTCTCTCCAGGGGAATTTTTCCAAGAATATTTGTAACCTGGTTGTGTTTGTGGGAGGAGGTGAGTTCAGAGTCTGCCTATGCTACCATCTTGACAAAATCTCCTGACCTTTTTAAAAAAATAACCTCTATTTCCTCACTCTGGTTTTCTATTTTTTCACTTGTTTCAAGAGAATTTATAATTGATTGTTGAGACACTTTCATGATAGCTGCTTTAAAATCCTTTTTAGATAATCCAACATCTGATCTGATGAGGATCAAGGCTGCCCTGGGGAGAAGCCCAAGGCAGCCTGCCATACATACCAATCTATATCATCCTTCAGGAAGCATAGGACCTCCTGACCTGCTCTGATCATATTCTTATCTAAAATTACTGGACCACCCAATAACTAGACCCCACTGACAGTGATACCGTTTTAACAACTTTTTTTTACATAATCTTACCTTTGTCTTGTATAGAGATAACTCACATACCTATGCCTTAAATTTAGCCCTATCCTCACCCCATGTTTGCCGTTCTTACTGCCCATGCATCCTGTCTCCCTGCCTGCAGCTCTTTACTGCCCATGTGTCCTGTGCCCATGCCTTCAGCTCTTACTTCCCATGGTTCCTGTTGCCCTGCCTGCAGCTCTTACTGCCCATGGGCCCTGTCCCCGTGCCTGCAGCTCTTACTGCCCATGGGTCCTGTACCCATGCCTGCAGGTCTTCACTGCCCATGGGTCCTGTCCCCATGCTATTCTTTGAATAAAGGAACACTGCTACCAGACCTTGAGAGTCCAAGAATCTTTCTTTTGACTCCTTGGCTCACCAAGCCTGCATCATTTCTTCTGGTGGCCCATACAGGGATCTTGCTTCATTGGCTTGTGAGCTTAAGTTCTAGTAAGTGCCCTTTTCTTCATTGTGCCTTCCTCTTTTTCAAGGATGGGTCTAAATTCACTTATTCTTTGGAAACCTTCTTGGACAGCTGTATGAATCCATGTTTGGTGCCCATGGCTACTCTATTGGGCAAACTGTGGCATTCAGCCTGAAGAGTATCAGTACCTTAAGCCTGAGGGTGATGAAGAATGAATTACTCCATTCCTCCTAACCCTATCTCTAAGATATAAATGTTACATGGGCAGGGGTCAACCTGTTTAAGTCATTAAGATGGTCGCCAATCTCCAAGACTCCCGTGGAAGGTTTCTTTTCCTAAGGCTGGATTGGGATGCTTCCCTATGGCTCCTGACGAGACTCTGAACTATGGGAAAGTCCCAATTGGGACTCTGGTTCAAGGAAAGTACCAAACTCTAACCTTTGGTTGAGTATGGGAACCCCTTCTTGAGAGAAAGGCTCCAGGATGCAATTGGATGTCCCCCAGACTGGCAGAAAATTCCTCACTGTTTTTCTCTATTCTTTTACCTCTGGGACCATTCACCAGGAGCCTACTACTGCCAGGCATAATAGGGAAGGTATACAAGGGATGCCATGCAGGGGGATGCCCCCATCATCCCTTGCTATAGGAACCCCACAGGAGGAACGAGTAGGATGTTGCCCTAGGTTCAGGGGGGATTTTCAAGGTAATGGACCCTTTTCTTTCATCTCTCTTAAAGTGACAGTGGCCATTTTTGGTTCCTTTTGAGCTTTGCAACTGGGAAACAAATCTTTAAAGAGTCAAAGGCTCCACCCTTAGGAGGCCCCACTTTGGGTTCTGGTTCTGATCACCCTGGCAACCCAAAGTGGGGTACCCTCTCTTGACGGTTAACTCATTGAGTATTTGAGGCACCTACTGAGTTGGTTATGTGGATAGGAGACCTGTGATTCATCCTGTGAACTGTCCTGCTCGGGTTGTGTGCCCCAGCATGGGAACTGCTGTGTGACTCTTATCTTGATAAACCTCTGGAAGAGGCCATGAGGGTGAGGCATGATCTCTTTTCCTTTCTTTGTCTGTCTTGTTCGTCACCTCCTCTGTTGTCACCAAGTCAAGGTTAAGTTCAGGCTGGACCTGAGCAGAACCTGGACCTTCTGTAATATCGAAAACTTGAAAACCTTTAGCCAGGGATTTAAATCTCAACCCTGGCACTGGGAGCCCCAGCCCCCAGCCAGCTCCAGGCCTTTGCCTCCTGCTTTGCTGGCTTACCTTGTGCTGGCTCAGGGACTAAGTGCCCAGGTTGAGCAGGACTTGACTAGATCTTATAAGTATATCAATGCCTGCAGTCAGGCTCTGCACCCTTTCTCCGGCCCACTGTCTAGTCAGACACTGGCTTTACCACTATGGGGAACACCCCAAGCATCCTCTGAGACTCACCACTTGGGTGCATTCTAACTAATTGGAAACACTTTCAGTAGGATGGGTTATGACCCAGAAACTCCATCTTGGAGAAAACTTGAGGGGTTTCTCTGTGCCTTTGTGATGTAGTTGGATAGGTAGATCAACTATGATGTCATTTGAGTTACAACCCAGTTTCTGAGAAGTTAAGGACTTCTGAGAAGTCCTTGGAAAATCTTTGTAAGACTAGAAAAGCGGCTCTAGAGGCATTCAGGTTCCACCCATTTCCCTTATCTCAAAGAGCTTGCAAATCCTCTGTTGACTACCTAGCCCATCACTAATTCCTAAGACTGAAGAAAAAAACAGGGAGGAAAGGAAAAAATGGCCATAAGCGTGCCCTTGCCAAAAAATCTAGCATCTTGAGTGTCTTCTCCACAGATATTGGTAAAAAGGCTTAAAACAAAATTTGAAGTCATAACTAGGGAGCTTTATGTTACTGCACCTGATTCATGGCAGTAATTTTAAAAGAAAAGCTGTGGAGATTCTGTGTATGTCTGCCTATGTATGTTATATGTATGTGGTATTTTACTTGCCGATGTTATGGCTAAAATCAAGAGCTCTGTTTAATTGGCTTAAAGTGAGCACTTACATAAATTCTAAATGTAGTAGAAATTAACCCAATGTCTTTCAAGTTAACTGATATAGATTAACCTTTGGTAAATGAAAGCTTAAGTTTGATTGAAATAGGCATGTTGTCAGAGTTGTTGGTATTTGGATATGATGCAGACGTGCAACCTGGGTTTACTAGTCAAATAAGCTCATGTTGTCTGTTAGAAATTCATCAGCAAAATAATAGATAATTTTTTCTAATGTCTCATAAAGTTTTTGTGGGTAATCTGAACATAATTATTGGAAACAAATGATTTGGATAGATGAAAATGGGTAAGAGTTTTTGGGTACAATAATTATGTTTTATGGTCTGTATAATTGGGAAAAACAGCTTCCAAATTCTTTTTGGTAACTTAAAACTTTAGAGTTTTGCCAAGTTAAGTTAAATGATAAAAATCTGTTGAGTATCTGGGTCATTTTTGGATAGGATGGAACACTGCAACATTATTGCCAGACATGTCTAAGTTATCTACTTTTAGCTTCTTATTGCAGAGAGGCTAAAGGATGTTTGGGTCTATTAGCAAACATGAGTTATGTTTTATTACTATGAAGTAGCATGTTTCTAGAAATTATGAAAAGTATTTAGAATGCTGATATAAAAGGTGGTTCATAATTGCTTGTCTTTTTAGTTTTCCATAGGGTCTGTTAAGGGTTAAAAATTTTAATTAATATATGTAATTAAAACTACTGGAAATTAATGAGGCAAACAGCTCTATATTCAAGGAAAGTAAAAATGTATGTTTTCAGTAAAGAAGGTAAAAAGAGTGGAAGTATTTTTGTTTGTTGGGTTAAGAAAGATAAATTTGTCTTAAAGTACTAGAAGGGAAGAAAGAAAGCATGGGACAAATTCTGGATGTAAAAAGAAAGTTGTAGAAGGTTTGTGAAAGAGAAATTCAGAAAGGAGTTTTACACCTGGTCAGGTTGGCTAAGATGAAAGTAAATCCGATTAAGTAAAGCAGTTTTAATGAAAAAAAATAAGCTGGTGCAGAAATTAAAATTTAGTTTTCTCTCAAAGGATAATTTTCTTGAAGTTTTGGCCTGTTCTAACTCTACCTAAAGGACAGAAATCTATGTTTTGCTAAAATAATTTCCTATATTCAGAAAGAAAGAGATCTCTCAAGATTTTTTGACTGTTTCAACTGCTCTTGACTGTTTCTGTTGTCACTTTGAATATATACCTGAGCATGTTTCTTGCAGTGAGTGTTGTTTCCTATTTGAACAAGTGTTTTAAACCCTTTTGATATTTTTGACAAGCTTCTGCCTGAAAAAGAATATTCAAATCCTGAATGGAGGCTTTCTTTTGACCTGAAAGAAGGAGGAAAATTTCTCTGAGGATTTTCAGAGGGCCCCTGAGACTTCTCAAAGAAATTTACTCTCTCTTCCTATAAGGAGGAAAATAATAAACTGTTTAGGCTTATTTGATCTATTAAATTACATGGGAAGTATTGTCAACCAAGTGATGATAACCTTTCTTAGGTGGTATTATGTGGGTGAATGTTATTGCTATAGGTGTCTTAAAATTATATAACATTCCTAAAATTCTGATCTGTCCTGGTTATCAGTCATAATTCTAGTTATTATCTGGAAGTGTATGTAACAGAAGTAGCCAAGTTTCTTTGTCAATTGCCCTTTTGAGTCTTTTGTCCATTTGCAGATAGTTGCTGTTTTACTCTGATGCTTTTTGCTTTTGCAAATATGTTTCATCTTCAGAGAAATTCCTGGAAAGGATTCTGATACAGGATTCTAGAATACAGGTTTCTGATAAACTTTCAGATTGTAAAACTGAACTGGGTAAGAAATTACAGGATTCTAATGGAGAAACTGATGACCTCATAAAACTGCTAACAGAAGATTAAGATCAAGAATTGATTATACAGGACTGGATGAACTGATGAGGATGATTATAATTTTTATAATCTTATTTGAAATATTGTTGAGTTTTGTTTTCTCAGCTTTAAGGAAATCTTTTTCTCTCTTCTCTTATGCTAACTATGACTTATAGCAATTTGGTGAAATTATACCTTTGTGAGAAGAACTGAAATATTTATCTTTTTCTCCCTACCTAATCCCTCCAGAATTTGGAAACTCTTTGTGAGTGAGTATGATTATTTCGTGGCAATATAGTTATTTGCTTAAGTTCCATAAGAATCTGTTCTCCTTATAACAGGACACATTGGTTATATTAGCAAGGCTTTGACTGGAATGTCATATTTGAGAGAAACATACAGGCTCAGATATGACAAGACAGCTTTTCAGGAACAAAGAATGGACTTTCTAGAATAAATCCACTTGGAAATATTGGCCTGGTACCTTGTTTACAGAGATTCCGGCAATCTTACCTGCTAAGTAAGGAAGCTCACTTATCTGGCAGGTGCAAGGAACCTCTAAATATTTTGAGGGACCTCGAAAAGAGGAATCCACCAAAATCTGTAGGTACTGCAGGCAAAATCTTATGGCAAGTCCTTGACTTTGGTTTTCTGGCTGTGAGAAGCTTTAAAGTTCAATCTGAGATTCTTCATAAACAATTCCAGCAAAGCAGATTTAAAACAGCCTGTATGATCAATTCCAAGTCTTGCTGCACTTATGTAAATAATTGGACCAAGTTTTATTGAAACTACACTTATTTTGCAAACCCGTTAATCTTAATTTGACTATCTCTTGTAAAAGTGAGGGTGATTTTAGAGAGAAAAATTATGTTTAAGTACAAGCTATAGTACACATTCATGGATATTAGATTCTACCTTTTCTCTTCTACAAGATTCATCTATTACTAATCATAATGTCTCCTTGTGGCCATCCGTCTGTGATACCTGGGAGCCCCCTGGCCACAATCAAACATTTTCCTTCAACTCTACAGCCCAAATACTATCTAAATTTGCCTTGTTGCAGATGTATCGTAAACAATGAGTTCCTAAGGTAAAGTCCCCAACCTATTGATACACACAGGATGGACTGTATCAAATTTGGGACGAATATATTTGGCTCACTCCTACTAGTGGTCAACTCAGTCAAAGGCTATGTTGGAAACAAACCAATCACACTTGTGATACGTGGCCTAATGGCACCTGAACTATGGGACAAATTCCCCATTATGTGTGTTCTCATATCATAGCCTTAAAAAATACTGATTGGTTTGGGATGGACTAGGATAGATGGCCCAGCATATGTTGGTTAGCCCCTAACAGCATTCAGTGGTTATGTGGCTCTAACTTCTGGCCTTGCCTGCCACCTGGATGGATTAGACGATGCACCTTAGGCTTCATCTGGATGCAAGGTAGAACTACATTTACTGTATCTCCTCCTGCTAACCTACCCAACCTGTGACAATGCTGGACCTATTCTGTCTTCCACTGGTATGATCACCTTGCCACAATTTTCCTTCCCTAATTAGGAATCGAAAGTGTCATCTGGCACATGGAAGCCCTATACAAATTTACCATGATGGCATTAAACAATACATAACGTAGCCTTTCATTTCTCGATTTAGAAGTATCCCATTTGGGATTTGCATAAGGCAGTCCTCCAAAACTGAATGGCACTGGATGTCTTGACAGCAGCACAGGGAGGCACTTGTGCCATTATAAAAACCGAATGTTGTGTCTACATTCCTGACTACCATCAAAATATCTCTGGCTTCCTATCTGATATGAGCCACCAAGTTAAATCCATGTCTGACCCTACCCTATCCCTAAATGATTGAACGCCTGGTCAGGACCAGGTCTCTGGACTACTATCAAAACCTTATTCATTGGGTTAATCATATTGCTTGTATTTCTTATTATAATTTGTTATCTGTTTCATTGTTTGTCTTCCACGTGTCAACAAAGTTTTGTCTCCTGGACCGCTTCTCGTCAAATGATTCTCTCGTCTCCAGAGGATCTGTATGCCCTGTCAGCGCTGGACTCCAAGGTCACAACCTTCTGGCTCACTGAGCTTCCTGCCTGTACCCCAATGGTCCCATTTAGGGACAGCTCTACCCCCTTGTACAGCCAGAAGTAGTTACAGAAGATTGACCATCATCCATATCCCCAAAAGATTTCAGGGCCAAATGGGTTTGGGGGGGTTTTATGATGAGGATCAAGGCTGCCCCAGGGAGAAGCCCAAGGCGTCCTGCCCTACATACCAATCTGTGTCATCCTCTGGGAAGCATAGAACCTCCTGACCTGATCCGATCTGATTCTTTTCTAAAGTTGCTGGACCACCCAATAACCAGACCCTACCTACACTGATAGAATTTTAACAACTTTTTTTACATAATCTTACCTTTGTCTTGTGAAGAGATAACTTACATACCTATGCCTTAAATTTAGCCCTACTCTCACCCCATCTTTGCAGTTCTTACTGCCCATGTGTCCTGTCCCCATGCATGCAGCTGTTACTGCCCATGGGTCCTGTCCCCAGGCCTGCAGCTCTTCACTGCCCATGGGTCCTGTCCCCATGCCTGCAGCTCTTCACTGCCCGTGTGTCCTGTCCCCATGCCTGCAGCTCTTCACTGCCAATGGGTCCTGTCCCCATGCTATTCTTTGAATAAAGGAGCACTGCTACTAGACCTTGAGAGTCCAAGAATCTTTCTTTCAACTCCTTGTCTCGCTGAGCCCGCATCATGATTCATCCCATTGTTGGTTTCAGTTGTTTGTCTTTTTCCTTCAACTGTGATTTTCTTGGTTCTTGATGTGACAGGTGACTTTTGGTTGTATCCTGGATATTTTATCTATTAGTTTAGGAAACTCTAAGTCATAACTAAATCTCTTATTTCAGCAGGCAGCCACCTTGTTTAAGTTCAGCACACAAGTTCTGGCCTACTCCTGTAGTCTGTGGTTCAAATGACAGTTTAATTTTCAAAGACCTTGCAGTGTTACTTTGCAATGTTACTTTGAATTATTTATCTGGTGCTTTGGAGGCTCCTCCTGGTCCCTGCTGGTGCTGCCTGAAGGGACAGAGGGATCTCCCCAGGCCGAATTGCCAGGCTGTGTCGCTGTAGGGGAAGAAGAGTCTCAGGTCTGCAGGAGTGAAGAAGCCTTCCTGGCTGTGTTTGTTATAATGGGATCTCCTTTCCTGTGAGGGTCTCAGAACACTTCTTGATCCTACCCTGTGTTAGGATACCCCTACCAGTGTCCCACGGCTCCCTAGGTATCACTTGGCAGGGAAAGATGTGTCAGGCCTATGTCAAAGAGATCTGAGACCCCAGGTGTGTGTTGTGGCAGGATCCCTCTGCAGGGTCTGCCCACCCACAAGATATTTCTCAGCAGGAGAGAGGAGTGCCTCCCTAGCCACCTTTGTCGGCAGGGATCTTGTTGATCTTCCTTGTCAGGAGAACCATAATCACCTTGTGTTGTCATAGGGACTTGTTCCACCCAGGGAGGGAACCAGTGCACCTGGCTGCCTTCTCTTATTATGTTGCGGGTCAGGAAATACTGGTTCTGGAGGATGAAATAAACCATGCTGCTGTGCTGTTCCTCCTGTCCTGAGGTCCTAAACCAGTTTGCTTTCCTCTTACCAACTTTAAGAGTTCTCCTTTAATTGCCTCTTGATTTGTTTCCAGGGTTTATAGTGTGCTTAGCAGAGTGAGGAGGGAGAGAGGGATCTATGCTATTTTGTCTGCACTAGAAGTCTCTTGAAATTGCCATTCCCTTATTTTTAATTTCCATGTCATTTTGTTTTTAATTGGCTTTTCATAAGGAATATATATATTTGATCTAATTTTAAACTCTTTGCCGTTATGTATTTTTGATATTTGATATATTGTTTGTATTTGGTGTGTTGTTGTATTTCCTCTTCTCATCTGTTGATATAGTATATTGTTAAAATTTCTTTGCATCTGTTTTCTTAGTGTGTTATATCTATGTATATAGATAATATTTTTATTCTTTTATTTATTAGCTTAAACATTTAAAAACACATATTTAAACCTATCTTTATCTACAATCCTAAGAATAAAACAAGAGTTGGTTGTTTTAGGGTCCTGAGAGACATTTAGTAGATTTATTGACTCCTCAGGCAGGCTTTTGTTTGAAGACTCTTGAAGGAGACACTGCTTCCATTTTTGAACAGCAGATGTCCTTCCATACTCCTGCAAACATCATTCATTTTCTTAGACTCTTTGGTAAGAACAATAGCATTTGGTGTTTTTGACAGCAGCACGTTGTTCTCATTGCACTTGGAATAAAATCTAGAGCCTCAGCCACGACTTATAAACCATGAATGACCAGGCTGCAGCTGCCGCTACACTTTATTTCCCACCATGTGCTCCGTTGCTACTGAACCAGCCCCAGTGGCCTCCTTGCTAGGTGACTGTATGTTGGCACTTGTCACCTCTACCTGTGTGTTCCTCCTAAGCCTGCTGGCAGCGGGCGTGCCCCTGCAAACTGTCTTCTCAAACCCCCATCCTCAGGGAGACCTTCCCAGGCCCCTTAGAAAGAGCCCTCCCTTCACTTGCTAGCTCCTAACCCTGCTTTCATTTTCATCCAACAGGTTATTAGATATATTGTGTGTGTATGTATATATGTATGTGTGTATGTGTATGCATATATATGTATATCTAAACTGCTTTTTTGTCTGTCTACTTTCACCGGGATATAAAGCCACAGGAATTAGTGAACGCGTCCTTCTTGGTCACTGCTGAATCTCCAGGGCCTGGCCCATAGTAGCCACTCAATAAATATTTGTCAATCAAATAAAGGGATGAAAAGGCCTGAGCAATATGAAATGTTGGTTTGTGAGGATTTTATGTTTATAAAATACTTATGTTTATAAATCAAACCATGTATCCAGAGGTATAACAGTCATTCACCATAATTTTCACAGGTGCCATGTGGAAAGTGGTTCTCAGATGGACTCAGCTAAGAAGGCTTCTTGTGAGGATATTTTTATCAGAATCTTAAACTGAGAAGAAGGAGAAAAAAAATAACTTTGCTATGTCTTGGCAGTGTTAGAAAGCTTTGGTGATTTCCTAAGCAATGAGTTCTCCATGCTGGCATGTTCATGCTTTGTGTTCATTTCCCTCTTTGGGTGTCCAGGAAGTATGGAAAGGCTTCCCATGCATCTAGATTTATTTGTGTCTTTGCCAACGAGCCATCTTTAGCTGTGCTAGGGCTCTGCCACTGAGAATAATAATAGTGCTAATAATAGGTGGGATAAAGTTTCTAATTTGTAGATTGCATGTGATAATTTTATGTTACTAGTTAATAACTCAGGTGCAGGCTTAACTGCAGCCTTCCAAGTTCTCCTTGGCTATCCATCATTTTCTTGTGTATAAGTTACTTTTTGGTATAAGTTACCTAATTTATTAATAAACCCTGTGGCTTATAATGTAAGAGTTATGTGGTGTCTCTTACATTCTCAACTGTCTAAAGAAATGTTAAGATTGACTGAGGAATAATGGAATGTGAATGAGTGACAGTGTGTTCATTCACTGGAAAAATCAGTTTTGAGGAGTGCTGGTAGAGAGCGCAGTTGCCTACACCTGAGGGACGGAGATGGACCAATGTGTTCAGATTACAAATTCGAAAAACACCATGGCTCATTCTTCCTGCCTTTGGGGAAAAAATAACAAATATAGAAACCACCCCCTTAAAAAAAATAAAATGAAGCAAATGAAAACACAAGAAAACAAGACTATCACTACCAAAAACACACACTAAAAAATAAATTTTATTTCTTTACTTTAGTGTTTTTTGATAATTATTCGTCTCTTCTAATGTATCTTTCATGAAATATAAAAAATAGATAGGATTACTTTTTAAATTATAGATGCTTCTAAATGGATCTCTGATTCCATTGTGAAGGAGCAACAGATGTTTATTTTTAGAAAATGAGAGTGGTCAACTAGCTTTTCTGCCAGGGGCATGAACACGGGGGTCGTTTAAATGTGTTTCTGACGTAGCTGAGTCTCTAATGAAGTGCTGCCTTGCAAACAAGATTACTAGTGAGTTCACTAGGAAGATATATGCATAATTCTGGGGGAAAATGGGCTCACAGGCATTTTGATTTTTGAATGTTTGTAGCCAAAAGGATTTATAATGATCTTTTTATCAATTTCAGTAGTCTGTTTCTAACCTAGCTATGACATTCTCCAAAAATAGTGGTGTAATTCAAGTTCAATTAAAATAATTCAAATTAGGGGCCAGCCCAGTGGCACAGCAGTTAAGTGTGCACGTTCTTCTTTGGTGGCCCGGGGTTCACTGGTTCAGATCCTGGGTGTGGACCTATGTACCGCTTGTCAAGCCATTCTGTGGCAGGCATCCCACATAAAATAGAGGAAGATGGACATGGATGTTAGCTCAGGGCCAGTCTTCCTCAGCAAAAAGAGGAGGATTGATGGCAGATGTTAGCTCAGGGCTAATCTTCCTCCAAAAAAAAAAAAGAAAACTACAATAAAATAATTAAAATTAAAATGTATTCCAAATTTTAGAGAAAATAACTGAATGTATCAGCTTTGAAACATATAAGAACTTTCAGTATATTTTAGAGATTTTAAAAATCATATTTTTTCCTCAGGTCAGATGTTGACAGAGATGATTTTAAAATGAGACAAGATATCATGAAAAAAGAAACATCAGCAAGGAAAGGTAGAGCAGAGGGCATCTGGTAAAAGGTCCCCAAGGAGCACATGACTTTTGGCTTGACCCCTTGAATACTGACATAATTGTGCCTCCACCTCGGTACAACTGATGGCAGGGAAACTTTTAAGTATTTCCTTTCAAATGCTGACAGGAGTCAGTCTAACCCACATCCTTCTCTCTTTATCTGGAGTTGCTCTGTGACTCATGTTGACCTCCCTTACCCTGCAGAGGGCTCCTACCCATGTCCCTGCCCAGGTCCCTAGGTGGTTATTACAGTGCATAGGTCAATTGAAGAGGATTTGACACAGAAGAAATAGCACATTTGATCAGTTTTTAAATCTAGAGGTTAGCTGCAGTAGAGTATTTTAACTGGGTTTCATAGTAAGAAGGAATGTTGAGTTCCAGTTCTACTCTGGGTGTATAAAACAACTAAAGTCCATTCCTTCCTCTGATTACAACTAAAACTCTGGACAAAAACCAAAAGTCAACTATCCGTGGACTCTGAAAAATAAACAAAACCAGGTGAATTGTGGTGGAAAGTCAATACCTGGAGAAGTGACCCTCTCAGGGGTGATTTTTCTGTTTTTCTCTGTCCTGGATTTCCCTCCAGGGTAGGCCTCAGTTATGGAGAGGCATGGTGGCATAGATGGCTAGCACTCCTGTAGCATCACCATCTTTGCACCTGGAAGAACCAGGGAAAGTAGCACCTGTGAACCAGAAAATAGAGGAAGCTCAGAAAAGAGAGCCAGAGAACTCTCCCCCACCCCCAATTCTGTGCATGAACTTGCACAAATCTCAGCCTAATTTCTGAACAATGCCTGCATGGAACAGACCCAGCCCAGCCTAGCAAAAGCCTAAAGGACTGTCTGAGATTAGAGCCATCCATACAAGTCTCTGACTAACTCCTAAATGATGTATATTCTGGACAGGCACAAATCAACATAGCAAAGCCTAGAGAAGTCAACTGAAAATTGAACCATATGCACAAGTACTGACTACTGAACTATGCATGTATGGGGCGGATCCAAACTGTCATAGAAAATATGAATTTGAACCACTGCTCATCGAAGGTGAGACAGAAATTGTGGTCTGAACCTAACTTCTAAATGGGAAAGGAAAAAAGAATAATCTTCAGAAGATTATAACAGGACCCAGGACCCAATCTTAACATTGACAGTATGCAGGAGACAATGCCAAAGGACTCAACACACAAAGAATGTGGAAAATATAATCAATTCTCAAGGGAAAAAGACAATCAATAGATCTCAACCTCGACATGACCCAGATGTTAAAATCACCAAAGAATTTAAAGTAGCTATTATATCATGCTCAGTGAGGTAAAGAAAAATGAATTTGAAAAGAGTCAAAAGATAGGAATCCTTAGGAGAGAAACAGAAATTATGAAACAGAAACAAATGCAAAGGTCAGAACTTAAAAATATATTTTAATAAAAGACCTCGATGGGTTCAACAACAGAATGAATATGACAGAGGAAAAGGCCAGTGAACTAGAAATAGAACATATATGTTATCTAATCTGAAGGAGATAGAGAAAAATATTTTCTAAGTACTAGATCTCATGAACCTGTGAGACAATATAAAAAATTAGGGCTTTAGAGGAGAGGAGCAACATCTTTGAATGTTGAAAGTGTTGAATGAGGAAAAACATCCTTGAAGAACTAATGAAAGACGACACAGGATAAAAGTCAAAGAAAATCTTGCCCAGATACATCATAATCAAATTGCTAAAAACTAAACATAAGGAAAAAATTTGAAAACAGCAAGGGAAGAATGATGCAGTAACATAGAGAGACCATAATTTGAATGCCCACAAGTTCCTCATCAGAAACCATGGAGGTCAGTAGACAGGAGAATAACTCCTTTAGCTGCTGAAAGAAAGGACCTGTCAAACCATAATTCTTTATCCAGCAAATTAATCTTCAGGAATAAAAGCAAAAAACAAACAAACAAAAAGATGTTCTTAGATGAAGGAAACTAAGAGATTTCCTTGCCAGGAGACTTGCTCTGCAAGAAATGCCAGTGGAATCTCTTCTGGCTGAAGGGAAATGATACCATAGGGAGACTGGATCTTTAGGAATGAAGGAAGAACAGAAATGGTAAGTAGTTGCATAAATATAAAAAACTTTTTCCCCATCTTAAGTTCTTTAAAGTAGGTATGACTGTTGAAAGTGTAATATTGGGGCTGGCTCCATGGCTGAGTGGTTAAGTTCGCGCGCTCTGCCGTGGCAGCCCCAGGGTTCAGATCCTGGGCGCGGACATGGCACTGCTCATCAGGCCACGTTGAGGCGGCGTCCCACATCCCACAACTAGAAGGACCTGCAAATAAGATATACAACTGTGTACCGGGGGGGGGGGGGGGGGGGAGGGCGTGGCGCAGTTTGGGAAATAAAGCAGAAAAAAAGAAAAGATTGGCAACAGTTGTTAGCCCAGGTGCCAATCCTTAAAAAAAAAAAAAAAATGAAAGTATAATATTGTCTGGTGAGAGTTTCAGTGTGTACAGATGTGTAATACATATGGCAACTATAACATAAAGGGAAATATGGGCGGTTAAAGGTCCTATGTCATTTCAAGGCTTATATATTTTACTTGATGTAATAAAATATTAACTTTAAGTGGATTGTAAAAGATTTAGGTATGCATATTGTAATCCATTAACTACTAAAAATATAATTAAAATATTTAGATAAAAAGCCAACTGACAAAAGTAAAATAATATTCAACTAACCCAAAATAAAGCAGGGAATGGACACAGAGATGAATACAAAATAGAGGAAACAAACAGAAAATAAATAATAAATTTGCTGACTTCAATGCAACTATATCAATAATCATATTAAGTGCAAACATTCCAATTAGAAGGAAGATACTGAGAGTGGATACAAAAGTATGACTGTAATATGTGCTGCTTACAAGAGACATAATTTTAATATAATGATGCAGATAGGTTGAAAGTAAGCAAATGGGAAAATGTACAGTATGCAAACAGCAAGCATAAAAGGCTGAAGTGGCATAAAATAGACTTCAAGACAAATAGAGTTATTAGAGATAATGAGGGACATTTAATAATGATAAGTGGGACCACTTATCAGGAAGACACAACAATTATAAATGTTCCTAATAAAGCCTCAAAAACAATTGGTTCACTAACTTAAACAAAATAGACAATTCCACAATCATAGAAGGACATTTTATCATCTTTCTCTCAGAAACTGATAGAACATCTAGACAAAGAAGTCATGAAAGCCATAGAAGATATGAACAACATCATCAACCATTTTAATTTAATTGACGTATGTGGAACATTGCATCCAACAGCTGCATGTGCCTGTGGTGAATTCACCAAGATTATAGCATTACAGTGTAAGGATTGTGTACTCTGACAACAAATTTAAGTAAGAAATCAATAACAATCAGATCTCTGATATAACCCCAATATTTTGGAATTAACAACACACACTTCCAGTCAAGTCATGAGTCAAAGATGAAATCACAAGAGAATAAGAAAATATTTAAAAATAAATGTCAATGACAATATAACACATCAAAAATTTTTAGATGCAGCTAAAGATGACTGAAAGGGAAACTTACAGATTAAATACTCATAATAGAAAAGAGGAAAGACCTAAATGTAGCAATCTAATGTTCTACTTTAAGAAGATGGAATGGAAAAAAGAGCAAAGTAAAACCGAAGTAAATTTAAGGAAGAAATTAATAAAGATAAGATCAGAATCAACAAATTAGGAAACAAGCAGACAATACAGAAAACAAACTAAGGCAAAACCTGGTTCTTTAAAAAGATCAACAAAACTGACAAACCTCTAGCTAGACAGATTAAAAAGTAAAAGAACATAAACCACCAAAATCAACAATAAAGAAGAGGTTATCCACACAGACCCTACAGACATTAGAAGAAGAATAATAATACTGTTAATAACTTTATGTCAACCAATTCAACAACGTATCTGAAATGGAACATTTTGTTAAAAATTATAACTTACCAAAACTGACTCAAGAAGAAATAGAAAGTCTGAAGAGAATTCTATCAAGTAAAAAAAATTAAGCAGTAATTGAAAAAATCTTTCGACAAGGAGAAGTCCAGACACAGATGAATCAGTCACTGTTGAACCTCTCAAACGTTAAGAAATAATCCAGTTCTATTCAAAAGCTTTCAGAAAATAACCGCAGGAGAATAATTCCCAACTCATTTTATGAGGCAAGTGTTACCCTGATTCTAAAGACAAGGCATCATGAGGAAAGAAAACTATAGACCATGGACGTAGATCCAGAAATCCTTAACAAAATATCAAATCTAATGCAATGATCTAATATAACACAAAATGATAACATCATAACCAAGAAAGGTTTATTCCAAGAATACAAGGTTGATTTAACATTCAAAAATCAATATAATTTCCCATATTAACAGAATACAGGAGAAGAGCTTTATGATCATTTCAATAGATACAGAAAAAGCATTTGACAGCATTCAAATTCATGATAAAAACTCTCAGGAAACTATGACTTTTCAAGTTGGTCAAGGGTGTTTTTGAAAAACTTAGAGTCAACCTCATACTTAATGTTGAAAAACTTAATTATTTTTCCCTGTGATTGGGAACAAGGCAAGGATGCCTACTTTCACCACTTCCATCCCACGTAATTATTGAATATAGCAATATGAAGAAATAAAGGGCATATAGATGGAAATGGAAACAGTGAAATTGTCTCTATTTGTAGATGATATTATTTATGTAGAAAATCTCAGGTAATCTACAAAAAGAAATACTAGCACTACTAGAACTATTATTTAGCAAGGTGACAAGACATCAGATCAATATATAAAAATAAATTGTATTCTCATATACTGGCAAATGTTGGAAAATATTTAAGAAACAATTGCATTTACAGTGGTACCAAAACATTAAAAAAACCTAGGAATAAATCTAACAAAATATGCCCAAGATCTCTACACCAAAAATAATTCTGAGAGATTGCCAAAATTTTCTTAAAAAGATCTAAATAAATGGAGAAATAGTCCACGTTCATAGATAGGAAGACCCAACATTGTTTAGTTGGCACTTCTTCCCTATACATTCAATGAAATCCCAGTAAAAACTAAAATTGGTGTTTCCATACAGACCTAGAATAACCAAGATTTTTTTTTTCTTTTTTGCTGAGGAACATTCACCTTGAGCTAACATCTGTGCCTATCTTCCTCTATTTTGTATATGGGTCACCACCACAGCATGTCTGATGAGTGGTGTAGGTCCACGCCTGGTTTCTGAACCTGTAAACCTGGACCACTGAAGCAGAGCATGCCAAACTTAACCACTATGCCATGAGGCCGGCCCCGCAAAGCAATTTTTAAAAGAACAGTGTTGGAGCACTTGCCTTACCTGATTTCACAACTTCACTGTAAAGAAGCTGTAATGAAGATATAGTGGTATTGGCAAAAGATGGACTTACATATGAATGGAACAAAACTGAGTCCAGAAATAGACCATACATATACAGTCAACTGATTAAATAAAAGTGCCAAAGCAATTTAATAGGGAAAGGAACTCTTTTCAACAGATGGTGCTGAATCAACTGGATATATGTATGAAAAATGAATGCTCGAATTGACTTTACTGCTTTGTATTTTCACTCCTTTATCTGTTTCATAGTCTCTTTAGTGATGTTCCCCTTTTCACTGCTGACGTTGGTGACTTGGTACTTGTATTCTCCCTCTCTGTCTTTCTCTGTCTCCCTGCCTTTCTATTTATCAGTCTCTCATGAGCGTATGAATTATGTTAGTCTTATCTCTCTATCAAATACTTGTATGTTTATTAATTTCTGCTTTTACAATTATTATTCTCTTCTTTCAATCTTCTTTCTTGCCTTTGAGTTGATTGAGGATTATTTAAAATTGTATTTCCCCTTTTTTGGCAGTTATATACCCTTTTAGTGGTTTACTCCAGAGACGACAACTTGCATCTTTAACTCGTTGAGGGCCAAAGCTAATTACTTTTAGACTCTTCAACTCTAATTTCTTTAAACGAAATTCCTCTTCTATATTCTATATCTGTGGTTTCTCATCCATGCAGACTTGGAGTCTATCTACACCTCTTTCAGTTGTTTCTGCTCTCATTCATGTTGCTTGTTTTATGTCCTGATGATCCTAGATTAACATTTTATTACTGATGTTAATCTGTGGGACTCCTGAGAACCTACATTTGGGATGTTTTCTTCCAGAAATGGCTTGTGTCTGCTTCTGCTGGATGCCAGGGGATAATTTCAGTCTGTTTCAAGGATCTCAGCTCAGTGTAAGAAGGCTTGCTTCAGCCTACAGCCTCACTGCTGCCTATGCTTCAGTGCTTTGATTTCAGTGCCTGATCAGCATCAAGCTGGGGGCAATTCCTTTCCTCCTTGCCACCCAAGTCTGCAGCTCCCAGCTAGCTGCAGGGAACATTTTCATGGGGAGAGAGATTCCTTGGAAAACATCACGTTGTCTTGCTAATCCAGTAATGCCCTAAAAATGTGTTTTATCCAGGATGTATTTATTTGGCTGCAAGTGGGACCCTAAGACCTCCTCGTTCATTGTTTTGAAAGAAGTAGTAGTACTGATATGCCTAATTTCAATGGGGCAAGGTTGTGGGACTATTGCTGAATCAGCTTTGTGCAACCTGTTGTTGCAACAGAATAATGGTGTTTCATACTGTGATTTACATCATATTACACAATCATATTTTCAGTATGTAAATTGATGGGAGGAGCCAAGTAATGTATATAATCTTTGACTATACATAAACTTTAGTTTGCTGAAGTGTGAAATATATATTGTATATTTAAAACCTTAGGCTTGATGTTTCATTTGCTGTTTTGTATTTTCCTCTTATTTTGATTTTCTTTTTTCAATTAAGAGATCAGTTACTTTGAACTGAGTTATTAGATGCAATGTTCAAGTATTTTGAAGATTTTCATCTATTTTGTCTTATACTGCGCATCACAGACCATGACATTTGGGATAATTATATGACACTAAATATATAAATAGACAGTTGTCTATAGGCACACATCAAGGTGTGCACACAATACTGTGTGTTTCTATGTATATATATATACACACACATAACCATCTCTATTTGATATCTAGCAGAAAGTTTTAGTCTGGTTCAGACCTCTGACTTTTCTTTCAATAGTATATAACAAAATAAAAGATGTGACTATATTTAATTTTTTTGCAAATTAAAAATTTTGTTTTATTTAAGTAAAATTTTGATTACTATAAATCAGTGATTCTTAACGGGGTAATTTTGTGGTGACATTGGCACTGTCTGGAGATGTTTTTGGTTGTCACATTGGGTCAGAGGGAGGTGCCACTGGCATCTAGTGGGTAGAGGCCAGAGATGCTGCCAAACATCCTACAATGCATGGGACAGCCCCCACAACAAAGAATAATCCAGTTCCTAATGTCAACAGTGTTAAGATTGATTTATCCTTAGGATTTAGTTGATATAATAGCAAACTGGATTGAGAATAGGATTGAATACCCAACATTTGGCTTCCACAGTTTTTAAATGAAGGCTAACAAACAACTCTACATATTGATGGAGAAGTTGTAAACTTGTAGTTAAATATGGTCAAGCTGATGTTTTCAATGTTTATAGTCATTCAGCATGATGACATCACAGTGAAAAAGTCACATTTAAGAGGTGCTGGGCAGCTGTGTCGCCCTCATGTCTTGTTCCCTGTGGGTGTCTGAGATCTGTTGTGGGTAGCAGAGTATCTGCTCCCTGGCTGGGACGAAGGCATCAGCCTGAGCAGAATGGCTCTGCACTTATATCTCCTTCATCTAATCCTTTTTCCTACCTTTCCCTGGACACACTTTTCTAAATCTGTTTAGTACTGTGAAAATAGTTACTTGTTTCAGTTAAGTAGACCTTTCCTCCCCTTCTTTGAGAGTTATTAAAACCATGCATTTTCATTTTATTCTTCTAAAACTCTGTGATGTTAACTTTAAAAAGAAATTTGAAAAGTAACTTACTTGAAACACCTTCTCTATGGAATGGCATTTCATTATGTACAGTTGAACTGTACTCCTATACACTGATCTTGAAATAAAGAGATGGTCTTTCATTCGAATTTAGATTTAATGTGGACATTAACACAAATGAAAGAGATTCCTGTCTCTGTTCTTGTGCTTTCTTCTCAGTGAACCTTCGGTGTGCATATATGACAGTAAATTACTTACAGACTGAATATTTGAATCTGATTTTCTTTTAAGAAATGAGCCTGGGCCTACCTTATACCTTTTTTCATTTTGAGGACATAGTTTTAAAAGTTTTTGCATATATTATCAGTTTTAAATTGATTCTCATCATACATCCATTTCTTCTAGGCATTGGCACATCTCCACTTAATAGAATATGTTGGAGAACAGACTGCTTTGCTAATAAAGGTACATTAAATGCTGCAATATAATGTGCTCTAGCCACTATTCCTTTGATTTTGTGAAAAAAAAAATCTGGCAAGAATAGGTCATATTAATTATGTAAAAAAGTATAGCAGGGGAGCTGTTTTATCCTGTCTAGCCTAGAGATGCAAGGAGACTTTTTCCAAAGAATATATGGTTACAAATGCCTCCAATTTTGCTATTAGCCTTTAGTTAAAACCTGTCTAAGAAGGAGAGCAACTGAGACACCAGTCTCAGTAAGTGAATGTGCAGAGGGCCCAGCCCTGGGGCTCTGCCAGGAGATCAGGTCCGTGTGACCCCTGTGTGCTGCCACCAGATGCAGACGAGGAACAGAGGCCACTCTACTCCCCTTCTCATGGGCTGGTTGGCTTGGTCATGGCTAAGAATTGCTCAGTTACTTGTGGAACCCAGCCAAGGCTCTTGGTAGGGGTCAGGAAAGCCCAGGCTGGTCCTGTTTGTATACCTGGGTCTGCCTTGGTCTCCTCATGTGTAAGAGGAAGAACTGACAGCCCTCCAGTCCCTTCTAAGTCTCACATGTCCTAGCATCGGATCCTCAGTGCATGTGATTTAACAATACAGCTATGATACACAGTGCTGTTATTATCTGCTCCTTCCAGATGGTCCCAGAAGATCGGCGCCTCACAGCTGCCATCATCCTGGTGATCTGGGTCTCTGCCATTGCATCATCTTTGATTGACAACATCCCATTCACTGCTACCATGGTGAGTTGCACATCTCCTCCTTGTGGTAAGGGCCCAAGTTTCAGCCTGGACACAATCTGGGCTCACCCTGCCTTCCACAGGAAGCAGAGAATAAACCCTGACCCTTTGCTGCACTCACAAGTTTAGGGGACAGACATGGCAGAGCCCAGACCACAGGCCAGGAACTGCAGTGGGTGGCGTGTCCTGGGGTGTCACCCTGACTGGGAGCTGCCACACCTCATGGAAAACACAATCTTTTTATTTTTTAAAAGAAAATTGTAAGACACCAAGACAGAGGCTGGTTGCAAGCATTCATTCTTTATTCCCTATGAATGCAGAAACTGTTCTAGCCAGTCTGGATGGCTTCTGGTGCTTGGCCTGACAGGACTTTGAAAACTCTGTTGGCCTGACCCCGGCCAACACTGGAGATACACATTAGAGTCCTGTTACAGGGCTGATGAGCCCTGTTCCTACTATGTCTTCTGACATCACTGCTTGCTGGCCTTAGGGCAGAATTGTGAATCCCTAGTGTGACAAAGTTAAGGTGTGACAAGGCCTTGCATATAGGAACCTGGGGTCCTGTTACAAACACCTGAGGTCCCCAGTATGCTGAGCATGTGTGAATACTCCTCATGGCTGGACTCTGGATTGAGGGTGGAGTTGGTCTTTTGTTTTTGTGACCTTGAGGACTCACTCCTGTGCCCTGCAGAATAGTCCATGCAAGGGGGCTCCCACGACATTTCATCACCCTATATCATATTTGGAACCACCTGGGACCCAAGGAACAGAGCAGAGAACCTGGCAGTGAGGACAAAGGTGGGCCAGGCCCCTCAATGGGGGCACTTGTCTCCCTCACAGGACCTCAGACTGACCTGGGACTCTACGTCACTCATTCATTGCCTGGAATCATATGTCTGCCAGGTCACTCTCTAGTTACCTAGCTATTGTTCCTCCATGGTCTGGGTTGGATAATTCTGAGCCAATTCTGTGGCTGTTATTATTTCCTCATAAAGTCCTGAGTTAGAGAAGTTGTGTGGATGTCGTCGAATGTCCCAGTTTTGGCTCACTGGGCACCATCATGACTGTGGCTGTGGTGCTGAGGCCCCTTGGAGGCTGAGGTGGCTGGGTCCTGGGCTTCTGAGATGCCAGGTCAGCTGGTGCGTGCATCCCGTTCTCAGATGAAATAGCCTACAGAAGACTCAGTGCATCAGAACCCTCAAGGCCACAAGGTATGGCCACAGTCCCCAGGATTTCACCCAGAAACGTTTCTCTGCCCTTCCTTTTGGCCCTGAGTCTCACAGCTGATACAACCTGCTTCCTGGGGGGCTTCCAGGTTTGAGGACCCAGATCTTATCTGGGACTGAATGAGAGAGTCCTTGTTGTTAGAAATTTAGGTTCCTCCATTTTCTAAAATATGACACAATATTTTCATTCTTCAAATTTTAATAGTTGCTTAGAATTTAAATTTAAAAAATAAATCAAGGGAATCACAGAAGTAGTATAAAATACCTGTGTGCTCATCACCCCAAATGAGGATATTTGAGCATTTCAATTTCTTTGCCTCAGGTTTTCTCATTTGTTTTATTTTTAAGAAATAAAACATTATAGATGAATATGACGTTCTCTGTCCCTCCTCTCACCCTACAGGATTGTGTTTGTCCTTCCCTCTCCTGAGGGAACTGCCCTCATGAAACTGGGGAATATCCAGTCATTTGATGGCGCACTGTGGAAGGAACTAAAGGAAAGATCTTGGTTTATATGAGTCAACATGGATAGAGACCAAATCCTGAGAGATCAAATCAACAGCTTTATGCCTAATTGGCACACAGCTTTCTAAAGCTCACAGATCTCTGTCACGTAACTTCACCAGGTTGTCACTTGGTGCCCACAGTGGCTGGTCAGAGGAGCACATAGAGAGACACTTGGGTTTCCATCTCAGTCTGGAAGTGGCACTGGAAGTGACCTGTCATAATCTTGGACAGGAGGTGGACCCAAGGCCCTGCCCAAGCACAGAGGTCTGGAAAGGGGCATTGGGTGGATACTGAGGTCTGTGCCACTTTCCCTTGCTCCCTTCCTCCCTTCTCTTCATTTGGGTGTCTTTTCACCACTTCTTTCTCATTTAAGTGGTGGTCAGGGATGTGGTCTGTAGGATTTCATACTTACACACCCCCTGAAACATCCTTTGACCTAGCATGTGGCCAGTTGTCCATGTGTATGTGAGCAGAGTTCTATACATGTCCATAGGAACAAGTCTATCAACTGTGTTGCTTCTCTCATCACTTCTCTAGTCATTTGGTTCTGACAGAGCAGATCACTTCATGGATTTATCTATTTCAACTTGCAGTTCAGCACATTTTTGCTGTATAGTATGTCATTATATTAGACACTGGAGGTTCATTATTGGTGTCTCTTCTGGATGGCTGGTTTCTTTCACATTGTGTAAGGTTTCTCTTCATCTCTGCTCTGCCTCTACCTGGTGTATCTTTTTCTAATCTTTTATTTTCAGTCTTTTGAAAATGTTTAAATCCTTTTTTAGTTGTATTTTTTAAGCAGCATGCAAATGGATTTTTAAAATTTCAAGCAGGTAATCACTGTTTTTTAAGAGAACAGTTTAACATGATTAAATTTTCTGTGTTGACTGATGGACTTGAGTTTGTTTCTACCATTTTATTATGATTTTGCATGTATTATGCATGTTCTTTGTTGATTCTTTTTTCCCCTATCATTTCCTGACTTTTCTTGAATTGGTAAATCTCGTCCCCCAACTGGTTTGGAAGGTACTGGCTTTATTCCCAAGTTTTTTAGTGGGGCTCTTTCTATTTGTAATGCACATAGTTGTATCTGCATTTCAATCAACAGTTGCAATCAATAAAACCCACTTCAGTTAGTTTAAGGAGAATAGGAGTTTGTCTAAGGATAGCGCACAATTTGTGGAATTTCTGAAGGACACCCTGGGAAGGGGTCCACTCCATGAAGCTCCCAGCTTCTGCTGCTTTGTTTGAATGCCTGGGCTCAGTCCCCCAATGCTGGCTGTTGAATGCTGGGGCCTCTGTCACTCTGCTCTGAGTGCGCCTTGTCACAGTTCTCCTCCAATTTCTCTAAGCCCACCTCTCAAGCAGGGTGTCCAATTGGTGGAGCCCAGGTCACATGCTTGTTCTAGCTGCAAAGAGGATGGGGAGAGTGAATTTCTGCTTCTGCCTTGGGGAGCCTGAGCTTATGAAACAGAGTTCCTCACACACAGGAGTTCCTCAAATTCTCCTCAATACCTCCTTAATACTTTCTTCTCCTCCATGTTGCCTTCTGTACCTCCCTGTGCAGGGCCCTGCTTGTCCTCTGGGGTCCCATAGCACTTAGTGCATAGCTCTGCTGAGGTAGTCATAAAACTGATTGTCAAGACATGTCTGCAGCTGTATCCTCTTATATACATTTGTATCTTCATTCACTAGTGTTTTGCCTGGTGCAAAGAAGATATTTAGCAAATGTTTGCAAGTGAATGAAGTGAGTAAACTGCAGTAGATTAATTTTCCCAAAGTAACCCTTTATTCACATCAGACCCCCCCTTCATCCTCCAGGGACTCACTATTACTGTTATTGAGGGAACTGGACACCCCAGTGCTCCCTGTGTGCCTCAGAATCCCTCTGCCAGGTCTCCCTGCCATCTGACACCTTCCCTGATCTCCAGTTGGACTTGGTGCTGCTTTCCTTATCATGGTGCTGGTGTCTCTCCTGTGCCTTTGCAGATGTGTTCCCCCACAGCACTGGGGATTGCTGGGTGCACTGGCTTCTAATGGGAACTGGGATAGGCTTGGGAATAAATGGATGTTATGAATCCACTGGCATTGGAGACACTACCGAGGTCTGCAGATGCTCTCCTTCCCCCTGACCTTCCTTCCTGACTGCCTGTGACAAGTTTCAGCCTGTACCCATGAGGTTGCAGCTGCTCATCATCTTCCCTTTCTGCCTGCCACATCAATGTGTTGTTTACTGCTCAGCCCCTCAATCGTTTAAGGCTCTTCTTCATAATAAATCCCTATGTGTATGGATATCTCCCACTGGTCCTGGCCTCTGATGGATGCAGTGATATGAATGGGTCCTTGAGAGGTGATTTAAGTTTCTTGCCTAGGGAGGGTTAACTCCTGCTCCCCCACTACCCCTGACCAGGAGCATCTTCATTCTGCATGGCTGTGAAGCCCTCTGAACTTGGGGTGTGCCTCAGAGAGTATGTGGGAGGAAACGGGAGTCTGACTTTTTTGCAGTTCTTCGTGTCCCTCTGCATCTCAGGTTGGAGTAGAAAGAAATGCAAGCTTCATCCTTGCCATCCTGGAGCCTCTGTGGCTTGGCCTGGCTTCCATGGACCTAGAGTTTGGGCATCTCTAGAAGAATAGTACCTCTACTGCTCTACAGGGTCTCGTTTCTTGGGCAGCTCCAGCAAAAGGCCCCACACCTACCTAGTCCTCACTGCATACCCTTGGGGAGGGCTGCTCAGGGTCCGGCTGCTGTGTGGGTTTTATTTTGGTGAGAGTCTCATGTTCTCAGCTTTGCTGTTTCCCTGGGGATTGAACAGGGAGACACAAGAACATTCTGTGGAAACACTGTTGGGTGAGTACAAGGGTAGAGATAAGTTACCTGCCCATGGCGGTCAGACACACAGTGGAAACACAGGAACAGCACAGTACGGTCCCTGCTGCCTGGCTTGCAAAGCTGCCTGCCTTTCAGCCCACCCTCCTTCCCTGTGAGAACATGGCTCTGGCCAGTCATTCTCCAGGTCAGTGGGATGCAAGTCTGTGGAGATTGTAACCTGTATGGAAACTTTATTAAAAAGGGTCAGGAAGCTGGCAGATGCAGTCACTATTTCCAATGACTAGAAATGCTGGCATACTCGCAGCAGGTTGAAAGCAGTAGGGGGACCAAGGCTGCACCTGACGACGTCATGAGGAGTCTACTCAGAAGGTTCTTTCATTAGAGAATTGTGAGCATTATTTGAGGGAAGTGAGTTCAGAGAGACAAACCAAAACCCATCTGCTCTTGGTGGTGTCTTCTCTCCAGAGTGTGACTTTAGTTTGGTGGTATTTCTCACATTCACATTGTAAGATATGCGCTGAGAGCAGCAGGTCAGAAGCACTGTTCACAATTGTTTGTGATATTTCTCTTCTTCCAGTGGTCAGAGAAGAACACCAAGTAATTCAGAAAATGCCAAAGTCTTAGTTTATAACTGAAGATCTCAGTAACTGTTAGGATCATGCTATTGAATTTTTGCTTATCTCACAATGTCCAGAGTGGAAAGAACTAGATCATAGATGGTTTTGTCTCTCAAATCAGGTGGACAAGGCTTCAGTCAAAACTCCAACGCAAGCTTGGTGAGGTTATGGGAGAGTACTCCAGGGCTTTTTGGGGATTAGATTTGCTCTTTTAAGTTTTCCTTGTCTCTCTGCCTTGGGCTCTCTCCTTCATTTTGACCTTTGCTTATCTGTAACGGTGACACTATTAAAGAATATTTAACACTATTAAATCAGTTTGATATTGATATTCCATCAATGTGTACTGCAATCAGAACAGACACTGAGACACTGAAGCAGGAAGCTTCACCCCGTATGCCGGAGTGTTAATTACTCATTACGTGGGGACAGCTGGGGGGACAGAGGCAGTGGGAGGTGCTGGGGTCTTGGATGGTGGTTCTCTGTCAATTAGTTTGGCAATATTTTAGTATTTTAACAAATATTTCCTTACGCAGAGATCCATTTGACATTTGCCCACCTTTCCTTCCTTCCTCTTCTGTCTGCAGTTGATGGGGAGCTGGGGGAGCCACACCTGAGCGCAGACATGCTTTTGTGGCAGCTTTCTTAGGCCTCCCAGTAAACTGCCCTAGACACTATACTGTAAACCTGAAATACATCGCTAAAGCGATGAGAATTCCCTGACATGTTTTCTCCACTTAAACCTTATCTTTTCAGCCTCATTTGCTTATACAGGAGGAATTCTCAGGCAATTTTCAAGTTAAAATGTGATTATTCTTGTCCTGGATGTTGAATTCAAAGAATGGTAATTTATGCACATAATTCTGTGGGTTTTTCTCTAACTGGCTTCTTGGCTACTCCTCATTCTCTGTGTTATCATTCAGCTTTTGTGTGCAGGTCCTTTCTACGATGCTGACTGGTTCTCATGCATCTGCCTCCTCCAGAATTCCTTGCAGTCTCCTCTCTACCACTGCCCCACAGGAGGTACTAGGGCAGAGGACAGAGTGCTGTAACCCCTGACAAAGAAAAGCACTCTTTCAGGATGGTAAAAGTCAAAAGCATTTCAGATTCACTTTTGCTTTTTACTTAATCTCATTTTTGTTTTAACATATCCTTTCCTAAAACATTCAGGAACAAAATAATGTGGTGGGTTGAACCCAGTCCAGTGGATTGGCATTAGGTATAATAACGTGAGCATTTGTAGGAATTAACAACTCAGGTTCTGGGGAAGGTGGGTCTGGACTTGACTCCCAGCTCCATTACTGTGAATGCTAAGAAAGTGCTAGAGTTAGAGGAGCAGAAATGGCAGCAGCACAGAGATGCTGTTTCCCTCATTACCTTAGGGGAGCTCCTGCAGTTCATTGGCTGTGGTACTGACAGGCTGTGCATGTTGCAAGCCTGCAAGTCTGGTCTTGGGGCGAGTGCACTGGCTCCCAGGGAGGGGCCTTTCCCTTTGGTGGGGGATAGCAGGTATGGAGGAGCCCTACAGTGCCCAGGAGTGAGGTACTTTCACCTTCCATGGCCCAAGGACTGGCCACTGCTCTGCCAGATCCTAGCTCTATGGCACTTCACAAAAGACAAGTGGCAAATTTAGGGGACCAGAAGCCTGAGAGAAGATTAATCATGGGCTGTGCCACAGATACAGGACAACAAAGGATAAATTATGAGAACACTCAGGGAGATTTAAGCACTTCACAAAAAATAGTTTCTGGAACTAAAACTCATAACTTTTAAGCTAAAAATATTGAATAAAGAATTAAAGAAGAGAAAAGTCAGTGTTAGGCCTGAGTTAGTGGGTCTGAAGCCAAGTGAGAAAGATATCTAAAAGTACAGAGAAGAAGTACAAACAGACAGAATTGTGAAAAAGAGTAGGAGATCTGGGTGAGACCCTGGAGACCTAGCATGGTAATGATGGGGGTTCCAGGAGGAAGAATAGAAGCACATTGCGTTGACAACCTGTAGCCTTTTGTCCTAAAATGGGGTCTGGGTGTCAGGAGTCCTGGAGCTGGTAGAAATGCAGGTTTGGCCACTCAGACCTGAGTCAGAACCTGCATCTGGACAAGACATCGGGTGACAATCTGCACATGTGCATTGGAGACGTGCTGGTCTTGGCCAAGGCCCTATCGATGTGATGTGCCCTTACCTGCAAATATGCCTGCCAGTTCATCACTGCAGTCTCACCCACTCTGCTCTCGGATTCCCTGTGAGGATGCAAGTTGTCCCACTGCTTGCCTCAGGCACATAGTAATCCCACACAAAAGGGATCCACCCAGAAGCAGGGGATTCCTGAGAGGCCCAGCATTTTGGTTCACTGGGAGACTGCTGGGACAATTCTCTAGATTGAGTTCCAGACTTAAATGCTTCACCTGGGGATGGTCAGCAGATGTAATAGTAACATAACAACCAGCGAGGGTGCAGGCTAGGGACAAGTGTATACTGATCCCAGGTGTGGTGGGTTCAGAGAGGGCAGGTGTAATGAGTGTAGAGAGAAGACAGGTGTGGTGAATGTAAAGGGAGGACAGTACCTATCTTTGCTGGTATGAAGCACCACTCCATCTTCTCCCTGCAGAGAATCAGGCCTAGTGTACTACTCTTATTTTCCTAAAGAGCAGATATCACTACTTTTCTATGAAAATTCTCAATTTTCAAATGTTGGCGATAAATTCAAATTTTAAAACAAACACTGCCTGGTTTTGGCTCTTCACCTTCCCTTCCCCAGAACAGCCTCTCCTCTTGGTGCTCACTGTCTGATATTGCTATGGGGTTGTCCTAGGACAGCCATCCACCTTGGAAGTGCTGCACCTGCCTCTCTCGGGGTGGCTTGGTGACACCCTGAGCCCCAGGGAAGCTCCCTCTCCCCCAGAATCACTGCTGCTTCCTGCTTGTGGTCTGCCTGGGCCACTTCGCCCCTCCCCAGGCATCTATAGCCATGAGTCCCGCTCATTCCTGTGAGGGACAGCCCTGCCAGCCTCCTTCAATTGTTAATTTTCCTGGATTTACTGGAGCTATCCTTGCCAGGGTCCTGGATCTGATGCCCATTGTAGAAGTGAGGCAACAAGAACTGTGCCCTCCTGCTCAAACAGGAATTTTATATGTATTTTTTAGACAAATTGCTATTATGATATATAATTTTAAATATATACGTTTAAAAGAATGATGGAATGCTGTTGTTTGAGAATGTCAATAAATGAAAGCAATTACATCCTTGGGAACTATTTTAAATCAGAATGACAAATTTTACATATCAACTTGAAATGTATGAGCTGGTAACATTTCTTTTCAAAATTCTTTGGGGGCATCTGAGGTGATCAGCCCAGGGACGAGCATCAGCTGTCCTCTTATCCAGTGCTGAGTGCTGGGCTGACACAGGTAACATTTCATAGGGTGAGGTGATGGCTGTCCTAGGATGACCCTGCGACAGTATCCGACAGGAAGGGAGGCTGTTTTGGGGAAAAGGACTTGTGAAGACCCAAGGCAAACCAGTAGTCTCAGGTGATCACAGGGGGGTGAAGCCCCCCGGAGGTTAAGCCCACCCCTGCCTATTTGCCCTGAGTGCGCAGATGATGGGACAGAGGACCATGCACCCATACATGCTAGCCACAGTCCTTCCTTTGAGGGCCCTCAGAGTTGCCTGCCACACAACTTATTCCTGGGCCTCAACCACTCATGCCTCTCCATGACTTCTGCACACCTCAATCTCTCTTGAAGCCTCTAGCTCCCTCCTCTTCCTTCCTCGCAGTTGAAGACCTTGCTTTCCATTTGTGATGAAATAAAAGCAATTGTGGGAACTTCCACAAGCAGTGGTCACTGTGGCTTCCCAGTGCATCCTGCCTTCCTTCCAGGCATATGGGGGAAATTCCTGCTCCCAGTAAAGGTCAGCCCCTTCATCTGGTACCATATCCCACAGTTCTCTCCCACATGATTAATTTTTCACTCTCATCTGGATCATTCTTATCAAAATAAGATAAGAACATGCTTCTGTTGCTGCACAAAGATGGGGTTCTCTTGCCCAAAGAACATGAAAATCCAATTATTATGGCATCTGCTTTTGAAAAAAGAAAAAAAAGTTTATTATAAGGTTGAATTGCAAGGAGACAGGAAGAAAAAGAAATATTTTGTCTCCCTGATCGAGGGCTTGGGGCAAAACTTATGGGATAAAGGGCAGGGCAGTCTGAAGTGTGGAGACGGGTGATTGGAGGTAAGAAGTAAGGTAATTGATGATCTGTGCAAGTGTAGTCAAGCTTCATGGTTCTTCATAGGACACATTTTCACAAAATGATGATGTTAACATGATCTGAGGATGGAGTTTTTGGCTCCTTGACATCAAAAGGGTCACTTATTGGGCATTTGCACATGCCTAGTTGATGGGTTTATGGTCTCAACTGGCCTGAACTGGACAAGGAGTCTGCTCTCAGTTCCTGAAAACAACTCTTAATTACTCTGTTTATAAGATGGGGTCAGTTGATCTGGTCCTAGTGGGCCCATGTTTATACATGCCCCCTATATGTTGTTCATTCCTCAGTCTTGAGGGAAATGGGGTGAAAACTGCTCTAGCTACTTCCTGCTGGTAAGGGGCATAGGCCTAACGAAGACTTGAGGAATGAAATTCTTTAGCTTTTAATTGTAAATAACCACGAGTTCTAGGTTGTAATCTGGGTGTGTGTTTTGGGCCTCCTTTATGATCATGATGTGAGTTAGGGGTGTAGTTTTTAGGACAGAAGAAACACAGCAAGTGTAGAGTTTGACAAGAGAAATATAAGTCCTAATAAGCATACAGTGAGAAGGAGAGAGAGAAGAATATACTGAAAGGAGTCAGGCAAAAATGTGTTAGTGAGAGGGGTTTCACTAGTCAGGGAGTGAGGCACTATGGAATTCTATCTGAGGAGGAAGCCAAAGGCAGGGACGGTTAATTAGGTAGTACAGACTGGTGCATATAGGAACAGGTAGAATTAAATTGTATATATACAGGCCTGATCCAGTATCTTGGGTAAGTTGTACCCTCAGCTGTTGTCTGCTTTTAGACTCTCAACCTGATCATGCAGAGGCTGGCTTTAGAGGTAGGAAGAGCTTTTTGTTTATCTGGAGATCCAAGAATTCTCTTAGCTTTGTTGCTTTTTCTGAAAAGTTACTTAAGATAGAGGTTCACAAGAATGCTCTTGGGTGGAAATGTTGGCTTTAGGCCTCCATGGCCACCCACTGTTGCAATGATTTGGTCCTTCTGTTTCCTGTTGTCCATGAAGGGTGTTAGATGTTTGGGAATAATAAAGGGTATGAGGGTGGGGTTCTGAATGGAAATGGGAATTATTTTTAGCCAGATATTTGAGGTGACTAGAAGAATTCAGGATCCAGTCTAGTTACAGAGAAAAAACAAAAACCTCCAATACAATTAGCAGAACTAGAATCCAGTCTCCATTAGTGTATACTATACTTTTTATTGAAACATAATTTTTCTCTCTAAAATCAACCGAATTTTCACCAAAGATTGCCACATTAAGACTTGGTTTGTAAAAGAAGTCTAGCTTCAATAAACTTCGCCCAATTATTTACATAAGTACAGCAAGAATAGCAATTCTCTTTTAAATCTCTTTGCTAGAACTTTTCATAAGGAATCTCAGATTGAACTTTAAAGGCCTCTTACAGCCAAGAAAGCCAAGCCAAGGACTTGTCATCAGACTCTGCCTGTAACACCTGTAAATCTGGATGGATTCCTCTCTTTTGAGGTTCCCCCCAAATGTCTTGAGTTTCTTGCACCTTCCGGGGAGTGACCTTCTCTCTGCTTTTTAAAAGCCCCAGTATGTAGCTGTATATCCTAGTTGTAAGTCATTCTAGTTCTATGTGGGATGCCGGCACAGCATGCCTTGATGAGCAGTGTGTAGGTCTGTGCCTAGGATCTGAATCAACAAACCTTGGGCCACTGAAGTGGAGTGTGTGAACCGAACCACTCAGCAATGGGGCCAGCCCCCGTGACCTTCTTTATTCACCTGATATGGCTTCTGGGAACCCTGTAAGCAAGGTACCCAGCCACTTTCCAAGTGGCTTTATTTGTATTAAGTCAACCTTTGTTCCCTAAAGCTGTCTGGCCATATCTGAGTCTATGTATGTCTCTCTCAAATATCACATTCCAGTCAAAGCCTTGGTAGTATAGCCAATGTTTCCAATTGTGTCCTGTTATAGGGAGAACAGATTCTTATTGTATGTATGCAAATAACTATATTGCTATGAAAATAAATTTAAATTTTGGAGGGATCAGGTAGGGGGAAAAAACCCAAATGTTTCAATTCCGCTTACAAAGGTATAATTTACCAAATTGCTATAAGTCATAGTTAGCTTAAGAGAAAAGAGAAAATGTTTTCTTAAGTCTGGAAAAATAAGACATTAAAACATCAATATTTCAAACAAAAAAATCATAAAAATTATAATCATTCTCATAAGTTCCTTTAGTCCCATGCTATGAATTCTTGATCTTGAACTTCTGATAGCAGGTTAATGAAGCCATCAGTTACTCTGGTAGGGTTCTGTAATTTCTTACCCAACTCAGTTTTATAATCTGAAAGTTTACCAGAAACCTATATTCTAGAGTAAGTATCAGAGTCCTTTCCTTGAATATCTCTGAAGATGAAACATATTAGCAAAAGAATCAGAGTAAAGCAATAACTGTCTGTAAATAACAAAAGGCTTAAAAGTGGCAGTTGATAAAGAAACTTGATTATTTCTGTGGCATACAACAATTTAAAATAACGAGAATTGTGACTGATAACTAGGACAGATCAGAATTTTAGGAATGTTATATAATTTTTAAAACACTTATATTAATAACATTCACCCATGCAATATATCCTAAGAATTCTTATCATCATTCATTTGATGATGCTTCCCCTGTAATTTAACATACCAAATAAGACTGATTAGTTTAATATATTCCTCTTTATAGAGAGGACAAATTCTTTGAGAAGCCTCATGGAGCATTGGAAATTCTCAAAGTTACTTTCCGGTCAAAAGAAAGACTTTATTTAGGATTTGGATTTTTGGGGAAGTTTGTCAAAAATATCAAAAGGTTTTAAAACGCTTGGTCAAATAGGATCACACTTCAATGTGAAACAATGCTTAGTTATCCATTCAACCAAAATGACAACAGAAGATGTTAAAGGCAAACATACAGGTTAAACAGTTAAAAAAATATATTAGTTTTCTTAATAGAGAGATTCCAGCCTTTTAGAACAGGAAATTCTTTTGACAAAATATAGAATTTGTGTCTTTTAGGTAGATTTACTCAAGGAAAAAGAAAAACCTTTTATAATCTCTTTATCAAGAGGAGACTAAAAGTTCAAGAAAATTATCCTTTTAAGAGAGTGAAAAAACCTAATGTTAGTTTTTGTATCAGCTGACGTTTGATATTAGGACTTTTTCACTTAATTGAATTCATTTAATCTTAGTCAACTTGACCATGTGCAAAACTCTTTCTTCAGAGTTCCTTTCCACAAACCTTCTATAACTTGCTTTTTTTTCATTCAGAATTTGTCCCATTCCTTCGTTCC
Source organism: Equus quagga (assembly GCF_021613505.1). Classification (NCBI taxonomy): domain Eukaryota; kingdom Metazoa; phylum Chordata; class Mammalia; order Perissodactyla; family Equidae; genus Equus; species Equus quagga. The sequence goes on from NC_060268.1 coordinate 72,522,764, forward strand.
TCCCTGGGAGTATATTAGGACAAATTTATCTTTCTTAACAAAACAGACAAAAATGTCTGTATTCCTTAAATCTTTTTTATTAAAAACATACATCTTACTGTTCTAAAGTTTTTGCATTGGAATTCTGTGGATTGGCAGATCCATAAATACTGTCTAGAAACATGTGCTTTCTCAAGAAAATTCCTCAGCATGGCACAAAACAGGTTTATCAATAAACTCAAGGGGCCGGCCTGGTGGTGCAGCAGTTAAGTGTGCATGTTCCACTTCTTGGTGGCCCAGGGTTCAATGGTTCAGATCCCTGGTGCGGACATGGCACCACTTGGCAAAAGCCATGCTGTGGTAGGCATCCCACGTATAAAGTAGAGGAAAGTGGGCATGAATGTTAGCTCATGGCCAGTCTTCCTCAGCAAAAAGAGAAGGATTGGCAGGAGTTAGCTCAGGGCTTATCTTCCTCAAAAAAAATTAAATAAATAAATGCAAGTATTTTTTCAGTTTCTCTGTAATGAGGCCAAAACATAGATAAATTTATGTTTAGTAATTAATATCTAATATTATATTTTATGTGAAAATGACCTATATTTTCAATAAATTTTTGATTTAACTTAATTCAGCAGAACTCTAAGGTTTCAAGTTACCAAAAGGTTTTGGAGTTAAGTATGTACACTGTAACACGTAATAATTGTTAAAAACTTCACCCAAAACGTTTGTCTTTTCACATCTATTTAATTTACTTGTTCCCAATAATTACTTAGATTGCTTGCAAGACTTCATGAGACATTAGGCAAAATCAGCTATCATTCTAAGTTATTTTCACTAACAAGTTTTGTAACAGAGGTAACGTGAACTTATTTGACCAATAAACCTAGATAGAATAAAGGCTGCATGTTTGCATCATATCCACTGTTGATAACTCACATTCCTATTTCAATCAAACCAGCAAACTTAAATAAGCTTTTGTTTACCAAAGATTATTTTATGTCATGTAAGGGTGAAAAACATTTGGTTTAGTTTCTGTTACATTTATATAAGCATTTACTTAAAGCCTGTTGAATAGAGCTCTTTTAGAAATTATACCATATGGAGGTAAAAATATCACACATATATAACATATATAGACAGACATACACAGGGATTCCACAGCTATTGTTTTAAAATTGCTGCCATGAATCAGGTATAGTAATACAAAGATCACTAGTTATGAAGAATAATTGAATCTAAATTTTCTTTAAGCTTTTTCTAGTAATATTTGTGTAGAAGACACTCAAGATGCTAGATTTGGGGCAAGGGCACTCTTACGGCCATTTTTCTTTCCTTTTTTTCCTTCAGTCTTAGGAATTGGTGATGGGCTAGATAACAATTCCGAGAGAGTTACAAACTTTTTGAGATAAAGGAAATGGGTGGAATCTGAACTGCCACTAGAGCTGCATTTCTAGTCTTGCAACAACTTGTAAGATAAGGATAGCTGCTTTTAATTTCTCAGAAATTGGGTTGTAACTTAAATGACATTATAAGTTGATCTACCTGTCCAACTACATCATCCCTAATTTGCTTCTTTTCTTCTGGGTGCTTATTTATATGTATATATTTTTTAATTTTTTTAATTATTTTTTAGTTGCAGTAACATTGGATTATAACCAAATATAGAGCTTTCAGATATACATCGTTAATATATTTAAAATTCTGTGTAGATTACATCATGTTCACCACCCAAAAACTAATTGTAGTCCATCCCCTCATATGTAAGCCTAATCACCCCTTTTGCCCTCCCCTCTTTCCCCTATGGTAACCACCAATCCAATCTCCATTGCTATGTGTTTGTTCGTCATTGTTTTTATCTTCTAATTATGAGTGAGATCGTACGGTATTTCGCTTTCTCCCTCTGACTTATTTCACTCAGCATAATACCCTCAAGGACCATCCACATTGTCACAAATGGCCGGATTTCATCATTTCTTATGGCTGAGTAGTATTCCATTGTGTATATATACCACATCTTTATCCATTCATCCCTGGATGGGTACCTAGGTTGCTTCCAAGCCTTGGCTATTGTGTATAGTGCTGCAGTGAACATAGGGGTGCATGTATCTTTATGCCTTTGTAATTAGTTATATTTTAACTTAGGGATGAAGGCCTAAAAATAATTCCTATCAGGCTCTGAATATCATCTTCCAGTTTGGCTGAATTTCTGATCATATGTTGCTGAATCCTTTCAAATTACTTGTCAGGTTTCAGCCAGCAGAAACAGTAACTATGCCTGGCAGTATTGAACAACTCCATTAATCTTTTAGCTTAGCAGTTTCTCAGAAAATTTCTTAGAGTCTTGTTGACTCTGTGAGGGGCATTTATGGAGCCCTCCTTCAAAGGTAGCTTATGGGGGTGGGTGTCTGTAAAGCCATGACCTAATCTTATTTTCTTTTAGATCCCTTTGTAGCTTAATTTTCTATTAGCTTTTGCAATAAAACTTTCAATAATGTTATTTTGGAGTTTTGAAGAGTGCTTTTAAATGCACTTCTTAAGTGATCTTATCTAATTGGAATGTTCCTTCTAATGGCCAATGTAATTCCCCTGAAGCTGATAGCAATTTGGTAGGACCCTTAGCTGCAAAAGGGAGTGCAACCCACATTTCTGTCTGACCATCTCTGATGGCAAAATGGGGTGCAACTGAATTTTTGTCTGACTGTATTTTGGGACATCCCCACCTGACGATTATCAAGCCAAGCCATCAGGACATGAAATAAACTTAGTAATATTTTGCTGTCCTTTGTAAATATTTACACCTTCTGGAACCTTTAGGTTTTGAGCAATTGTGCCAAAAGATGGTGGACTCAATTCTTTAAATATTAAAAATTTCTTTATTTCTTGGTTTGTAAGTTCAAAAGGAGCCCAAAGGGACCACTGTAATTTAAAATTATGAGAGGTAATCTTGCTAGCTGTTTACTTTTATTCCTATTTTAGAGAGCTGTTTCCAAGGTGGCTGCAACCAACAAGGCAATTTCTAAAGAGAGTTTGTTATGGTCACCGAGAAACTCACTCTCCAAACAGCCAATTTAGTTTAGACAAACATCAAAACATGATACAATTCTACATGTAACATAGATCAGAATGCTAGCTAGTTTGCCAGCAGGAGCTTAGAACCAGTGCCAGGAACTACTCAGAACCAGATTGCCAGGAGCAATTCAGAATCAATGGCAGGAGTTTCTCAAAACCAGAAGCAACTTCACAAGTGAAACTTTTATCCTGCCTCTAATTACTTTGGATTTTCAGGCCCTGGCTTTGGGACTTAGCCCACCAGGATACCCTAGAATACAAGCCAAAGTTATTTCAAGGAAATAAAACCAGAGGGATGAGGTAAGGGACAGTCACTTTCTTAAAGTTACTCATCCAGAGCCCAGAGACATCTTAATCCAGAGGCTCTTTGTTCTCTCAAAAGAAAAAAAGCACCAAGGAGCCTGGAGCACCATGGTGGGAAATGGGAATCCCATCAGCCACGCCTCCAGACAAAATTGTCTAGGTGGCCACTTAGGATTTGTAAAGAGACCTTGCACCCTGCTTGGGGCTCCAGAGCCTCAGGCAGGAGGTCACAGGACCTTGTCCCTTTGTGGTCACCAAAATTTTTACTGCACCAAAGATGGGGTTCTTTTGCCTGATGCACATAAAAATCCAATTATTATGGCATCAGCTTTTGAGAAAAGAAAAAAGCTTTATTTCAAGGTTGACCTGCAAGAGAGAGGAGGCAAAAGCTCTCAAATCTATCTCCTGATCCAGGGCTTGGGGCAAAATTTATGGGATAAAGGGCAAGGCAGTGTGAAGTGTGGAGATAAGTAATTGGAGGTAAAGAGAAGTGAGGTAATTGATGATCTGTGCAAGCATAGTCAAGCTTCATGGCTCTTCATAGGATTCATGTTCACAAAATGGTGGTGTTAACATGGTCTGAGGGTGGAGTTTTCAGCCCTTTGAAGTCAAAAGGGTCACTTATCGGGCATTTGCACAAGCCCAGTTGATGGGTTGTTGGTCTCAACCAGCCTGAACTGAACCCAGGGTTGACTCTCCTGAAAAACAGCTCTTAATTACCGATGGTTACACTGCCATTTCTCCTCTCATGAAGACCCTCATTGGGCCCTGCATCTCTCCTGGCTCTCTCCTTTTACTTTGCTTCTGTTAATAGTCAAACTCTTTGAAAGCCTTGTCTATCCTTGCCATCCTGTATCACTGTAACCCCTCTCCACTTTTTTCTTCACCCCACTGCAATCAAGACTCTCCCCCACAATCCACTGAAACAGTTCCTCCAATGTGGCTGATGACCTTGCAATATGCACCCTTGGGAGAGGTCCAGGGATGCTCCTGGTTCTCCTCTACCCTGGCCCATTAGCAGTGTGTGGTGGAAGTGACCTTTCTCCTCCTTGAATCTCTTTCTGTTTTTGGCTCCTCCAAGTACTCCTTCTACCCACGTGGACCCTTTTCCTTAGTCTCTTTCCATGGGTCTTCTTCATCTTATAGTCCCCAAACACTGAACTCAGTTCTGACCTCTTCACTCTCGAGATTCATTGTGAGTGGTCTTATGCAAGCTAATGGTCCAAATGCCACCTACACCCTACCACTCCAAGGTTTCTTAGCTATCCAGCTACCTCTCTCACTTCTCCACTGGGATACAATTGGCATCTCAAACTTAACATATCCCAGACTAAAATCATGACTCCATCCTTCTTCAATCTTCCTAACTTATGCAAATAACAGTTGCATTTTCTTGTTGCTCATGCCCCCAAGTCTTAGAACCAGCCTGATCCCTTGCTTTCTCTTACACCCTGCCACCAGCTGCCCCTCAAAGCTTCTAAACCTGGCCGGTTCCCATCATCTCCACCACTGCCCTGCAACCCTAGCTGACATTTTCCACCTGTGCATTGCAGTCATCTCCAAATTTTCTTTGTTTCCACTCTTGCTCCACTCCAAGCGTCTGTTCTCCACAGTGGATTCCCACCTCACTCAGCACAATTCAGTCTTGCAGTGGCCTACATGTCTTAAAGATCTGGCTACTGTCACCTTTGTGTTCTCACTTCTTGTCCTTCTTGTCTTTACCCACTATGCTCCAGCCACACTGACCTCCTTAGTTTTCTTTGGACATGTCGAGCAAGTTCCTGCCTTGGGGCCTTTGCATTTTTATTTCTTATGCCTTAGACTCTCTTCACACAGATCATTATGAGCTTGGTCTTGCTTCCTTACCTTTTATTGAGTTTTGTAAAATGTCACCTTCCCAGTGCTAAGTTGGGACCCCTCACCTTCCCTGTCTACCTTTTGCTTTATTTCTTCCCATAGCATTTAATACCACCTAACATATTATATATTTTATTTATTCGTTATTTTGAGCTGTTGTTTAATGTTCATTTTTAAATCAAGTTACAATTCATAGAATTTAAAATGCTAAATCAATCTGGAATTCTTATTTAGAAAACAGCACCTTTATAGCCTTCATCCCACCTCTTTTTTCTCACAGAAAACCTTTTTCATCATTTGCTACTTTTTAATTTTATTTTTTGTTTCCTGAGTGATGCTACCTGTGTTTCTGCTCCTTCTATGGTCTTGTTCTCTTTTACCTGAGCCCTAGAGTCTCTCCATTTGTCTCATGTTTGGAGAGGCAATGGCTTCCTTAAGTTCAGTAATTTGTTGTGAAATTTCACAAGGGATGTTGATTTGTTGTTTTCTTTGCTCATAGTGTCTTTGTCTGGCTTTGGTATCTGGGTAATGCTGGCCTCATAGAATGTAAAGATGTCTTCCCTCCTTTTCAAGTTTTGGAATAGTTTGAGAAGGATTGGTGTTAAGTTTTCTTTAAATGTTTTAAATTTTTTCTTCAAATGTTTGGCAAAATTCACCAATTTGGAAGTGTTCTGTTCTCTTCAATATTTTGAAAGAGTTTGAGAAGGATTGGCATGAATTCTTCTTTAAATGTTTGGTAGAATTCACCAATAAAGCCATCTGTTCTTGGGCTTTTATTTTTTGGGAGATTTTTGATTACTTATTCATTCTCCTTACTAGTTATAAATTTTTCAGATTTTCTATTTCTTCATGATTTAGTCTTGGTAGGTTGTATGTTTCTGAGAATTTATCTGTTCTAGGTTATCCAGTTTGTTGTCGTACAAATTGTTCATAGTAGTCACTTATGAACCATGTGTTACTGTGGTATCAGTTGTAATGTCTCCTCTTTCATTTATATTTATTTGAGTCTTCTCTCTTTTTCTTAGTCTAACTAAAGGTTTGTCAGTTTTGTTTATCTTTTCAAAAGACCAGCTCTTAGTTTCATAGATCTTTTCTATTGGTTTTCTAGTCTGTTTCATTTATTGCTCCTCTGATATTTGTTATTTCATTCCTTTTGCTAACTTTGGGCTTAGTTTGTTTTTCTAGTTCCTTGAAGTGTAAAGTTAGGTTGTTTTTTTGAGATCTTTCTTTATTCTTTATCTAGGCATTTGTTGCTATAAATGTGCCTCTTAGAACTGCTTTTGTTATATCCCATAGGTTTTGGTATGCTGTTTTCCATTTTCATTTGTCTCAAGATATTTTTTGATGTACCTTTTGATTTCTTTTTTGAGCCATTGGTTCTTCAGAGTGTGTTGTTTCATTTCCACATATTTTGAATTTTACAGCTTTCCTCCTGTTATTGATTTCTAGTCTCGTGCCATAGTGATTGGAAAAGATACTTGATATGATTTCAGTCTTCTTAAACTTGTTAAAATGTATTTTGTGACTTAATATATGATCTCTCTAGGAGACTGTTCAGTGTGTGCTGGAGAGGCATGTGCATTTTGCTGCTATTGGATGGGATGTTCTATATATGTCTGTTTGGTCCATTTGTTCTAAGGGGTAGTTCAAATCTAATATTTCCTTATGCTTTTCTGTCTAGATGATCTTGTCATTGTTGAAAGTGGGGTATTGATGTCTACTATTATTATTGTATTATTGTCTATTTCTGCCTTCGGATCTGTTAATATTTGCTTAATATATTTGGGTGCTCTGATGTCGAGTACATATATATTTACAATTGTTATAACTTCTTGATAAATCAATCCCTTTACCATTATATAATGACCTTCTTTGTCTCTTTACAGTTTTTGACTTAAAGTCTATTTTTTTCTGATATAAGTATAGCTAACCTGCTTTCTTTTGGTTTGTATTTGCATGGAATATCTTTCTCCCTCACTTTACTTTGAACCTATGTGTGGCCTTGATGTTGAAGTGAGTCTCTTGTGGTGGTATATAGTTGGATCTTCTTTTTTTATCCATTCAGCCACTCTGTACCTTTTGATTGGAGAATTTAATCCATTTACATTTAAAGTAATTATTGATAGGTAAGAACTTACTGTTGCCATCTTGGTAATTGTTTTCTAGCTATTTTTTAGTTCCTTTGTTTCCTTCTTCCTCTCTTGCCATCCTCCTTTATAAACTGATGATTTTCCATAGTTGTATGCTTTCATTCCCTTCTCTTTATCTTGTGTTTCTCTACTATAGGTTTTTGTATTGTGGTTACCCTGAGGCTTTCATGAAACATCTTATAGTTATAACAGTCTATTTTAAGCTGATGGTAACTTAACTTCAATCACATACAAAAAGTCTTTCTTTTTACTCTGCCCCACATTTTATGGTTTTGATGTCACAATATACATCTCTTACTCTTCTGTATCCATTAGTAAATTATTATAGCTATAGGTATTTTAAATACTTTTGTCTTTTAACCTTTGTACTAGAGTTAAGTGATTCACACACCATTACAGTATTAGAATGTTCTGAATTTGACTGTCTACTTAGCTTTATCAGTGAGTTTTCTACTTTATTTTCATGTTACTAATTAGCATGTTTTCATTTCTGCTTGAAGAATTTTCTTTAGCATTTCTTGCAAGGCACGTCTGGTGGTGATGAAGTCCTGAAGCTTCTGTTTCTCTGGGAAAGTGTTTATCTTTCTTTCACTTCTGAATGACACCTTTGCTGGGTGAAGTGTTCTTGCTTGGCAGTTTTTTTCTTTCAGCACTTTGAATAATTATCTCATTCTCTTGTGGACTGCAAGGTTTCTGCTGAAAGATGCACTGATGACCTTGTGGGGGTTCCCTTGTATGAGAGAAATTTATTTTCTCTTGCTGCTTTAAGAATTGTCTCTTTGTCTTTGATTTTACACACTTTTTAAAATGTTTTCTATCTCTTTGTTGAACTTCTCATTTTGTTCTTGTTTTGTTTTCCTGTTTTTGTTAAATTGTTTATCTGTGTTCTCTTGTAGCTCTCTGAGCATCTTTAGAACAATTATTATTTCTCTGTCAGAAAATTCCTGTATATCCATTTCTTTGAGGTCAGTTACTAGAAATTTGCTGTATTTGTTTGGTGGAGTCATATCTCCCTGATTGCTCATGATCACTGTAGCCTTGTGTAGGTATCTGCATTTGAAGAAGCAGTCACCTCTTTAGACTTTGTGGACTGACTTCAATAAGGAAAGACCTTCACCTGCTTTGGTGGCAGGCTGGAGCATGCTGTGACCTGGGTATAGTGGTGCAGGGCACCAATTGTCGGGCCTGTGGCAGCTCTGGTTCCAGGGTATGTGGTGACTTGTTGGCTCAGCTGGCTGGGGTCCATGGTGTTGACACTGTGTGGTCCTTGTTGAGTGCTGTGGGTGGCCCACAAAGGTTGAAAGGTCTGTTGTGGTCCCCAGTGGTGCCTCTAGGTCTTGTAACTAGGGACTGGGGCTGGCAGAAGTGGTGGTCAGAGCTTGTGGTGTGCACACACTTACCAGCAGGGGCCAGCTGCAGCTGCCTGTGTGGTGGCAAGAGGCAGTTACAAATACACACATGGTGGTGAGGGCCAGGGAAAGCAGCAAGGGCTGGGGTCAAATGAGGTTGTGCTGGCAGCTTCAGGAGCCTGGCTGTTGGTATGTAGTATCATTGCTGCTGGTTCTTGTCATGGGAGCATGGCAGGGGAAGCTAGTTTTTGGAGTCAGGCTGGAGGCATGCAGATGTACAGCTGGAGGGGCTAACTGTGGGTGAGCCCAGTGGAGCAGGCCAGTGACAGGAGATAGGGCCACATCTGGGTCCACAAGCAGCTGTGGGGGCCTTGGATATTGTGTGCACTTCTGTGGCTGCAGGATCTTTCCATGGGTGTGCCCATAGCAATGGAAGTTAGCGATAAGTGTCAGGTCAGTGGTGCATAAGTGCACAGCTGGAAGGGCTAACCCCAAGCGTGTGCAGAGATGGGGTCAGCTGCAGAAGTCTAGGCTGGTGTCTTACACTCATACAGCTACAGTGTCTTGGGTTGGTTACTGATGGTCCCAGGCTATGGTGGGGGCTGGAGGGGAGGGAGTGAGGAAGGACTCAGGTGGCTGGTGTCAGTGAACACAAATAACTGTGGGGCAAAAATGGATAAAATCTCTAAGAGGTCTGCAGCAGCTGTGCTGGTCATTGGTTTCTTCAGTGGCAAAAGCTACCAGAGTCATCTGCAGAACAGGTCACTGTGAACTGCTGTGTGACTGATACTGGTAGCTACTTTTCTTCCTTATTCTTAGCCATCTCTGTATATCTTAGGTTTGCCAGTCTCTGGGGTGGGGTGAAACAAAAGTGGGTCCTTTGTTCAGTGCCCTGAAAGGCTGGGAAGTAGATTGCTCACCCCACTCTCCCTTTGCCAGGGAACCCTTTCTAGTAGAGAAGTTTCCTCTTGGCACTGAGCAGGGCTCGCTTGGGGGATGGGATGATGCAGGCAAGATGAAGCTGGTTCCCCACCCCCCCACACCTTTGTATGGTTATTCTCAAGTTTTTTGTTTCACTGTGCTCCTGAAGTTTCTTAAGTGAACTCTAGAGCTCTCTCAGAGCTGCTTTTGTTTGTGGATAGCTGTCTAGTTATATATCTTTGTGGGGGAATGGAGGCTGGGGTCTTTTACTCCACCATATTGGTGACATCACGCCATTATCTCTTGTAAGTGATGAGTTATTTCTCTCTTGCTTCTTTCAATATTTTCTCTGTCTTTGGGATTTGATAATTTGACTATAATGTGTTTTAGTGTGGGTCTACTTGAGTTTATCCTGCTTGTAGCTTATGGGGTTTCTTGTACATGTATATTCATGCCTTTACTCAAATTTGGGAAGTGTTGTTGTTGTTGTTTTGGTTAGGAAGATTGGCCCCTGAGCTAATAACCATTGCCAATATTCCTCTTTTTGCTGAGGGAAATTAGCCCTGAGCTAACAACTGTGCCCATCTTCTCTGTTTTCTCTGTGGGACACAGTCACAACATGGCTTGATGAGCAGTGCATATGTCCACTCCTGGGACCTGAACCTGTGGACCCTGGGCTGACGAAGCAAAGCACATGAACTTAACCACTACACCACTGGGCCAGCCCCAAACTTGGGAAGCTTTTGGTCATTATTTCTTCAAACATTTTTTCTGCCCCTTTCTCTCTTCTTCTGGGACTCTTATAATGCATATTTTTGTATATTTGATAGTCCCACAGGCTTTGCACATTTTTCTTCATTATTCTTTTTTTCCTTCTATACCTCAGACTTGATCCTTTCAAATGTATTATCTTCAAGTTTTCTGATCTTCTATTCTGCCTGTTCAGATCTGCTGTTGAACTCCTCTAGTTGAGGTCTTCTTTTCAGTTATTGTACTTTTCAGCTCCAGATGTCTGTTCATTCCTTTTTGTAATTTATCTCTCTTTATCAATATTCTCATTTTCTTTATATATCATTTTCCTGATTTTGTTCTTTGTCTATAGTTTTCTTTTGCTAATTAGATATATGTAAGACAGTTGGTTTAGCATCTTTGACTAATAGTTCTGATGTCTGGGCTTCAAAGACAGTTTCTGTAAAATTCCCTTTTATCCCCCCTGTCAATGGGCCATACTTTCCTATTTCTTTGTATGTTTTATAGTTTTTTTGGAGAACTGAGCATTTTGAGTATTATGATTTGGTAGGTCTGGAGATCTAATTCTCCTGCTCTCAGGGATTGTTAAATCTTGCTTGTCAAAGGCCGGAGCTATCCATTTGTGACTTTTTCAAGCTTTTTTTTTTTCAAAGTATTCATTCCTTGTTGTGTGTGGTCTTCTGATGTTGATGTTGTTGAATTGATGTTTCTCTTCCATTATTTATATAGCCAACCAGTATCCTGTAAAAGATTTTTAAAGTGTCTGACTGAAAAGGTGGGAAAAACAAGTGGTTTCTTTAAATCCCCTGGAAGCTGCTTTATCCCTTGGGGGTTGGAGCAATGGCCAGCCTATGTGCTGGCCCTTCAGTGGTCAAAAGCAGTGCTCAGTAGCCAACAAAAACAACCTAATTTTTGAAGGACAAGGTCCTTATTACCTATCTTGCTAGCAGCAAGTTGCACATAAAGGTGGACTACTACCCCCATGGCTGTCTGCCACAGGGCTGGGGGTCTGGAGAATGGTAAACGCCTCAAGAAAGGCCAAAATTCATCTCTTCCCTGACTCCTGAAAGTGTTCAACCATGCTCCAGACTTCCAAAATAGTTACTATTATGGATTGAATTATGTCTTCCCAAAAGATATGTTGAAGTCCTAACCCCAAGTTCCTCCAAATGTGACCTTATTTGGAAGTAGGATCTTTACAGGGATCATTACATTAAAATTAGTTCATTAGGGTGGGCCCTAATCCAATCTTACTGGTATCCTTGTAAAAATGGGGAATTTGGACACAGAGGCAGACATGTGAAGAAGGAAGACAATGTGAAGACACACAAGGAGAAGATGGCCATGTGACCAGAGTGAGGTGTCTACAAAACAAGGGACACCAAGGATTTCTGGTAACCACCAGAAACTAGAAGAGGCAAGGAAGGATCCTCCCCTAGAGCCATCAGGGAGATCATGGCCCTACCAGCACCTTGATTTTGGACTTCTACTCTTCAAAACTGTGAGACAACGTAGTTCTGTTGTTTCAAGCCATCCAGTTTTTGGTACTTTGTTATGGCAGCCCTAGGAAACTTACACAGTTACTTTAGACAGTTCCTGACTATTCAATAATTGTTTAGGTGGAGGGCTGGATTCCTGGAGCTTTCTACTTTGCCATCTTCTATGACATTCTTATTCATTACTTTTTAAAAATTTTCTCTCTCTTCTTACTATAATGTAAGCTCTCTGAGGGCAGGGAGTTTTGTCTCTTGTATTAACTGCTATATCCCCTGTGTCTAGAGCATTAACAGACAGGTACTAGAGCAGTAGGCATTCATGAATAATTAGTGAGTGCATGAAGACATAAATGAACACACACAAGACAAGGTCATCCACCCTAGTGGAAGATGGAGCCATATGTTAAATGTGATATCTGGGTATAAGTATTATAAAACATCAACTACTTTGGGAAGGTCAGGAAAGGTTTCAGAGGAGTGATCCCCAAGCCTCTTACAGGCTGAGTGGGAGATTGACATGAGGGCAAGATCAAGTGCACCTAGGCTAAGGCATAGGAACCAGCAAAGGCACTCGAGTGGGAGGCAGCACTGGGGTCCAGACCTGTGAAGATGGGAGTGATTGAGTGTGCAAGGAGACGAGAGCCTTGAGAAGGGGGCCTTGCTCAGAGTGAGGGCATGGGGTTGAGGAGCTAGTGACATGGTCAGATCTGAAAGATAGAAAGGTCACTGCTGGTTGTATAGAGGATGGAACTAGAGGGGGCAGGTGGTGAGTGTGAGGCCAGTGAGGCCTCACTGCATTCATGTAGGAGGAGGAGAGGGAGCCTGCCCAAGGCAGGGACCTGGTCCCAGAAGGAAGGAGGGCAGGCCGTGGGAGCCTTAGGTAGATCCTTGAATTTGGGGCAGAGTTTAGGGCATGGGCTTTCATCTGAACTGCAAATTCCGGCAGAGAGCTTGATTTCAAAACAATTTCACAGCATGCTTTTTGCTGCCATGAGCCTATAACAGAATCTGGCACTTGTAACTATATGGTTTAGAACATGTGTACTTATCTTGATAAAAATCAAAAATAGCACTGAGTCAAAGGCATTCCTTCCTCCTTTTACGCCTCAGTGCCTCTGATAAGGGCCCAGCATCCTGTGCCTAGTTGTTCTGAGTCTGTTTCTTCAAGCCAGGCGGCATGCAGGGCCTTTAGGGCAGAGGCTGGCCTTGTACTGACAGCATGTTGCCCAGTGTATGGGGGTGCCTAGGGACTATACAGTGTAGGTTTGCTCTGCTCATTGATGACCGACTGGGTGCTGTGAGAAGCTGCACTCCACTTGCTCCTCCAAAGAAGCAAGACTTCAAGTTTAAAATGGACTCTGTGACAACAGTTGGGTTCATCATGAGACAACAAGAGCAAAGATTGAAACATGCCAGCCATGGGGACTACTCAGAGGCCCCCTCTGCCAGAAGTGTCTGTTTCTGCATCAGATAGATATCCTGGGATGTTACTTATTTCTCTTCCGGTAAATATTTGGGGATACTTAGAATGAAAAAGTGAGCTTTTCAAAATGCTCCTTGTGACCCAGCAAATAATAGGGGCTCTTTCTCAGACCCTATAAGACAACTCTGGAGAACTGTATGCAGGACTGGCAGAGGAGCTTGTGTGGTAGGCTCATGAGTCAGCAGGTTTGCTGCAGCCTGCTGGGCAGGGCTCCACTGGGGCTGATGGGGCTCCCCTCCATGCATCCATCTTCTGGGACTCCATGGGGCAGCAGCATCTCCTGCGGCTTATTCTTCTTACAACTGAAGCTGAAGTTTCAGAGAGGCTTGCAGCAACATGGAATGCTTCTTTCTAGTCCACCCACCTTCCTCTGGTAAGAGCAATCCACTGGCCAAGCCCAGAGTCAGTGGAATAGGGAAGTAGATTCATCTGCCCTGCTGTGGGGGCCACTGCAGAGGGCGTGCACGTGAAGTCTTATTGCAGGGATAAAGAGCTGGGGAATATCCAATCTTCCCAAATATACAATGAGTTATTACTTTCATGACCTCAAGAGACCTGGTGTCCAACAGATCGTGACTCTGTTGTTCTCTAATTCTCTACAGCAAGTGAAATCACATGTCACTTACATATCTCCACATTGGTTTCAGCTTTCTGCTTATGATTTTGAGTAAACCTTTCCAGATGGTTGCCATTGGATGGGTTCTCCTCCTGTTCTTTAGAGAGGTCCACACAAGGCAACTTCCCCAAAGCAGCATTGTCCAAAGATCCTTCCTTAATGTCTCATGGGCTGCCCTGAGGTGCGTAGCAGTGACTACATGGACCGACCTCCCCACCTAGTGTGCTGGAAGCAGGCCCAATGGCTACGTCTTTCTCTTTCTCTGTCCTTCATTAGCAGCATGAGCCACAAGGGGGCATGTTTTCGGAACACAGATTTCTTACAGAAACTTCACAACCACTACATGCTTAATTGATTACAATAAGGTGAAATTTATGTCCATCAGAAAGGTACACTGGATGCTGGCATGACTTACTAGAGAATCTACTGCCTAGTTAATAAATCTGATACCTGTTATCATATTAGGAACATGAGCAGGATTGGGAAGACTGCTCAGAGGGCAGCGGTGAGAAGCAGTTTAGCGTAGGTTTACAGTGTATAGTCTGCAATCAGAGAACTATGTTCAAGTTCTGTCTGGGCCACTTACAAGATCTGTACCTCTCCATGCCTTGATTTCCTCATCTATCAACTGGAGGAATATCAAACACACCTGAGGGATGCTTGAGGATTAAATAAGATGATATGTGCATGGAGTCAGTGTGGGACTTGATCCACTGCAGAACTTATGACGCTGGTTAGATGATTATGGTTCCAGCCTTTGTGTGAGGCTCCACACGACTTTATTCCATTCAAGATTCAAAGCAGCGAGGTGAGGGTAGGGGTTAGCTGAGGAGAAGGGGCCCATTTAGCTGGTCATATGGCTGGAAACAAAGACATACCAATGGGCTCAAACTCAAGGTTTTGTGGATTCCAACTTTCACTTTGGTTTCGTTTTGAACATCTAATGCCCCTTACAGTTTGCTGAAAAAGAGCTTTGGATTTTGCAAGTGAGTCGCAGTGTGGGCAGCTCCTCTGGGCTACCATGAATGTAATGTTAATGTCCTTTTCCTCCAGATTCCCGTGCTCCTGAACCTCAGCCAAGACCCCGAGGTCAGCCTGCCTGCGCCACCACTCATGTATGCTCTGGCCCTCGGCGCCTGCCTGGGAGGTAAGGGGATGCTGATGCATGGAGGGGAGGGGCCACTGACACTGTGGTGAGCCTGGTTAGTGTGTGCCAAATTGAAAGTAAATTAAAGAGAGTCCTGATCATCTCGTGACTAGAAACCCATCTTCAGCTTTGACTGGAGCAATTCTAGAGCTACTCAGTTCCTCTGTGAAGACTGTCACTTCCCACTCCCTGCAGAACTGCCCCTGACATTCTAAGCCCATGGCCTAAGGACAGTCATTACTAATGTCTCAGAGTTAAGGTGCCCACACTGCACCGTTCAGATGTGGCTTGTGTCTAGAAATGGACTTGAATCAGAAGCCAGTCTCAGCTTATTCTCTCCTTAACAAGGGGAGGTGGTGAAGTGATGAATGGGTGAGCTAAGAAGTAGAAACTCTAACCTAAGAGTAAGAAGAAAGATTAAGGATTTCTTTTTTTGGGCGTAGGGGAGGGGTACTGTTGTCCTTTGGAGAAATTGCAAGATGAATCACAGAAAATGTCAGGAGAGACTAACCTCTGGTGAGCACACTAGGGTTTTGGATGTGATTGTCTTTGGAGGGAGCTGTGTTAGAGTCCTTCTCGCATTTTAGAGGCCTCACCACCTATGGAACACAAAAGGATGTGAAGATCGTATGTACACACACCAGATACACTTTAAGTTTTTATTCTTACATCCAAGCATGCTTAGATAATCCAGCTTGCTTTGTTCTTTGGTTGACCTCTAACTATTAAATTAGTAACTTTCTGTTTAGTTTATCTCTTTGTTTGTAAAGGGGGATTAATGTCATTCCATGAAGTTGCTATGATTTCTGGAGACAGCTAATTCACCTAATTCAGTGACTGAGACCTCAAGTTCTTATTTGAGATTGCAGACTGGAGGGAAAGTCAGGGAGGGCTCTCAGAGAGGGAGGTTTGAGCTGGGTCTCACAGGGCGAGAAGCCTCCTGGGCTAGTTTTGAGTGCCCCAGAACGTGTAGAGTGAATGTGGAGGGGGTTGTCAAGGACAGACGCTAGCATGGACCATTTATATGGCAGACAACCTAAACTGTGATTCAACACTTGTTGACTGAACCCCTTTTGGAAGTAGAGATACAGCCATAACGAACAATAAAGGTGTTAAGCTTCGGGATCTTTGTAACCTCATTGCTCTGGTCATTGGATAGTTGCTTGTTTGTGGTATAACAGATGCCCAGTTGTGCTGGGTGTTAACTCTACCCTTATTCTATTGGAGACCCTCTCTCATTGACTCAGTTTGGCATTTTTTAAAAAATTGTTCAAAATACACATAGCATAAAACTTACGATTTTAACCATTTTTAAGTGTGCAGTTCAGTGGCAGTAAGTGCATTCACATTGTTATGCAACCATCACCACCATCTATCTCCAAAACTTTTTCATCTTCCCAAACTGAAACTACATACCCATTAAACCATAATTTCCCATTCCCTCAGGTTCTGGCATTTTAAAGACCACTTTAAATAGAAGTTTTCAGTTGGTTTGTGAAATGTCATTTGTTATATAAATTGAGTGTGATTCACTAGTTAGTCTGAAACAAAAAAAATCTTTCCTGGTCTGATACTAATGCCTTTTGGTTGCTCTTTTTACTAAAAGCTAAGAACAATTCAAATAAGTCTTAAGAAAAATCTGCCTTAGCAGGCTAGGAAGTTTGCATGCTAAAGCTTTATTGGGAGGTGCAATCTTCGGGCAGGAAGACTGAGGGAGGAAGTGAGGTGAGGCAGTGAAGGAGAGAAAGGCAAATGCATGGTGCTTTACTAAGCTAGTAACAGGTTCAAAAGGAAAACAAGCCAGTTCTTATTCAGGTAGAGCACTTTATAGATAGATCCTATGGAACCATTGTGCTTTGGAAAGGAAGGAGGAAGGGAGAGATTTATCTGTTGTTCCATGCTGTCTCCTGTGCTCATTGGTCAAAGTTTGCTTCAGGGAATTTCTGAATCCAGTTAGGAAGTATAAGGTTGCAAGAGACCATTGCTCTCTACACAACAGAGAACAAACAAAACAAACACGATCTACAAAATCATAGCTTTAAAAAACCTATCAGAATGCTAAAGATGCAAAGAGACTAAATGATGTAAATTCCAGAAAATGATAAGTCCTTCCGAGGGGAGAGGAGAACATGGCTGCTGTCATCTCTGGCTGGGGGTGACGCAAGAAACTTGAGTGAAATCTCTCAGCGCCTTCACTGAGTGTGCAATGAAGCTGGGGATGCTGCAGAAGCAATGAGAGAAAAGCTTTGAAGACAAGCTGGAACTTCACAGACTGCACTGGAGTAGGGGTAGGGGAGAAAGCCACCTTTTGAAGGGCAGAAAGCCAGGACAGAACCTCAGAACATAGAGAATCCTCAGCAATCAATAGGCTGTAAAGTAAGAATGCTCCTGTGGTTTAGGAAACTGAAGACTTGACTATACAGTACAGAGACCCCAGACTCTCCTGTTCATATCCTTGTTTCAGAGAAACTCCTGATCTCTCTCTCAAAACATTTTCAGCTATTAGCAAATTGAATGCAACTCAAGATGCAACAAAGCCAGGTCCAGCTCAGCAACAGATTAGATTGTCTCCAGGCCCTGCAATGACAGCCTGGCACAAATGATGATGTCCTTTTCAGGGTGTGTGTCTGTGAGTAAATATTACTGCTTCAGTCTCTATAGTTCTTTAAATAAAATGTCCAGCATACCATTACCTTGATGAAGAGCATCTACAAAAACACCTACAACTAGCATCATACTTACTGTTGAAAAACTGAATGCCCCCTAAGATTGAGAACGAGGCAAGAATGTCTGCTTTCGCTTTTCTTATTTAACATAGTGCTGGGAGTTCCAGCCAGTGCAATAAGGCAAGAAAAAGAAATAAAAGCTATACAGATTAGAAAGAAAGAAATAGAATTGTCCCTACTGCAGATGACACGATTATCTATGTAGATTCCAAGGAATCTATTTTTAAAAACCCTAGAATTAATATATAATTTTAGCAAGGTCACAGGATACAAGATAAATATACCAAAATCAATTTTAGCCATGAACATGTGGATATCACAATTAAATATACAGTACTATTTATAATTGCTCAACAAATTAAATACTGAAAATTACAAAATGCTGATAAAAGAAATCAAAGAAAATCCAAATAAGTGGGAAGACATAACTGTGTTCATGGACTGGAAGACTCAACATAGTAAAGATGTCACTTGTCCCCAAATTAATCTTTAGATTTAATGCAATTCCTAGCAAAATCTCAGTGAGATTTCTTGTATATATATTCAAGATTATTCTGAAATTTATGTGTAAATGGGAATATATACATGACAAATAAGCACATGAAAGGATGCTCAACGTTATTAGCCATTAGAAAACTGCAAATTAAAACCATGATATCATCACTCACCTATAAGAATGGCTAACATAAAAAATAGTGACAACATTAAATATTGATGAGGTTGTGAGGAAACTAAATAACTCATACATTCTTCTTGCGGCTGTAAAATGGCACCATCACTCCGGAGAACAGTTTGAAAGTGTCTTTAGAAACCAAACCTGCAAGTACCATAAAACCCAGCAATTACACTAGTGGGCATTTATTCTAAAGAAATGAAAATTTATATTCACCCAAAAACCTGTACACAAATGTTTATGGAAGCTTTATTTTTAGTAGCCAAAAAGTAGAAACAAACCAGCTATCCTTCAACAATAAATGATTAAGCAAACTGCGGTACATCCCTACCATGGAAGGCTATTCAGTAACAAAAGAAATGAACTGTTGATACACATGACAGCCTTGATGAATCTTCAGAGAATTATGTGGAGTGAAAAAGTCAATCCCAGAAGGTTACATGCTGCATGATTCCATTTATATACGTTCTTGAAATAAGAAATTTATAGAAATGTAGAATAGATTAGTTGTTGGCAGGAGTTAAGTACAGGGTAGGGTAGAAGGTAGTTGATGTGGCTATAAAAGGGCCACAGGAAGGACCATTTTGGTGATGAAAATGTTCTATAGCTTAACTGTATCAATGTCAGTATCCTGACTGTGACATTGTAGTAGGGTTTTGAATTATATTACTATTGAAGAAAACTGGTAAGTGGTACATGGGATCACTCCATATTATGCCTTACAACTGCATGTTGTCAATTACCTCAAAATAAAATTGCAATTAAAATAATTAAAAAGGAAAAACTAGAAGGAAAAATGTTCTCAGTAACTAAATGTATAACTACTAAACTAAGTAAATATAGATAGATAGACAGGCTGACTGAAAAATAAAGTCAAGGAAATAACCCAGAATCTAGAGGCAAAAATCAAAGAAGAAATTGCAGGAAAAAAGTTATATACATAAAAGTTCCATATGGGAAATCCAATATTCAACTACTAGAAAAATCTCAGGAAGGACAGAATGAAACAGAAGGGAGGAGTTTATCCAAGAAATAATAGAAGTGAATTTTCTAGAGTAGAAGCAGCACATGAGTGGATACATGCCTAATGCCATCTTTGTGAAATTTTAGAACTCCAAGGAGGCTTAGAAACTTGCTCAGTGTCACAGAATGAATAAATCCCAGAGCGGGGAATTGAATTCTAGCAGTCCAGCTCCCTAGTTTCTTCTCCTAAACTCTTTATGTTGAAAATAGGTAGTTAGAAATTCCAGGTTCAGCAAAAAATGGTACAAAAATGTTAGCATCCCAGCTGGAGTGACCCTGTGCCCAACCCCAAAAGCTTGACTTGCTCATGGAACACATTGTGGTTGTTAATTTCCTTGACAATCAAGCTCTTCTATTTTATTTGTTGCCATATACAGGTGTTAGTTGGATAAAAAGAAACTTTAAAAATAACTTAAATATCTACTGGTGGAACATAGAGATCAAATAAAAATGAAGACTGCTATAGGTCCAAGCACATGTTGTGTCTTTGCCAAAGTTACCTAGGGACTGTGGACAATCCAGGAAGCACATGGCTGCATTAAAACCTGTTGCTTTCCTTTGCTCATAGTTGTGTCTTGAGTGGCAAGTGGTTCTTCCACTTGCCAAAGGGAATGCCAGTGCATAGAGTTAATTTTTGTGTTCTCTGTCAAGCAGGACATTATCACTGGTCTGAGAGCATGGCATATTTGATCCAACTTGGACTGGCTGACACAGAACATTAGATTGGAGATTCTTTACAAATTGATAAAATGTCCAGCAACAACAAGGCAGAGAATAGTTTTGAAAAATGTTCTTGTTCTATCTCTAGAACCATATATCATCTTTCCACACAGGATTACCCAAACATGCTGAGACAGGCAACAGCTGTTCACATACAAATCCCAACCTCTGTTTGCTCCTCTGTTAATGGAAACTGGAAAGGAGGCTTGATCCAGAGTAGTGACACTAGGACCTCTTTCTCACTGCCATGTGGAACCCATGCCATGTGTGGGGTGCCATTAGAAACCTGCTAGCATCTTATTAAATTGCTGCAGCAACCATTGATGTCTGAATACTGCTCTCACATTCTTAATCTTATGTGAAGCCCACAACTATCCTGTGAGATGCCCAGGGAAGGTGGCAACTGTCCTCATTTAATTCAGATGTAGCCCTTCCCTGCTGATGTAAGGCAGGGACAGGCAGATGGATTCCTGCCCCTTGCCAAAGCCAAAGCCATTTGGAGTCAAGGAGACATGAAGGGGTATCTTCTGTGGGGGAGGGAGGGGCTTCTGGTAACGATTTCCCTGATCCTGAGTACAAACCTTAGGAGAGAGAGTAGTCCTGCTTCTTTTTCTGGATACTGCTCACTTATGTGTACTAATGAGATGCCTGGAGCCAATTCCAGCCTGAGTATGGGGCCAAGTCTGAGTGTTGTTGGTGGCAGAGCACATAGATGGAGATAACTGGTCCTGGATGATGGTGCTGAGTCCTGACTTGCTCCATCTCTGACTGTCTGTCACAGGAGATAAACTCTCTGTATTGCCAACACCATCTTGTTTTGCATCTTCCTTTCCTTCTAATCAAAAACATCTTAATATAAAAGAAATGGTCAGTGATCACTTATGGTTACAGAGCTTAGCAGATTTGAGACTTTAGTTGAGATCTTCAGAATCCAAATCTAGTGTTCTTTCCACTATACCAGCTGACATACTCTGTTCCCAGTACATTTGTGCAGGATCTGCTGGTTGGCTGACCCAACACCGTTCCTACTCTCCTCTTTGCTTCCGTCTATTGTAATGTTCCCTCTAGTAGCTCATACGCTCTCCTTGTCTCATTTTACTGACCAATAAGACACAAGGGAAATCTGTTTGGGAGCCTCTTGATGTAGCTTTTGCCCACCTAATAAAAATGTATTCATACCAGTTCTCCATGCCTTCTGCCTTAGATGTGGCCACGAAACCATCTGTGACTGGAGGGAGAGGCCAAGAGAATTGGGGAGACCTGCCTCTGACATTAGCGAGACATTGAACCCATCAGCCCTCTGCCCTCAAGCTTCTTATTACATGGGATGAGGTGATTTCCCTGTGTGTGTAAGCCGCTGTTAGTCAGGTTTCTGTAGCTGAAAGCATTCTTAAAGAAACAGGGCTCAGTGAGACTTAATCAGTTAATATTCTATCTCCCAGGTTACAAGGCCTTCAGGAGGCTGAATGACTTCGTGCAAAGGGATGACTGACAGGTGGGTCTAGGGGTGGGAGGTCAGGCTGTGAGGGCCTATTCTAGTGCAGACAGGGCTTTGGGGAATAGCAATCCCCATAGTGTCATACACACTGCAGTCCCTAGAAGGTGATAGGAATCAAAAGCTGAGCAACTGCCTTACATGAAGGAAGTCAGTCCAGCCGTTGCTCATGTCTCTGCCTCATCTACTTTCCAAGGAAAGAATTTGAGTCACGGGGCTCCTCACTTTACCCCTCTGACCTCACCCACACCTCTTCATCCTGTTCAAGTTGTTGTGCACCCAGGAGATCAAGCTGCTACCCCTTCCCTCAGATCCTTGAAAACCTCCCCATTCTGTTCCCTGAATCCGTAAGTGCTCAGGAATACATTAATGCACTGAGCCAGTTCACCCTGGCAATGTGAAACAGGAAATGGAAATGGCCTCTTGTTTTCTGGCAAGTGGTCCGTAGCAGATGAGGAATTCATACCAACTGCAGCATGACGAGATGCTTCATCCAGGCAATGCCTGCCTGCCATTTTAACTGGAAAAAGGAGTATTTTTTCTGTCATTAATCCCTCAGAGCAGAGAAGAAAAGTGTTGCCTTTTATTTTTAGAGCTCACACAGGTTGCTGAATGTGACCCTGGAACAGGAGTTAAGCTCTGTGTCATCCAGAAGCAGAGGTCTCCATTTTAAGTCCCGGAGTAGCAATGTTTGGGGGGCTGGCAGGTAGACATTGCCTAGGTGCAGAGGTGCGTGCTTTATGATGGAGGCTGGCAGGGCAGGGCCATACAAGAAACAAGGACTTCCCTGTGGGAACAGTCTTGTCAAGCCCTGGGAAATAATCGCGAGACAGAATGGCCTGGCAACAGTATGGAGTCTCATTGGCAGGTCCCCTCAACCAAAGTGGGAGCCAGCTGGCTGCCAGGGTGATAGGATGGATACATCAGTGAGACAGCGCCCAGAGGAGGCTGTCTAGGCCCAGCATTGCCGTGGAATTTGTATATCGCCACCTGTTTGGGACCCTTCAGATGCTCTTCGTGGTTGTCTACAGAAGGGCCTTAGGCTTATGTCATGCAGCCTGAGTCCCACCCTCTCTTATCTTCCTCTGGAGTCAGAACTTCTGGTTCGAGTCCTGGGCCCACCACTTCACAGCCCTGAAAACTCAGTGTGTTGCTCAGCTTATTTGTGCCTTAGTTTCTTCAGGGGGACACTGGGGACCTCCAGGGTCGTGGTGAAGATAAGAAGACAAAAGGCATGCCAAACCCTTAGAATGCTTCTAGCCCCGAGGAGACACTCAGCAGACATCTGGTCTTTTCCTTCAACTCCTTCTCCAGCAGAACTTACCCCACACCCAAGCCTGCGTGGGCCCACATGGCTTGTTGAAGCTAATTGCTCCATTTCATTCTCCTTGGAGCCTCCTAACTCCCCTTGTCATCTGTGACTTCCTCAGGGAAGCCCTGCCTGGCCAGGGCCCGGTGACCCCAGCCTCCTGAGCACTTGCTCTCTGCCTCTCTGATCTCATGCCTGCTGCACATCTCCCACGTGATGCCTCTGTCCTGTCTCTCCAAAAACAGGCTCCCCATGAGCCCCTGGAAAATATGAGCTGATTTTCATGGAGAGTGGTTTGCTGGGTAGAAGAGAGAACCTGCCTAGTATTGAAAAGTTAGCAAGAAGCTAATGGAAATCTGGGGAGGGGGCAGAGGCAGATCTCAGAGTCAAGATGCAAATCCAGAATCAGTTCTGGTCATAACAAATAGACAAACTCAGAGGATTTATTGTGTCACAGTTCTTGCCTATCGGGTAAGTGTGGCTCAGCTAGGTCCCTGTTTAGAGTCTCATGAGGCCAAGATGAAGGTGTCCTCAGGCTGTGCTCCTTTCTGGTGGCTCTGGGGTTTGGTCTGCTTCCAAGCTCACTCAGGTTATTGGCAGAATCCTGTTCCTTGCAGCTGGAAGACTGGATCCTTATTACCTAGCTGGCTGTCAGCAGGGCCTACCCATAGCTCCTAGAGGCCTCTCTGGTCATTGCACATGGGCCTAAGTCTCAGAGCCAGCAAGAGTATATGGAATCCTGCTCACGGTGGAAATCCCTCCACTTCCCCTGTATCTCTCTGATACCCACCCCTCCATCTCTTCAACCCTCTCCATATCTCTGATCCCCCTCCTCATCCCTTTGACTCCCCCTGGGATCTCTCCTGGATCTCTTTGACTCCCTCTGGGATCCCTCTGATCCCCTTCCCTGGGATCCCTCCAACTGTCCCTGGAGTCTTGCTTACCCTCCCCTCCCTGCGACACCCCCGGGATCTCTGCTATTCTCCCTCTGAGGATTCTCTTCTGCTCCCACCCGAAGAAAGTTCTGTGCTTTTAAGGGTTCACGTGACTCAGTTGGGCCCACCCTGATAATCCAGGGTAATCCTCCTATTTCAGGGTCCATAACCTGAATTATGTCTGCAAAGTCCCCTTTGCCATACAGGGTAACAAAATGGCATAACCATAGGTCCTGAGGACTAAGATATGGGCTTATTTATAATGGGGGAGCATCATTCTACCACCTGGAATAAGCCAGCATCACCTATAACCTGAACTGTCCCCCATCCAGGCTTCCTGTGTTCTCTGTCACTGCCCTAAAGTCTGTCTTGCACACAGCAGTCTGGGTGTTAGCCTGTCATGCCCTTCCTTCCACTGTGGGGCAGCTATCCCTCTCCCTTGGTGATGGTCCCCCCCCCAACCCCCACCACTGACCTCCCCCTTCCCCTCACCCTTCCTGATACTCTGGGTGGGGCCATACACTCTGAAGTTCACTGAGAAATAAGGGAATTGTCATAAAAGTGAGACATCAGAAACACAGGGACCACAAGCAGAGTGGGGCCGACCTTAGGCAGGCAGGGTATGCACAGGACTTGGGCTCGACAGGCTGTGGGTGATGGAAGTTTTTATTGAGCTCTTAAGATCTAAAGTCTTATATTGTTGATGCATCAAATATATTTCATCCTTAGAGCAAGTGTGTAAATGGACAAGATGGCATGCTGTTTCAATGATTTTCGCTGAAAAAAACTCCCAGTCTAAGTCTTATGTGGAGGAAAGGCAGAGAGAGAGATGAGGCTCTGGCTTGTGACCTTGGTGAACATTTGTGTGGGTGACCCTGGCTGCAGACCTGATGGTCTTGGCTGCCTGTATGTTTCAGAGAGAGGGTGAGGACTGAGTGGAAGGAGGGGAACATGTGTTCAGCTGAGTGTCATTTGCACTCACAGCTCATTTGCCAGGGCCTCTCCTGGGGAACAGGGCAGGTGTTTTGGACCTCCCCCAGTGGAGAAACCTGGCAGGTGACTTTGCTCTGAGGTTATTTATTCCACACTTTTCTCCATGCTCTGCATTCCAGAGGACACAGTACTAAGTTCTCTGAAAAGGCAGCATTGAGGGTCTTGCTTATGCCACCAGACTCCATCTTTGGTCCTCTTCCTCCTGCTCTACTGTTACTAATGTTTTTCAGTCTCAGAAAGGCTGCTTCCTTATGCCGAAATGCCATAGCCAGCTCCAGATTTGTGTCTCACAGTTCGCCAGTCCTCAGGAGACAGAGAGAGTCTCTTCCTCAGTGGTTTATTGCAGACATGACACATTGGAACTGAGCTAAACTACCTGAGCCTGGGTTGTGTGTCCATCCCTGAACACTGACCTCTGCAGTTGGCAACAGAAGAGCTGATGGGCTTTACTAAGCAAAGTCACCCTTCCCTGAACCAGTCACTGAGTTGAGACCTGGCTTGGGACACATCCCTCACCACGCATGAGGCCTCACTCATATGTACGTGTGTGCATGTTATGTCTCCCATACAGATCATGTGTGCTGTCAAAAAAATGCTCTCCTAGAGAGGCATTTTATTAACCTAGTTGTTGCATCCATCCTTCCATCCACAGAAGGATTTCCTGCTGGGTGGCTCGGCCTGGAGTCGTGAGGAAGGTGGTGCTTATCTGAGATTCCATTCTACTTCTCAGAAGACACACGTCCTCTCCACTGGTTGTTGGCCCTACTTGCATTTTCCTCTAAAAGATATATGCCACTATGTCTCACAGGGATTTGGCAATTCTCCTTAGCATTTCCCTTCCTCTATCACATAGAACAGCCATAATCCTGACTGTAAATGAATTGCTGTATTTACAAGCAGTGAATTTATTTTCAGGTTGCTAGTGTTTTTTTTTTTTTCCTACAGATATTTGCAAAGCAACCACTTTGCTAGTGCCTGTGAAGTAATCACCAAATCAAAAGCCCATGAGATGATCTGAATGCTACAGACCAAAAGCAACCGGAAGGCTACACTGAGATAAACTGAAATTTTATTTTACTTTTAAAATTTTGATTCCAGGTAATGGAACATTGATTGGAGCCTCAGCAAATGTCGTTTGTGCAGGAATTGCAGAGCAGCATGGATATGGATTCTCTTTCATGGAATTTTTCAGGTACTTTAAAAACTCATTTTAAATTTCTGTCTAAATAGTCCCTAAGCTTACTTAATTAAAAGAAAAAAAAAAAAAGAGCACCGTGTACTGTTAAGCAGTAGAATATGCATGTTTTTAGCAATTAGAGAGACTTTAGTGTGGGTGAAGTTAACTCAGAAAAAAACGCATTAAAAATTTATTGCTGGGAGGGGCTGGCCTGGTGACACAGCAGTTAAATTCATGCACTCTGCTTCAGTGGCCCAGGGTTCACTGGTTTGGGTGCCGGGCGCCGACGTATGCACCACTTGTCAAGCCATGCTGTGGCTGGCATCCTACATATGAAATAGAGGAAGATGGGCACAGATGTTAGCTCAGGGCCAATCTTCCTCAGCAAAAAGATGAGGATTGGTGGTGGATGTTAGCTCAGGGCTAATCTTCCTCAAAAGAAAGAAAAAAATTATTGCTGGGATTAACTTCGTGACACAGAGGATGATTCAGACATTCTGCATAATTCAGATTGAGTCTAGGGATGAGGAAATGGTTGTGAGCTTGCTGGGTATCTATGTTGCTGTTCTCTTGAAAATTTCAGTGGGGCTTGCGTCTTGACTGTTCGTGATGATGGTGCATAATGAGATTCTGACATCCCCCTACTGGATTGCCCAGCAAACGAAGAGCCCAGGGATATTAAAGACAGGGGGAAGCCTGGGAATGAGCATTCCATGTGTGGGTACCTCTCAGGACAGCACAGAGATGAGGCCCAGGGTGGGGGAGCACAGCTGATGCCTTGGCTCCCCAAGGCGTCCTGCTCCTGCAAAGGAGAATTTGCTCCAAGGGAGCTGGGCCCACTCTGGGGTCCTGACCACCTGCATGCTGTGTTTATATGGCACCACTGTACGTTGCAGCAGGTGAGTGGACAGAATAGAGGTGTGTCATTCCTGTAAAACAGTGCTGCCAAAAAGAACTTACATTCATTTGGTGTTGAACAAGATTTCTGTTGAAGTTCTTGACTGTAAACTCGCAGCTCGGTATATGCATAGCCATGGTTCTCAGAACCAGTCTCACTAAAGCTTTGTAACAGCAGCTCTGGCTGAGTGGTGGAACGACCTGCAGCCCATGGAGGCAGCGGTCCCTGCTTCAGGCCCCATGCCTCTGCAGGGCACTGCTTGCCTGGGCTAGACTCCGGGACAGAACCCTTGCCATCATACCCAGGTGAGGATCAACATCAGTCTGTGTATAACAGAGCATTGACTTTTGCAGACTTACTATACTGGGCCACGTCTGCTCTTAAGCAACTAGTGATACTTAGCAGTTTTGCTGACACTTTAATTTGAATAACAGTCCTGGGAGACTTGGGTGTGGGAAGAAGGCACTAGGCTGGAAAGCAAGCTGCAGGGACACTGACCATGCATCTCTTAGTAGGCCTCTGGGCACATTGTTGGCCTGCTGCTAAGGGACAGGATCCAAAACTTAGCAATTGGCCAACTTAGTCCTGTTTAGGCTCTCATCTGCCTCTGCTGAGTATAAAAGAAATAAAACTGTCACTTAAACAAAATTCTCAATGAAACAGCATTCATTGTAGCAATGTAGCATCCACCCTAGCAGAATAACCCACCTCACACTGCCATCAACTCTTCTTTGCTCCAGATTCAGTGAGGGTTCAGCCCCAGAGTACAGTGCCCCAGAGACAAGTGCTCTGAGCGAGGTGGCAACAGGAGATACAGACTTGGCCCAGGAATTCCAGGGCTTCCGCATTTGGACCAGGTTCCCAATTTCTGCAGAGCTAGAAGGCTGTCATTCAAATGCCCCAGTCTCCTCTTCTTTGTTTGGCCAAGAATGCGATACATTGGCCTTCTACCTGCTCGTCACCATAGGCTGGACTCCAGATAGTAGGGATTCTCATGGCCGTTTAGCAACACTGGTTGGTCTCTTTGAAATAAGAACCAGGACATCTGTCTGACTAGAAGGGTTGGTGTCCATGCCCAGTGTCTGGTGTCTGGACATGCACAGTGCCTGGGTTTCAGCTCCATGGATGATGCATGTGCATACTGAACTTTTCAAGTAGGCCTTACACTTCTATGCAATATATGCAGCTTGTGTGCAGAGTGTGGTGGTGAAAGCTAGAATAGTATTCAGTAACATGGTGGCCACAGAAAGTATGGGGCAAGACTGCCAGTTTTCTCCTCCAAAAGCTCATTTGGTGGTGGCCTTATGAATCACATCCATCTTCTTGGATGGAGAAAAACATGCCTCTATAGTTAGTGGTCAAACCATGTCTCATTTCTGTCTGGTTCCAGCATTTCTTCCAGCTCTGACCATTCTTCTTGTCAGGTCCTTGCTGCTTGGCGGTCAGAGCAGTGTTCTTGTTAAAAATGGTCATCTAATTGTTGTAGGGCACTTATTTGCATGAAGCTCTTACTTTGCAATTGTAAATATATCAAATTGACTTTTATCTACCTCACATAAAAAACAATTTCATGAAAGGTGGCTTCCCGTGATACACAGTGCAAAATGTTGACTTTCTACTTGATTTTTAAAAATTACTGTTTTTCTGACTATTTAAATATGCATTTAAAGGAAAATATGTAAAAGGATAAAATATAAAAGTAACTCATCATTTTGCTACCCAGAAATGACCACTGATCATAATTTAGTGTGTTTTCTTACATTTTCTCTCACTATCATATGATATATATGTATATGTTAACAAAAATTTTTAATCACGTTGTGTCCTATCTTTTACTTTTCATAATATATTGTGGGCATTTTACTAGTCCATTAATTATTATTCCAAAATAGAGTATATTTATATATACACTATATGGATATATCACTATTTTACCTTGGTTGAGCATTTCAGTTGCTTCCTATTCTTTGTTATCATAATCAGTGCTGTGTTGATTATCTTTACAGATAAAACTTTGTTTCCTTCTTGATAATTGAAGATAAATTTCCTGATATACAATTGCTGGCTAAGTGAATGATGTTTTAAGAACCTAGATACACATCGATAAGCTGGCCTTCAGAAATGTTGCTCTGCCACTCACTTCATTGAGCCTCACCAACACTTATTACTGACATTCTAAATACTCATGGTTCATCTGGCCTGCTAACAGTAGATTCATCTTATGTTTTAAATAATTCCAATGAGATTAAACTCTTTTATATAAGTATTGGAGGTTTGCATTTCTTATTTTGTAAACTTTCTATTCATAATTTTGTCTATGTCTTTCTATTGAGAGATTTGAATTTTTCCTATTTTTTGGAAGCTGTCTTTACATTTAAAGGAATCAGTTCTGATATGTATGTTGTGACTTTTTTTTTTAGTTTATTTTAAATTTTACAAGGGACTTTTCGATATTATGTAGTCAAAGCTATGAATCATATTGAATGTGACCTTACTTTTGTTTTTGAATTTAAGATGTCTTTTCTATCCCCCAAACAGGTAAACTTCACCTCTATTTTTTGTGTGTGTGTGAAGATTGGTCCTGAGCTAACATCTGTTGCCAATCTTCCTGTTTTTGCTTGAGGAAGATTGTCCCTGAGCTAGTATCCATGCCAGTCTTCCCCTATTTTGTATGCGCGATGCTGCCATAGCATGGCTTGATGAGCAGTGTGTAGGTCCACACTTGGGATTCAAACCTGTGAACCTTGGCCGCCAAAGTGAAGTGTGCAAACTTAACCACTATGCCATGGGGCTGGCCCCTCACCTCTATTTTTTTCTAGATTTTTTTTCTCGTTTTCATTTAAAATTTTTCCTTCAAGATAGTTGTAGATTCACATGTAGTTGTAAGAAATAATACAGAGAGATCTCATGTATCCTTTACCCAGATACTCTCAATAGTAAATTCTTGAAAAAATTGTAGCACAATATCACCACCAGGATATTGGCACTGATACCAGTCAAAATAGAGAAAAATCACATCACCACCAGAATCCCTCATGTTGCCCTTTTATAACCACACCACTTCCCTACCGCCTCCACCCCACCTTAACCCATGTAACTACTAATCTCTTTTCCATATCTAAAATTTCATCATTTCAAAAACGTTATGTAAATGGAATCATACAATATGTGACCTTTTTGGACTGGCTTTTTTAACTCACCATAATTGCCTAGCGATTCATCCAAGTTATTTCATATATGAGTATTTTGCTCCTTTTTATTGCATTCCATGGTATGTACCGCAGTTTGTATCATGTAACACACGGATGTATCACAGTTTCTTTAGTAATTCACCCACTGAAGAACATCTATGGTATTTCCAGTTTGGGGCTATTATGAATAGAGCTACTATGACATTTATGTTCAGGTTTTTAACATAGGTTTTCATTTCTCTGGGATGAATGCCCAGGAGTCAGACTACTGAGTCATATGGTAAGTATACAGTTAGTTTTTAAAGAATTGCCAAATTAAATTATTTTCCAGAGTGGCTGTATCATTTTGCATTCCCGCAAGCAATGTGTGAGAGATCTGATTTCTCTGCATCCTCTCCAGCATTCAGGATTGTCACGATTTTTAATTTCAGTAATTCTTATAGGTGTATAGTGATATATCACTGGAGTTTTAATTTGAATTTCCCTAATGGCTAATGATATCAAACATCTTTGTATATCCTTATTTGCCATCTGTGTGTCCTTTTCAGTGAAGTGACTGTCTTTTAGGTGTGTCTCTGATATACAGTATATTGTTGGGGCTTGCTTGTGAATCTAAAGAAAAAACATTTTTTTCTTTTAATAGGTGAGTTTATCCCATTCACATTTATTGGTATGACTCACACATTTGCCATATGATTTAATTACATTGCTATGTATGTTGTGTTTTAGTTGCTATGTTTCTCTCTGTTACCCATGTTTGCTCTTTTATTTTCTAAAATGTCTCTTTGTAATTAGAAATGTTATGTTTTTCTTCTAGTGACTACCTTTTTTCTCATACTTTATTGAATGACTTTAGACCTCTGTTTTCTTATTTAATCTTGAATATCTGGTTTGTCTGCCTTTATGGGTATCCTTTGACTTCTATGTATTGCCTATATAACAATTGATATGTTTATTCTGCTTTTCTCTTTCCTTCTTACTTCTTCACTTATTTACTAATTGAAATATTTCTACTTTCAAAGCATATAACATTTAAATATTATTCTTCTGCTATTGTCCCCATGTCTACAAGTAAATATATTAAATAGTCACCATTAGTCCTTTTGCTGAAGTGTCCCTGGTTAGCCTTGATGGATGAAGTTAATCTTTTAGAAGAGCTCAAGAACAGCTCCTAAGTAGAGTATTCCCTGAGTTTTTGCAGGTTTACAACTGTTTTTTCCATAGCCTTGAAATTTGAAGGAGAGCTTGGCTTCATATCTAATAAAGTCCTTGGTTCACACATACTTCCTTTGACTTTCTTGAAAACGCTGCTTTGTTGCCTCACTTGTATGTTGTTTTTGGGAAGTCTGATGTAGGCCTAATTCTCTTACTTTTGTAAGTTATTTGATCATCTTGTTTAGAAGTCTGGGGGAATTTCTGATTTATCCTGAAGTCTAATAATTTTACTAACACATGTCTTGGAGTTGATTGTTCTGTGTCAGTTTCCCCACGTATCCTGTGAGCCCCTCTAATGTGTAGAATCATGTCTTCTTTTAGTTCCAGAAAGGTTTCTTGGATCATAGTTTTAAGCGTTCATTACATTTTATTGTTTCATGGATCTTTTCATGTTGGGTCTTCCTGGCTTGCCTTCCATTTCAACCACTTTCTCTCTGACTGATTTTGCTACTTAATTTACTTTGTTTTTACTCTCCTGTTTGCTCTCCTCCTTTCTTCAGTATCTCTTATTAAGTTTTCATTTGACTATATATTTTTGGAACACCTTGTAATTTAATCTTTATTTTGGACCTGATTTAGTCTTTTTCTTTGATTCCTCATTTTATTTCTTCAGGTTTTTTAGTCTATTTATATTCTTAGCATTTAGGTTTCTGATTCAAGGTGTTTTTTTCTTATTGTCAAGTGCGTATTTAGGATATGTAATTCACTATAGAATGTTGTCATGCAGCTTTAATTTTTTTGAGTTCATGTTTGGATTTTTGGGTAAATCCTTACCATCGTCAGTGTTTACATTCTCATATTCCCTTTTTATTCTTATGAAAGCATTATATAGATTAAATCTGCTTCATCTATGCACTTCTTGGATGGGGTGCACTGTTGGGGTCAATTGAAGATTCCTAGTTTAAGAGCACCCTCTGTGGTCAGTGCAATGGCCTGTAGTTCTTTAACGGAAGATTTTTTTGCAGCTGGGGAACTGTCCACCAATTTTTGGTTCTTTTTGTCTTATAAGATTCTACATTTCTTCCTCTTGCTGCTTTTCCCCTTCACCTTCCAGTCTCTTATGGGCACATCTGCCTTCCTTTCTGCTGTCTTATTCCCCAGAAAGGAGTCTTTCCAATCCTGCCTGTTGCCCTGTACACATTTGCATCATTTTTCTATAGTCTGTGCTCTAATCGAG
Organism: Equus quagga; assembly: GCF_021613505.1. Classification (NCBI taxonomy): domain Eukaryota; kingdom Metazoa; phylum Chordata; class Mammalia; order Perissodactyla; family Equidae; genus Equus; species Equus quagga. The sequence goes on from NC_060268.1 coordinate 72,555,416, forward strand.
CAGGATTAATTTTAGTTGTTTTATGTTTAGGTTGGACTTCTTTTTTCTGGTTATTGTTTTTCCCTCAGCCCTAGGAACCTTATTACTTCTTTTATTTTTCATGGAGTTTTCTGGATTCCTCTGTCTCTTTGGAAAGGCCTGGGGCAGGAGCTTGAGAGATAGCTTTGCTGTGAATTGGTGTTTATTTCTTTTTTGATGAGTAATATGAAGCTTATGGTGCTGTCTTCTAGTTATGTTGAAGGCATGGGATGTATGTGATTTTATTTGTACGTTTTGTTGATCTGTAGAGTTTGTTGTGAACAGTGTGGGAAGATTTGGATTTGGGTAGTTGTCGTCATGTTGGCCACTGGAAGCCCCTTGCTCTCTTTTTGAAGATAGTGGTATCACTCCTTTCTCCAGTGGGATCTTCTGTGCTGCACAACACAGGGAGAATAGGGTTTTATTTTGCTATCTTTGGAGAGACTTATTTTCTGGATGGAAAGTATGCCAATGTTGCATTCCCTCATTGAGCAGAGACATAGTCTCCAGAACACCCCTCCATGGGACACTCTTCCATGGGGCACTCCTCCATGGGGCACTGCTCCATGGGGCACTACTCCTTGGGGCAGTCTTCCATGGGGCGCTCCTCCATGGAGCTCTACGAGGCAGTACACATGGGTTGGCGAAAGATTGTTTCATCAATTGATAATGCAGATTTTTACTATTTCTTTACACTTAGAGACACATTAAGCGGAATGTTGTTGCAGAAATCCATAAAGTTTTTGTCATCTTCTCTTTTGTTTCCTTTTGAGATTTATTGGAACACAACTGATTATTTTTCAGCTTTAAAAAAATAATAAGTTGATAAATTAAATGAAAGAGAAAAATATTCAGAGAATAAACTACTTAGAAACTACCATTCTAGAAGTAACATTTGAAAATGTCCTGGCTTTGTTTTGTGTGACTCAGAAGGATCATTGATTAACGCTAAATTAGGATAAAGTTCTTTGGATACTAGATTTTATAAAGCCATCACTCTGTCTCCTGCTTCAGGGATATCTGTCTAGACATATTTTCTCAAAGGTCAAAACCAATGCTAATGTAATATTAGATGCCTTTTTTAAGGTTAATCTCTGTATTAATCACAATGCTGTAAACTCACTGAACCAGAAGTCAAATAATTTTTTTCCTCTTGAGGATTAAAATCATGAACATGAGATCAATATTTTCTGAATGTCAGTTTCAACGTTGGTCTCATCCATACATTGTTTACTAAGAAAAAAGGGCTATTTTCATGCAGACCTTTCCTGGTTAGAGAAGTGGTCCTCAGACTTCTCTGAGCAGGCAGATCCTTTGGTGTCTGAAGGAATACTCAAAACCACCCACCTCTCATTCTCCTACCCTTAATATAAACATAAGGAACCCCTCCCTACCACTGTTAGTTTGCACCAAGACAGAAAGCCTTCAGCCTTAAGGTGATAACACTTGGGTAGATCAGTATATTCTTGGACACTTCTAAACAGTGGTCCTGAGTATGGCTACTATTAAAGGGGCAGGAGTTAGGCAGGTTAGGAACGTGGGAGGGCTATTTGAGACCCTTGAAGGCAGAGGAGTTCCAGAAAGTTCAAGAAAGTCATGAGAGCCCTAGATACCCATCCTCTGGATACCAGAAGAGGTCATATAGAGAAGATTCTAGTAAGCATTTATTGATTTTGCTCTTCATTTTTTATGGAAGCAATGGCCTCATTTTGATTTGGAATAACCACCCTTCCCCCACTGTGTACTTCCCAGGACATCACATCCCACCACCTCAGAATTTGGAGAGGGAGGTAAGACTGTCAAGGAACAATTAAAGAATGGCACACAATTCAAGTCAGGATGACCAGCACCAACTGTTGTTGAGGTGTTTTTGCAATGAAGTTCCTCCACTAGACCAGGGTAATGAGGAAAGCCCAAGCTGCTTCATGCTGTTACTAGGAGCCTGAGAATGGGGCCTGAACCTAGAGGAACCAGAGCCTAGGGAAGGATCTTGATAGCATCATCTAGCCCTGTTACAATGACTGAATAACAAGTCACCTCAAAACATAGTTAAAGCAGCAACAAAGATTATTTTGTTTTTTTAACTCTGCCATCTTTGTAGGATTTGAAAGAGCCAGCTTGTTTCTGCTTCACTTGGAATCATGAGGGCTGCTCAAAGGCTGGAAGCTAGAGTCATGTGAGGCTTGGTCACTTACAAGTCTGATGGCGGGGCTATGGAGAACCAAGGAGCTGAGGGGCTGAAATGACTGAGGAGTTACATCCATCTGTAACTTTATGTCACAGGCCCTCCAAAATTCAGGGGAAGGAACCTTCTAATGGAGGAGTGTCCGTGTCACATGATAAGAAGAGCTTGTGGGATAGACTGTATTGGTGCAGCCAAATTTGGAAAATACAATCTGCCACATCATTTTATCTATCCCAAGACTTGTAGCTCATATGATCTTTTGCTTTAGCCATTCTGAAGTTGGCTTTTTTGTCACCTGTAACTATAACAATTCCAACTGGTGCAGAGGCCCAAAGTAGTGTGTCACCACTTTACGATCTTTTTCAAGAACTCATACTAGTTTTCTCAGTTAGGTGAGTAATTCAATCACAGATTTGTCCAGAAGGCCCACATTTGTATTGAAGAGGCATTATCAAAACCCAGGCCTTTCTGCCTTTGAACTGCCTAGAACTCAGATTTGGGTGGTGATTTGCTCATTTTGGCTTATTACATGGTTCACTGGTTGATGGCCAAATTGTGTTGGAGATGGTACTTGTGAGACCTGTGTACATATATCTGTGCAGAACTTTGTCTCTATTATGGCTGCACTCCTCACCCTTGCTAGGAGCCATTGGTTACTATGGAAGAAAGGTAAAGAGAGGCTGGTTCTATGAAATTCTGCCACCACTAATAAATGTTTTTTCTCCTTCTCACACCAACCAGTTCCCCAACTCACTGGCACCAGCTGGTATCCTACAATTCAGTTCAATTCTGACAAAATCTACCTGGAGTTAGCACAAACTCCACAGGTTTAAGGGCTCAGTCCCATAGGACTGCTCCCACTTCAGATACCAGTTGCAAGTATCGGGTCCCCAGGTTACACACACTTCTGTCTGATGTGTCTACAAAGTTGGAAGTTTTCACAACCCCCTCTTCAGTTTCAATAATTTGCTAGAATAGCTCACAGAACTAAGGAAAGCACTATACTTATTGGTTTATTTTAAAGGATACAAATGAACAGCCAGCTGAGGGGGTACATAGGGCAAGGTCTGGAAGGATTCCAAGTAAAGGTGCTTGGGAGAAACCTGTGGAATTGAGGTGAGCAACCCTCTTGGCATGTGGATGCATTTACCAACCCAGTAGCTTCCAGAACTCCATCACTTAGGAAGTTTTATGGAGGTTTCATTTCATAGGCATGATTGTGGCCATTGGTGATGAACTCAATCTCCAGCACCTCTCCCCTCCCCAGAGGCTGGGTAAGTTGGGCCTGAAAGTTCCAAGTTTCTAATCAAGTCTTGATCTTTCTGGTGCCTGGCCCCCATCCTGAAGCTGTCTAGGGGCCCACCAAGAGGCACCTTATTAGAACAAAGACACTCATATCACTCTTATTACTCAGGAAATTCCAAGGATTTAGGAGCTGTGCGCCAGGGACAGAGACAAAATATCTTTCTTAATGTACCACCACTAGGAAAAAGGGCATGTAATGTGCCCACTTTGTATGATGGTGAATATTCACAGAGGACAGTACAGCTTTCTGTACAGACCACTCACTAAAGCAGGAGTGAGATGTCTGCTGTGGAAGCCTTTCCCTGCCAGTGTTTCATTATATTCTAGAACTTTATTTTCTAAAATATAAAACTGAAATTTGATATCATGGAGTTTTCTAATGGGGAATTTCTCAGTCTTTGCATTGAGCAAATTTCCTACAGCTAGAAAGAAATCTAATGGGACCACTTGTAGCCTAAATAATTGTTTTTATGCAACTTGTTTTTGATATATTATTAATTTAATGACAGAATTCTTAATTCCAACCATTATGGAATCCAGAAATAATAAGCAAATTAAAATAATTTAAAATGACTGAAAAACCTTAAGAGGCTTAAGGGACTTGAAATGACTGAAGAGTAAACGCCTTGGTAAAGTGGAATAAGGTGAGGTGGGGGTCAGACTACTCCCAAAACAGCTTTAGTCATTTTCTGAAACAATCTCTACAAACAAAATGCAAGTCTAGTAACTTCCTGGAAACAAGGTAGTGCAGTTCAGTGCTTATGGATGGCAGAAAGCTGTCTGGTCTGCATGTATCCTTTCATGATGGACAGCACGTTTATTGGCTACATTTTTGGAGCATAGGAAATTTGATCTAAACTTTTCTCCTCAGAATATGCTATTTTGAAAAATAATAAAATAAAACCTTTTTATAGTGACTTTAGATACATTAACACAGATTGACATTCTTTACTTATAAAGTGATATATTTATGGATAACTAAAATTTATCAGATATTTAATCAGGCAAAATTTAATGAATACTCATTATATAAATAATGTTTGTTCATTTATGTCCATCCATTCAGTCAACACATGTTTGTAACTACCAAGAACTAGGCTTAAGTGGTAAACCAGTTAGACACAGTCTTGCTGAACTTAGAGTCTGGCCAGGTGAGGAGTGAGAAACACAAGTAAACATACACTGTGTAAACTATTTGCAACGTGAACAAATGCTGCTATGCTAAAAATACGGTTTCCAAGATAGGAAATAGCCCCGAGGAGGCAAATAATGTGTCTTTTCTGAGGAAATGAAGCAACCATCATGACCTCGGTGCAGGATGCGAGGTGGAGAGTGCTAAAACAGGATGGACAGGCTGCATGCCTTGCCTTGGAGACCCAGTGGAAAGAGGCTGGGTTTATTCCAGGTTCACTGGGAGCAGAGAGAAGGACTTTAAGCAGGAAAGCAATGTGATGTGAATTTTATTCTTAAAAGACCACTTTTCACTGCTGAAAGTGAACAGATTGGAAGAGTCAAGAGTGCCACCAGGGAGACCTGTTAGAGGCTGAGATGTGGGGCAAGGTGTTTACAGAGGAGGTGGCAAAAGGGAGCCGATTTGAGATATGGTTTGGAGGTAGAATCAACACGGCTTAATGATCACTTGGATGTGAGGAATGAGGGAAATGAGGAAATCAAAGGTACATCTAGGTAGATGATGTTTTCATTTACTCATAAGGGAAGACCAGTATAGTAACAGGCTGAGAAGAGAAAAATGAAGTGTTTGGCCTTGGTCGAGTAAAATGTCAGCCTTGGTGAGACTGAATTGGGGATGTCAGATTGGTGATTGAGTGGAAGTATGGAACTCTGTGGAGGACTCTTTGATGGAGGTAGAAACTGAAAATAGCCAGAGGAGAGAAGGCATGTTAACAGAGGGGCTTGCCATAACCTTGGGAGTGGGCTTTTGACATCAGCCTTGGGTGCTGTGGGGAGAAAGAGAGGAAAGAACGTGGAACACACTGCTAGTCAGGACTCTCAGTTGTGGGCAACTGAAATCTTCATCAAATTAACTTGGGCAAAAGGGGGACAAAATCAGGAACAGCAATCTACCAGCTCTGGATGGGGAGTGTCTCGGCCCTCAAAGGCTTGGAGCCAGGACTTGCTGTTCCCATCTCTGACCTCTGCTCCCATCAATGTGGGGCTTTATTTTGTGGCTTCTTTGACATGCTTGGGTGTGGGCACCTACCACTCCAGGTGTGAGCTGAGACAGTCTCCCTCTGGAATCATTTCCAAAAATCCCAGGGAAGGGCTTAAAATGGTCTGACTTGGGTCAGGTGCCCACTCTTGGACCAAGAGCTATGGCACCCAGTCCTGACTGTCTTAGTGTGTAGCTAGTGCCTGTCACCTAGGCCAGTCACCATGGTGACACATTCAACATTGGGAGCAGGAATGCCTCCCAGAAGAAGGGGAGAAGGTGCTGTTTGGAGAGTCAAAACAATAGGTATCCACCATGTGCATGGGAGGTGTGAGGAGGACGGTAGGGAAGCCTTCATCTGCTCCTCAGCATCAGGATCCCCAGGCACCCATGCTGCTGATGCCTTCACTCTCAATATTCCCTGGAAAAATCTTACAGAAATGCAGCTCTCTATTGGAGTTCTCTGACCTTACCTGAAGGGCAAACCCTCCACTCTGACACAGCCTGCTTCCCTAAGCACTATATACAAAGTTTCTTTCCCATGGAGACACCAAGTTCCAATCCGTATTTGGATCCATTGCTGTTTCATTGATTTGGCTGACAGTCCTAGAGCCAGTACCATATACGTATTTTTAATGGTAGCTTTATAGTAATTTAAAAGTATCTGAAATAGTGAGATAACTCATTTTTTATTTTTAATAAGTATTCATTCTAAACCATTCACTTTTCAAATAAACTTTTAAATCATTTTATGTATGTTAAAAAAAATTGAGATTCTGATTAAAAATGATTTCATTCTCACTTTCAGAAACTTGATTTGTTTCTCTATTCAGCTTTTGTTTTAATAACTTATTTTAATAAGGTTTTGTTGTTTCTTCATATAGGTTGTAGATGTTATCACTTTTCCTAGATATTTTATCATTCTGTTTGACTATTGTGAATTAGACTGTTGTAACGTGTCCTTTGCTTACTCTTCATTCATAGCCTGGGAAAAACTGATTGCTTTATATTTATTTTGAATTTGACCAATATTTTCAATTCTCTGATCTTTTTTAAAATTAAATTTTCTTAGGACTATAATCATATCATCTGTAAAAAGAATTTTTCCTTTCTTCAGTGGAGTTTTTTTTAAAAAAGAATTTTCTTTTCATATTTTATTTACCAGAATCTCCAAAACAGTGTGCCAAAAGGTTACGGAACCAAACATAAGTCCCCTTCGTGGGAAGTTTATCAAACTATACTAGAAGTAGTTATAACACAAAGCAGACATTTTGTTTGCAGCTTGCAGCAAAGAAAATGGAGACCATAGCGAATAATTTCATGAAGTTATGGCTCCCTGAGCATGGGGATGTGGAAACCTGTATTTGGGGGAGGGAGTGAATATTCAAAGGAGAAGTTTCATCATTGCCTATAGAAGTGGGCATAAACTTGCACATGCGTGGTTTGAAATCATGCTTTTATATACAATGCATGATCTAGAAATGGCTGCTTCACCCCTCCAAGAGGAGGGGCATTTACAGTGTTAATGAGGGTAGGTTAGTTTAGTACAACTCTGCCTATCTGTGCAGGTATCATTCTTGTGGTCGTGGTCTGGACTGGTCTTGTCTAGTTTGGAGCATTTCAGGCCAGGGTGGTTGTCACTTACTGCTTCTTCCTGGAACACAGCTGAAACCACATAAGCTCAAAAGTCCAAAGTCAGTAGAGAAAGGAACATCTGCACCTTTCAACAAGACAAGAGAATTAGGTCAAATAAAACAAGAAAAAAAAGGTTAATGTTTAGGCAAGACAAGAGAAGTGAGTTAGAGGCCGTGGCTGGTGAAAAAAATAGTGGCTATTGCAAACATTCTTGTTTTCCTACTTTCAATAGAAATTGACTCAGCATTTTACTGTTTAATTTGCTGTTGGTTTTTGCTACTTAGCCATATTTCCATAGTTTTTTTGTTTTGTTATACTTTTATTGTCAGTTATCACTGCATTTTATCATATTCTGTTTGGGAATCTGTTGATATAATTATGTGATTTTTCTTCTCCTTTAATTCATTGATGTAATAAATTGGGCTTTAGATTTCTTAATATCAGATACTTGTATTTCCGGAGTAAATCTTATTTGGTATATTCTCTTTGCTTTATTTATTTATTTATTTATTTATTATTGCTGAGGAAGATTAACCCTGAGCTAACATCTGTTGCCAATCTTCCTCTTTTTTGCCTGAGGAAGAGTAACCCTGAGCTAACATCTGTGCCCATCTTACTCTGTTTTGTATGTGGGTCACCATCACAGCATGGCTGATGGGTGGTGTAGGTCTGCCCCTGGGATCCAAAGCCATGACCCTGTGCTGCTGAAGTGGAGCAGGCTGAACTTAAGCACTATGCCATGGGGCCAGCCCCTATTCTCTTTCCTTTTGAATGATTTTTTGGGCTCTGTTTTATCAGAATTTTTGTATCTATATTTGTAAGTAAATTTGGTCACAGCTTTTCTTTTTGTGCTATATTAGATTTTATGGTTAGCTTCATCAAAAGAATCAGGGAGCTTTCTGTATTTAACTTTGAACAATGGAATTGTAAATCCTTTTGGATCTGATGTCTTATTTCTTGCTAAGAAATAACTTGAAATTCTTTAATTATCCTTATATCTGTGATCATATCTCTCTTCTCTGCTAAAATACACACACATGCACACACACACACACACATGCCTCATATATACTTTTTTCTTTTTTTTTTCCTTACTGAAACTTCTGGAAGTTTATATTTGTACAGGAGATTTCAGAAAATAGATTTTTGGCCTTTTACTCTTTATATAATTTGTTTTTGTTTTTGCACTAAATGAGTTTCAGTTTTTTATCCAAATTCACCTCTCTTCTTTTTCGAAACTATTTACTGTGCTCTTTTGTTATATTATGTTAAATATTTATTTATTTTCAGCCCTGTAAAGGTAAAAAGTAATGAAAAGACTTGTAGACTTTATTCAGTACACCTTTTCTGTGTCTCATGAAGTGTATTAAATGTTTTCATTTTATCACTTTCTGTACTATTTGTCATTTCGATTTTTATTTGTTTTTTGATTTAGGAGTTATTTGGGAGAATGTTCCTTAATTTTCTTTAGGTTGTTTTATTTAATATTTACTGTTATTTTCCTTTTTTTGTTGAATAGGGGGTACGTTCAGATGGTGAAACAAATTAGAAAAAGTAGCACATTGAAAAGTCACGTTCTCAGCCCATCATCATTTACTTCATTTCTCGCCCACCACCTTGTATGTCCACTTTCATATGTATCTTTTCAGTCTGTCTTTCTGCAAACACAAGAAACTCTGAACATACATCCTTATTTCACCCCCTTTCTCAGTGTAAGTTAGCATATTACACATGTACCGTGCCCTTTTCTCTTACTATTGTATCCCTCTCTGTGGAGAACATCTTCATTCTTTTGTTTGTTTTTAAGAGCTGTGTAGTAATACATTCTGTGGAGAGAACATAATTCATTTAAATAATTTGCTATTGATGGGTGTTTAGGTTATTTTCAAACTTTTGCTATTTAGAAAGAAGGAGGAAGCATTGTAATAAATGACGGCACATGTATCAATTCCCAGAAGTGGAGTTTCAGGATCAAAGGATAATACATTTGTAATTTAATAAATACTGTTAGATTATTCTGCATAGTAATTTTATCATTTTGTTTTCTAACTAGCAATATATGAGAATGCTTTTCTATTAAAATTAGTGAAGTTGAATACCTTTTTACAACTTATGGTACAGTTTTATTTCTTTCCCTTTGAACTGTTCATGTTTTTCTCCAGTTTCTGTGGCAGTGTTGGACTTTTTAAAATGGATTTTTAGAGGCTCTTTATAAATTAGGAAGATGGATCCTTTGTGATTTGAGTTATAAATACTTTTTCCTAGTTTTTCTTTCGTCTTTTGCCTGCCACCTCCTCCTCCTCTTTTTAAAATTTGTCATGCAAAAGTTATTTATATTTCTTCATGCTGTTAAATTCATCAATCTTTTCTGTTTTGAGTCATAGTTAAAAAGGCCTGCCTACTCCAATGTTATAAAGTAATTTACCCTTGTTTTCTTCTAAGGCCTTGTGATTTCATTTTATATATTTAAATTATTCATCCATTTGGAATGTGTTCTTGTGTATGGTGTGAGAAATGGATCTGACTCGTCTTTTACAAGATGGACACCCAGTTATCCCAAAACTCTAATGAAATGTCTATCTTCACCTCACTGATTTCATATACCACCTTTATGATGAAAAAATTTCCTGTGGGATTTGGGGTTCGTTGGTAGACATTCAGTTGTATTTTATGGGGTTAGTGTGTCAAAATCATGATGTCTACATTGTTGAGACCTTATAGAATGTTCTACTTTGTGGTAGGGTTAGTATTTCTTCTTAATGTTCCTTTTCAGTGTTTTTCTGTATATTCTTGTTTGTTTATTTTTTCACATGAATTATGGAATCGGCTCCTTTAGGTTAAGAACAATTATTATTTTGATTAGGGTTACAATAAATCTTAAATTAACTTCAAGAGAATTAACATCTTTTTAATATCAAGTCTTCCTATATAAGAACACGTTGTTCAATTATAATTTGTATTTAAAAATTTTCCACGTCTAATTTACACAGTCATCATAAGTTTATTCCAAAGTATGTTTGCTTATCTTATACCAATGTAAGTTGAATTTTGTTTTCCATTATATCTTCTAACCTCTTGTTGTTTTCATATTTTGAAGCTATTGGTTTTAGTTATTAATTTTATATGCTGACATTTTATTAAGTTCTCTAGTTTTTTCATTTAATTTTTTGGTGATAGTTTTGCCTATTCTTTCCAATTTTTATATTTCTTATTTTTTTCTTCCATCTAATTGCATTGGTTAATAGCTCAAGTACAAGGTTAAAATATCAATGATGGATATCTTTGTCTTGTTTTTAACTATTTTCTTTTGTATTTCTGTATTAATTATAAAGCTACAGAGAGTTTTTCATGACCAATGGGTATTGAATTTTGTCACCTATCTTTAATATCTACGGAGATGATTGTATGATATTTCTCCTTATATGTAATATGGTGAATTATGTTAATGGTTTGTCTAATGATGAGTCATCTTTGCATTCTTAGAACAAATACCACTTGGACATGACAGATTTTTCAATGTGGTCTGGATTCAGTCTGCTAATATTTCATATAGGACTTTTGTACTAATATTTATCAGTGAGTTAATATATGGTTTTTATTGTATACTCTTTGTTAGATTTTGGAGTCAACGTATTTCATAAAATTAATTTGAGAGTTTTCTTTCTTTAGTTTTTCTATGGAACAATTTGAATTGCATTGAACTTACCAGTTTTTCGAAATTTGGTGGAATTTTTCCTATGAAACTATATGAACCTGATACTTTTATTTTTGGGGAGAAGTTATCTCTTTTACAATTTCTTTTTCCCATATCTTCTTCGGGAATTTGTCTCTTTAGATTGTCTATCTCTTCCTTAGTCAGTTTTGTTAAATTATATTTTCATCCATGTTTTCAAATGTGTTTATAGAGAGTTGTGAAAATTAGTCTTACATGATTAAAAAGTTTCTCTGATTCTCTACTACACTACTCAGAGATAACCTTTTGGGTTACGTGGCAAATATATGAGTATAGCCACTCAAAAGTGGTGTGTATTTCCTTCAAAATCCAGCAAGCTGTACCAAATGTTGTACCTTCTTCTTAGGATGCAGGGAAGCAAAGTATAGTCACTGATACTCTGCATGCCCTTGCTCACTACCCCACCAACAAAAGCTTTATTTCCTGCACGTTTATAAGATTTTCCTGCAAATCTCTGTTTACCCATCAATCTCTGTTATGCTTATGTCATATCAAAGCTTCTAGGGTCCTGCTATTTTATGCTTTGTGGGTCTTTAAAAGCCTGAAGTCCTGTGGTGTCATGTTGCTCCAATTCTCTGAAGATTAAGTTGTGGCATGGTTGAGGTGCTTACCTTTTAAAAAAAAAAGGTGTGAGAGTTATGTGTTCTCTACTTATGAGAGAAAAACACATTTGCTGGCTCAAATACTGTGTGCTGTATCCCAGAGACTATCAACTTTTTTTCCAGTAATAAAATCTCATATAAAAGAGGAGCTGCTATTGGATTCAACATTTGGTTAAGATTCTCATAATATCCTGTCTTTTTTCAGGAACTGTCTATCTTTTGCACCAGCCAAAATGGAGACCTAAGTGGGGATGTCATAGGCAAGTGCTTTAGTACCTATTATCTGTAGATCAGGGATGCTAATGGAAGATGCTACCATTAAAATTGTCTCCCTGATTTCAGTAGAGATGATGCTAGGAATCTGGGTGCAGGGACAAAGGCAGGGTTGGCCATAGCCACAGCTCACATCCGCTTCCTGCCCTTGGACACTCCATATTGCTGCTGCTGTGAATGCAGAGGCCAGCCCCTAAATGGGTCTTCTGTTATGGCTGCCTCTGTGTATCTAAAGCTCAAAGTTCTGGGCAGATGTATTTAATGGACAAAGGCTAGGCCATATGCTTTTTGTTAGCTGCAAGGGAGTCTAGGAAGTGAGCATCTGGTACTCCAAATTCTAAGTGAGAAGCAGTAATCATGTCCTTGGGTCTGTGCTCCAATTCCTTGCATTCCTAAAAGTGTCTTTCATTTGTCTTGATCTATCTGTCTGTCTATCTGTCTAACTATCTGTTCTAATGCCTCCACCTCTGTTGCAGGTCTGTCTATTCTTCCTTTACTTTAAGTCAATGGGAGCTCTCTGTTCACATGAGTTCTTGGGCACTCCCCCTAGGCTACTGCCTCCCCAAGTGTGAGCTGCTCTTTCTCTTGGGTACTTCCCAGCTTTGTGTTCCATTAGTAATCATGTCAGCAGGATGGGCTTGTCTTCAGGACAGCTCTCAGCAAGTAGACCAGCATGGCCATTCACTGATTTCCATGTCCTGGGGGATTTCCTGGCACCTTCGATGGGTGACAGAGCCCCAGAGCTTGGCTTTGCTATCATGTGATGCTACATAGAACCAAGTCTCCTCCCTAATGCACTCAACACAGACAGAATTTCTGAGAGCTCCTGATCTCTCCTGCTTACTCTGGGTTTACTCCACTAAGCATCTTCCCAGACGTGGAGTAGGTGCTTGTCCTAGATAAATCATCACTTTATTTTCTGCAGTTTGGAGGTTATTTTTCATAATGTGGATTCTATAATGTTCCATTCAACATGAAAGCAAGCACTGTGATTTTCACCAACCTGCGCTTGTCTGGCTGTGCAAGTCTCTAGCTACGTTTGGCCGCACTTCAAGAACTTACCAGGAATAGCTGAATGTTTGGGGTGGAAATTTCTCTTCTTTGTAAATTCCTCCCTCTGCCTTTTCTGAGATGGTCTTTTAAGCTTGAAGTAGAAAAATGAGAAATGCACAGGCCGTGCTGTCCCTGCCCTTGGCAGCCTGCTTTAGGAGGGGCCGAGCCAACACGGCTGTGTGCAGGGACCTCGGGACTGGCAAGGAGAACCCTGTGGGGATGTTAGTATGCAAGTCCCCAACAGGGACAGCTGCCCGAGGGTGTGGCCTTTCGCAGGAGGATAGACTTCAGTGCTTGGTCTGTGGAGAAAGTCTGTGAAAAGAATGGGGTGGGACACAGAATGAGATGGAGGACAAGGGCAGAAATGGCCCTGATGCCAATCCAGGGTCAGAGTTTGTTATCTACTCTAACCTCACTCTACCTACATTGAGGTTAATTTTCTACTCCACTACTCACACAGAGCAATATGGAAGGCATAAGAAAAAAGTCAAGTTCAAGTCACAGGACAAGCCCAGCAAAATCTGTCTATTTATAGTTAAGGAGTGACAGTAAAAGTAGTGCTGTGTGCTGGAGATCGTCTTATCCCATGACCAACCACATTTTTAAGTGTCTTAATTTCTATAAATAAAAAGATTGTGAAAAGTCTTATCAGTTTGTAAAAAGCCAAAAAATGAATGGACAACAAATTTCAGAAATCTGAATTTATTTTTTTAAGATGATTTACTTTCCTCCTTATTGAAACAACAGTAATATGATTATGCTTATTTTAAATATCTCTGTATTCAGCTCTTGCACAGTTTTTAAATATTTTGTGAGTTTTCCACAAAATTTAAAATAAACTATTTGAAACAATATATTTGAAATAAACTGTTCTCTTTTTCCAGAATTTAAGTTGTTTTATTTCTACCTTCCAGTGACTTGGGTATTTTGAGAAAATTCACAGCATCTTAAGACTTCAATTTTCCAGTTCTTGACTTGTCAGCTCCTTCAGCATTGTCAGCAATTTCTGTGTTGCTTGCTTCTTTCATTTTCTAGGTTTGTATATTGTCAAATGTGCCCAGTGTCTTGTCTTACTATATGTCTCCACATCAAGAGAGAATAGAGCAGAATTTAGTATACTGATGAAAATATTGTGAGAGGGCCCTTACTTCCCTGCGCTGAACTGGGCTCGGACGATTCTCAAACCACCTGAAGCAGACCCCTCTCCTCGAGGACGTGGCATCTTGTTGGGGGAACATGTATCACATAGGGCTTCCCATGAGAGTCGAACTGAATTCTCCTGTAAGATGTTAATAGAAGTGACACAAAGTGAATGTTTTGAGTTTTCATAGAAGTTTGGGAAATGTCTGGTTAAACAAAGCTAAACAGTTTCTTACTGCAAAGCAGTCTTAGACTGTTTAATATGCTGCTGTGCCTGGTGAGTCTTCAAGGGGACACTGGGCTATATGGAGTGTCCAAAGCTGTTAGGCCTCTTGGGGTCCATCCGTACAGACTTCTATCCCCACCATCCTGGGAACTGTCCATGCCACCCCATTTGCAAGGTGACATCAACTGACCTTGCAATTGTAGGGGATAGTTTGGCCCCTCTGAGTTCTTTTCCTGGGAATGGGCATTGCACCTGAGGCATTTGAGAGTCACAGAGGAAGCATGAATGCAGGAGGCCTGCATGGTCATGTTCCCATGTACTGAGAAAGGAGAATTGAGTCGTGCCTCTGAGAAGAGAGACAGAGGCAGCCAATGGTGTCCAGGCTTGGGCTCCAGTCTGCACTGAGTGCCAGCTGCCTCCCTGACCTATGGGATGCCCTACTACCTTCTTCACTATAGCCCTTTGAGCTTAGGCTGCACCAGATGGCTGTGGTACAGTGTAGTGGCTGAAGGCCGTCTCTATGGTTGAACTCCCATTCTATTGTTTATTGTTGTGTGTGCATGAGGAGGTTCCTTGACTTCTCTGTGCTACAATTCCTCATTTGAAAAATGGGACTATAACTGCCTGCTGTCTCATCTTGCTGTTGCAAGTATGAAATGCAATAACTCTTTGGTTTAGGTAAAAGCACTGAGAAAACTGCCTGTTCCCACAGCATACCTTACAGAACAAGAATGCTTTCTCTGGGGGACAGTGTCCACTGTCTCCCAGAAGACTGTGACTCACCAGTTGGGAAAAGCTGTGTAAAGGGCAGGTAACTGCTTGCCATTTTTGATGGACATTGGCATAAATTCTTACAGGCCTATATAAAAAACCTTCTCTCATGCTAGCTTTTGCCAATTATATGTATTTACATATACAGTCCAGACTGGCTTTCTCGGCAATTGTCTCAGCTCTCACACCTGGTTGGTAGTCTGGTACTGAGAAGCAGAAAATAATTTTATTTCCTTAAATGTAATAGAATTTAGAAGGTAAATCTGTTACACAAATTCGGGTGGTGCATTGTGAAGTAGAGTGGAAATTGGTTCTCATCTCCTGCTGTCCTGACTGGAGCAGCCCTGGAGGGGGTGGTGCGTGTCCCAGAGGAGCTGAGGCTGGAGCCTCCTCAGGAGAGAGTGGAAGCCAGCTGAGGTCAAAGGTGGGGTCAGGAGCACTACAGGGAGCATGATTTACTCCAAGGAGGCCCCCACAGAGGCCAGGGATATCTCCCTAGAATGCCTCCATGGCCACTCCCTTCCTGCCTGAAATCCCTCAGGCCCCTGAGCTCTGTTGCAGCCCATGCCCACGGGTCCATCTCTCAGCTTCCTCTCCCCTGTGGGGATGGCTCTAGCACCCATGCACCCATCTGTCTGTCTGCCTGGAGCCCACTCCACTCCCAGCCCTCAGCCCCTTCCCTGCCTCCCTCATTCAGCCTTGAAGCCAGGGCAGTCTCTTCCCACTGGAGGAATCCTCCAGCGCCTGACAGCTCCTGTGCTTTGCAGGAGCAAGTCTCTCTGTTGTCTCTCCTGCACACAAATGTGTACTTAGGCAACAGTGGGTGCATGATGGGCTTGGCTGAGGCAGATATGGAGAAGGAGAAAGAAGCCCATAGCAGGTGCTGTGGGGGGGTGCCGTCCCCAGTGTTGCCGCGTGGGCTGTAGTGATGTCAGCATTCTTTGAGGAATCGAGTCACCAAGCAATCACATCTCAATTAGGAGAATCATCTAGATTCAGTTTTCAATTTTGTCTAATGTAGTGATTATGTCATGTTAATGGCAATGTAATGATTGCTCATTACTCAAGTCACAGATCAGGTCTTAATTAAAACTTTTAAATTCCTAATTGGTCCCCAAAACGGGCCACTCATAAGTATAAAGAATAACTGATATCTTCACTGATGGAGATTTTTTGTGCATGTCGCCTGTGACTAATACTGTGTGCAGCTGAACTGACTACACGTCCCCAAGCCAGGTATGGTGTTGTCAGTCCGTTGAAGTATCACTTCCAACAGACAGGCCAGTGAGCATCACCCTATTGCAGACCTCAAGTATGGTGCAGACCTTGATGCATGTGAAGTGGGCTTTAGAAAAATTGTGTTGTCCTTTAGTGAGTGTTTTACGTGCAGAAAAGAGCCAACAGAACAGGCCTGAGACTGCTGTCCTTGGAAAGTCCTACTTGCAAGGTCGGCCCTTGCCTGGCCTCTGGGACCCAGGATTTTGGGAAGGCTCCCATGATTCCCTAACTGACAAGAGGCCTCGCTGTGCCTCAACTGTCTGCACAAACAACGTGGTCTCTGCTGAAACCTGTGTTCTTCTGGGGTCTGGAACTTGGGTACTTGCCAGGCAGAGGTACCTATGTGACCTGCCCCAGTGAAAACCCTGGGCGCCAAGTCTCTAATGAGCTTCCCTGGTAGACAACTCTGCACATGTGAGGTCACAACTGTTGCTGAAGGAATTAAGTGCATCCCGTGGGACTCCACTGGGAGAGGACCTTGGAAGGTGCTGATTTGGCTTTGTATCCTTCCACTGTAATAAGTCATAGCCATGAGTCCTGTGAGTCCTCCTAGCAAATCATTGAACCTGGGAGTGGTCTCAGGGACAGGGTGAGTCTCAAATATTTGAATTAGTAATAATATTTTCAGAGGTTACCTCTGACTGGTACTTTTTTTTTTTTTTTGCTTTTTTATTGTTGTAAAATAGACATAACATAAAATTTACCATTTTAATCATTTTTAAGTATACAGTTCAGTGGCATTAAGTGCATTTACAGTATTGTGCCACCATTACCACCATCCATCCACAGAACTCTTTTCATCATCTCAAACTGAAACTCTGTATCCATTAAATAATAAAATCCCCTTTCTCATCTATCTCCAGTCCCTGGCAACCACCATTCTACTTTCTGTCCCTGTGAATTTGACTACTCTAGGTATCTCATATAAGTGGAGTCATGCAGTAATTGTCCTTTTATGACTGTCACATTTCATTTAGCATAATGTCTTCAAAGTTCATCTGTATTTTAGCATGTGTCAGAATTCAATTCCCTTTTGTAAGTCTGAATAATGTTCTATTGTATGAATATACCACATTTTGTTTATCTCTTCGTCCATCGATGGACACTTGGCTTGCTTCTACCTTTTGGCTATTGTGAATAATACTTTTATGAACATTGGTGATATCTATTGAGTCCCTGCTTTCCCTTCTTTTGGATATATACCCAGAAGTGGAATTTCTGGATCAAATGGTAATTCTGTGTTTGATTTTTTTTTTATGATTTTATTTTTTTTTCCTTTTTCTCCCCAAAGCCCCCCAGTACATAGTTGTATATTCTCCGTTGTGGGTCCTTCTAGCTGTGGCATGTGGGACACCGCCCCAGCATGGCCTGGTGAGCAGTGCCATGTCCACGCCCAGGATTCGAACCAACAAAACACTGGGCCGCCTGCAGCAGAGCGCGTGATCTTAACCACTTGGCCACGGGCCAACCCCTTCTGTGTTTAATTTTTTGAGTAAGTGCTATACTATTTTCACTGCAGCTGCACCATTTTACATTCCTACCAACAATGAACAAGGATTCCATTTCTCTACATCCTCACCAACACTTGTTTTTGGTAATAGCCATCCTAAAGGATGTGAAGTGGTATCTCATTGTGGTTAAGACTGGTGTTTTTTTAAATGAGATTTGGTTGTACAGATAATTACAGAGGGGAAATTATCTGGCTCAGTCATTCTAATACTTTAGCTTCAAACATTAAAGTATTTCAAGTGGGAATGATTTGAAGTCAGAAAGCAGTTTACATATAAAGAGAAAGTTGGCTAGATATTTGATACTCCATGTTCTAATTTTTAGACCTAAAATTGCCAACCAGAAAATAACTTTTTTTGACATCCTAATTTTTTTGACATTGAAATTTTTTTATTCGACAAACACTTGTTTTGATAATTTAATTTCACATAAGTGCATGATGCTGTATTTTAATTATTTCCTCCTTTTACATCAGAATATCTTAATTTACTCTTGTGAACTCAAGGCTGTTGATAATTTTCTCTTAATTTTGTGCATCATGTTGAGGGCTGCATACTTTCCAGCACCTCAAAGCTAAAAAAAACTACAAGTAGAATCACCATGTAAAATGGTTTCAAAATGTATTTTGATACTGGAATAGCCAGCTTACCCTTTGAGCTTGTGGAGTTTAAGAAGTATGCATAGATTCCTATTTTATAGTCTAAAGCTATTGATGAGCTTCATTATCCTATCTAATTCAAATTCATCTACACTCTAAGCTGTCTAATATTACAGTGTAAATTGTTTTGTTACTTCAAAATGCCTTTTAAATGAACATCTTGATTAGGAAATTAGTCAACATTACATCTTATTTTCATTGTTGTAACTATACAACTAATTAATTAAAAGTTTCAAAAACTAGCAGTACTGTGAACTCATATAGAATTTAGAGATGATTTGTGTGTGTGTGTGTGTGTGGAGAATGAGTGCTAATTTATAGTTGAATAAAGGTGTTTTTCAGTTCTTAGGACCATTTATTAGTCAGTCATTTAAAAAATTAACTGTGCTTATGGTAGAGATGTTGTCTAGAAGATTTTAAGATAACTGATTAAAAAGTTAAAAAGTTCAAGTTAACATATTTTTTCAGCTTTAGCTATATGGTTATGGTTTTCCCTGAGTTGATTCGTTGTTTTCACATTAGGTAAACATGGGCTTAAATCAGTTTTTACCTATGACAGATTTATTATTTTGGGGAAAAAATAAATAGATGTCATTATAATGGCAAATAAAGTAATCACTATAATCAGTATAGTCAGTGGATGACTTAAATAGTTCCACAACCTTTCTCTCTCCCCTCCTTTCCTCTTGCCTTCTACTCATTATTCTTTCCTTCCTTCCTAGCTTCCCTCTTTTTTTATTAGCATGTAAGTAAAACAATGCTTAAGGACTAATACTAGCAGATATCAAGAACTATTATAAAACTCTAATAATTAAAACAATGTGGTGTTGGTGCAAAGGTAGAAAAAAAAAAACAATGAAAAAGACTAGAGAGCTCAGAAATTGACCCAAATTTATACAGTTCTGTGGTTTGTGACAAAGGTAACACTGCAGTTCAGTAATGAAATAATTTTACTTTCAATAGATAGTGCTCTATCAATTGGCTGTCTATGTGGAAAGAAAATATACCTTGACCCCTACCTCACACCACCTGCAAAAATAATTTCTGTATGGATTGCCAATCTAATGTGAAAAGTAACATGTAAATCTTTTAAAGGAAAACATACAAAAAGATATTAGTGAACTTGTAACAGGACAAAATTAATAAAACAGGACCCGAAAAGCACAAACCACAAAAGAAATAAAAAGATAAATCAGACTATATTGAAAAAATTTTGATCATCAGAAGTTGCCAATAAGGGAGTTAAAAGGCAAGTTAAAAAGTGATAGAAGATATTTACAGTATATATATTCAATGAAAGATTCATATTAAATATATGTTAATATATAAAGAGCTCCTACAAATCAATAAGAAATTCCCCACACAACCCAGTAGAAAAATCAGCTAAACGTTTAACTGACATTTCACTAGAAGATGATATCCAGAAGAGGATTATGATTTCCTAATCATATGAAAAGATACTAAAATTCATTAGTCATAAGGGAAATTTAAATTAAAAGCACAATATTACTATACACCCATCTGAATGACTAAATTGAAAAAGATGAAAAATAGCAAATCTTGATGAGGATATGAGGCAAATGGACTCATGTACACTCACTGCTAGGGGAAAAGTAAATTGCTACTGTTACTTTGGAAGTGGCTTGATTGTATCTATTAAAGCTGGACCTTTGCATACCCTGTGGACTCTCAGTTTCACTCTTGGGTAAGTCTAACAGAAATGCAACTCATTTACATTAAAAAATGTACTTGTTATAGCAGCAGTCAAATTAGGTGTACAATATGTAACAATGTGGAAGAATCTCAAAAACATAATGTTGAGTGAAAGAAGACAGACACAAAAGAACATATATGATTTCAGTTGCATAAAGTACAAGTACAAGGAAACTAATTTGTGCTGTTAGACAATAACATAGTGATTCCACTTGGGGAGGGAGATGATTGGAAGGAATCATGAGGGGTCTTTGTGTGCTAGTAATGTTAATTTTATGACAGTGCATGCTCAGTTTGTAGTAATTTATTGATGTATATATGTGCTATGTACACTTATTTTTATATTTATACTCTACCCAGGGATCAGCTGCCCATAGGCTGGTCACTTGTTTTTGTAACTGAAGTTTATTGGAACACAGAGATGCTCATTCAGTGATGTATTGTCTATGGCTACTTTCACACTATAACAGAGTTAAGTTTTCAGATCCACAGTACTTCAAAATGTGCAAACAGGTTTTGTTAAGACACAGACAAGGAGATACTGACTTGCAAATATACATCTGTGTATGTGTATGTGAGCACATGTGCTTTGTGTGCATGAAAATGTGGGAATATGCATATATGTGTTTGTATATTGTATGCATGAGTGTACATAGGCAAATGCTCCTATATGCATGTAAGCTTATATGTGTGCACTTGTGAGTGTGCTTGTATGAGTATTGCATGTATGTGTGAGTGTACATATGATGTGAGCTTGTGTGCAGCTGTGCACGTGTACACACGCACATGTGCATGTATGATTGCACACATGCATGTGACTCACGTGAGTGCATGCATATACATAGGTGTGAGTGTGAATATATGTGTGCCTGTGTGAATTATATTATGATTTGGTTGCATGTTTACTTGTGTATGAAAGTGTATGTGTAAGTGTGCCATGTGTTTTTATACACATGTGTTCGTGTGTGTACCTATGCGTATGTATATGTGAGAATGTGTGTGTAGCTCTAACTCGAGGTTGTCAGTTAAATTTCTCTGTTGAGTTGTGCCAGAACTGTCTGAATTAATGTTTAAGGAACTGCAGCAGCATTACCGGAAAATGAACTAATTAGTCTTGCCTACATTGCATAAAAAAATAGCCATCTCGAGAGATCTCGTCAAGATGGCGCTGTGAGCAGACGTTGAACTCGCCTCCTCCCACGAACACAACCAGGTTACAACAATTTTGGGAAGAATCACCCTGGATTGAAAACTGAAAACTGCATAAAAAGAACCCCCACGACAAGGGGCAGTCCTGATGAAAGCAGAAGAGGCAGTAACTCTGGCAGGAGAGGAAAAAAGCCACCTTTGGGAGCAGCGGAGCTTCTCAGTTGGCCAGGTGGGAGCCACCCTAAGGTTTGCAGCCCTCCCTGGAGGAGTGAGGTCCAGAGTGGGGGCAATACTGCTATAACCATCCTTCAGACTCAGCCCAACTGAGATGGGGGTCTTACTGTCTGGCTTTGCTGGCTATTAACTGCAGCAAGGACACCCAGGAAAGCTATCGGCCAAAAGCCGAAAAAATCCAGGTCTTAAAGGGCCCATGCACAAACTCACTCATTGCAGCAACCTAAAATCACCAGAGAGAAGGCTGACTGTCCTTTGGTGAAACAAGACTCACCTGGTGGGCTCTAGGGGCATCTTGGTGAGAGGAGGATCCTCTCCGGAGACTGACACATTGGTGGGGGCTGTTGTTCTGAGCTGGTCCAGGCATGCTGATATGGACACGGGGTGGGGGCCATTGAGGTGGGTCCCTTGGGCTTTTAGCCCAGGGGTCTGCCACACCCACTAGAGCACAGATTTAATCCAGTTCAGCCAGGGCAGGCAAGCCACCCTAAGGACTGGCCCCACCTAACAGCAAGCCCTCAGGCTACTTTTCAGCCTGCATTGACTGAGTGCCTTGATCCTCTACAGGCAGGCAAAGGTGTCTGCCTCTGTGGGGCAGGGCTTGTGTGAGGACCAGGTGAACTGTGGGGGGCTTTGGGGCACAGGTGGGGGCCTCTGCAGTGTGGCATGGGGGTATGCTCCAGGGGATTGAGAAGTTGAGAATTGTGCACAGACCAGGACTGTGTTGACAGAGTATGTGGTTCAGTGGGGGTTGAGGCTTATCAGCTGCAGAAGACTTGTGCTTCACAAATAGCCATAAAAAGGATCAGCCCCAGCTTTCAAAGCCTGAAACAACTGAGTGCCTCCATGCCAAGGGCTAGCCCCACTCAGGTGCACTCCTAAGAGAACTGACATCAGCCTTCTTGGCCTGAGGTCTATCACAACTGTACGCCCCTGAGCCTAGCAACCAGCTACACTGGGTACCAACCCAATTAAGAGGACAATTGCAATAAGAGTGTGCTAATAGACTTTGTAGCCAACAGTGCTGAGGCCCCTCCGAACCTGTTTTGCAAACAGCTGGCCAGGGAAGGAAAGATCAGACTCCCTGGGTACCTGCAGTGGGAGCAACCCTGCCACAGAAGAACACAAGTAGACCACAAAGGGGTCACTCCTGGTTCTTATCGACTGGTGACAAGAGGGCAGCACACTGCTGGGCCTCATAAGGCATCTCATACATAGGGCCACTTCTCCAAGATCAGGAGACGTAGCCGACTCACCTACTACAAAGAAAATAGCACAGAGAATGAGGCATAATGAGGAGGCAAAGGAATACCTTCCAAGCAAGGGAACACTAGAAAACACCAGAAAAAGAACTAAGTGAAACAGAAATTAGTGACCGCCTCGCCAAAGAATTCAAACAAAATATAATGAAGATGCTAACAGATATGCAGAGAAGAATGGCTGAACAGAGTGAGCACATCAGCAAAGAACTGGAAGATATAAAAAAGAACCAATCAGAAATGAAGAATACGATACTCCAAATGAGAAATTCACTAGAGGGACTCAATAGCAGAGTAGAGGAAGCAGAAGAACAGAACAGCGAGCTAGACGACAGATTAGTGGAAATCACCCAAGCAGAACAGAAAAGAGAAAAAAGAATTAGACAGAAGGAGAACAGTGTAAGGGAACTCTGGGACAATATCAAGCGTGCTAACATTCGAATTATAGGGGTCCCAGAAGGAGAAGAGAGAGACAAAGGGGCAGAAAATTTATTTGTCGAAATAATAGAGGAAAATTTTCCTCACCTGAGGAAGGAAACGGACATCCAAGTTCAGGAAGCACAGAGAGCTCCAAACAAGAGAAGCCCACACCAAGACATATTATAATCAAAATGTCTAAAATTAAAGACAAAGAGAGAATCCTAAAAGCAGCAAGAGAAAGGCCACAAGTGACATATAAGGGGAAGCCCATCAGGCTGTCAGCAGACTTCTCAGTCGAGACCTTACAGGCGAGAAGAGAATGGCATGACATATTTGAAGTGCTAAAAGGAAAAAACCTACAACCAAGAATACTCTATCCATCAAGGCTGTCATTCAGAATGGAAGGAGAGATAAAGAGCTTCCCAGACAAGCAAAAATTAAAGGAGTTTATCACCAAGAAACCAGTTCTACAAGAAATGCTGAAGGGACTTATTTAAGTGGGAAAGCAATGACCACAAATAGAGATAAAAGAAAAAAAATTATCAAAAAACCCCAAAACAACAACAAGAAAAAACAGGCAATAAAATCATTTGTAAGGTAAAAGTATAGGAAAGGCAGCAGATCAACTACCTGTGCAGATAATATGGAGGTTAAAAGAGAAATGTACTAAAATTATGTATTTCAATGATAAGAAGGTAATGGATAGACACACACTAAACAAAAGACCATATATGATGTGAAAAACATATAATGTGGGAGGAGGGGAGTGAAAAAGTAGAGCTTTTAGAAAGAGGTCAAGCTAAAGAGTCTATCTACTCCATATAGACTGTTATATGCATAGTATATTAAATACGATCCTCATGGTAACCAGAAACCTATAACAAGCAGGAAAAAAAGTAAGACAAAAGAAATCAAACATATTACTAAAGCTAGCCGTCAAACCACAAGTGAAGAGAGCAAGAAAAAAAGAAAACTGAGAAGAACTACTAAAACACCCCAAAAAAAGAAAAAGTGACAAAATGGCAATAAGCACATATTTATCAATAGCTACTTTAAATGTCAATGGAGTAAATGCTCCAATCAAATGCCACAGGGTGGCCACCTGGATAGAAAAACAAGACCCATGTATGTGCTGCATACAAGAGACACACTTCAGACCTACAGACCCTCACAAACTGAAAGTGAAAGGATGGAAAAAGATATTCCATGCAAATGGCAAAGAAAAGAAAGTGGGGGTAGCAATGCTTATATCAGACAAAATAGACTTTAAATCAAAAACTATATTAGAGACAAAGACGGGCACTACATAATGATAAAGGGAACAATACAACAAGAAAATATAACACTTGTAAATATCTACACACCCAACATAGGAGCACCTAAATATATAAAGCAATTATTAACAGACATAAGAGGAGAAATAGACAGTAACACAATAATAGTAGGGGACTTTAACACTCCAATTACACCAATGGATAGATCATCCAAACAGAAGATCCATAAGGAAACACTCACCTTAAAGGACACATTAGACCAGATGGACTTAGCAGATATGAACCACAGAATACACATTCTTTTCAAATGCCCATGGAACATTCTCCAGGATTGATCACATATTAGGCCACAAAACAAGTCTCAATAAATTTAAGAAGGTCGAAATAATACCATGCATCTCTTCTGACCACAAAGGTATGAAACTGGAAATGAACTACAGGAAGAAAACCAGAAAAGCCACAAAAATGTGGAGATTAAACAAAATGCTACTGAACAATGATTGGGTCAATGAAGAAATCAAAGAAGAAATAAAAAATTTCCTGGAGACAAATGAAAATGAAAACACGACATGCCAAAATCTGTGGGATACAGCAAAAGCAGTTCTACGAGGGAAGTTTATAGCAATTCAGGCCTACCTCAACAAAGAAGAAAAATCCCAAATAGACGATCTAAAAGTGCACCTAAAGGTATTGGAAAAAGAACAACAAACAAAGCCCAAAATCAGCAGAAGGAAGGAAGTAATAAAAGTCAGAGCAGAAATAAACGAAATAGAGACTAAAAAAATATAGAAAAAGTGAATGAAACCAAGAGATGGTTCTTCGAAAAGATAAGCAAAATTGACAAACCCTTACCTAGACTCACCAAGAATAAAAGAGAGAAGGCTCAAATAAAAAAAATCAGAAATGAAAGAGGAGAGATTACAACGGACACCTCAGAAATACAAAGATAATAAGAGAATACTATGAAAAGCTATACACCAAAAAATTGGATAATCTAGATGAAATGGATAAATTCTTAGAAACATACAACCTTCCAAAACTGGACCAAGAAGATGTAGAAAATTTGAATATACCAATCACCAGTAAGGAGATCGAAACAGCAATCAAAAACCTCCCAAAAAATAAAAGTCCAGGACCAGATGGCTTCCCTGGTAAATTCTACCAAACATTCAAAGAAGACTTAATACCTATCCTTCTCAAACTCTTCCAAAAAATTGAAGAGGAGGGGAGGCTTCCTAACTCCTTCTACAAAGCAAACATTATCCTGATACCAAAAGCAGACAAGGACAACACAAAAACAGAAAATTACAGGCCAACATCACTGATGAACATCGATGCAAAAATATTCCAGAAAATACTAGCAAATCGAATACAACAATACATTAAAAACATCATAAATCATGATCAAGTGGGTTTCATTCCGGGGATGCAGGGATGGTTCAATAGCCACAAACCTATCAACGTGATACACAACATTAACAAAATGAAGAATAAAAATCACATGATCATCTCAATAGATGCAGAGAAAGCATTTGACAAGATACAGCATCCATTTATGATAAAAACTCTGAATAAGATGGGTATAGAAGGAAAATACCTCAACATAATAAAGGCCATATATGACAAACCCACAGCAAATATCATTCTCAGTGGAGGAAAAACTGAAAGCTATCCCTCTAAGAACAGGAACCAGACAAGGATGCCCACTGTCACCACTCTTATTTAACATAGTATTGGAAGTCCTAGCCAGAGCTATCAGGCAAGAAGAAGAAATAAAAGCGATCCATATTCGAAAAGAAGAAGTGAAACTGTAACTCTTTGCAGACGACATGATTTTATATCTAGAAAACCCTAAAGATTCCACTAAAAAACTTTTAAAAATAATAAAGGAATACAGTAAAGTTGCAGGATACAAAATCAATGTACAAAAATCGGTTGTGTTTCTATACACTAACAATGAAGTGGCAGAAAGAGAAATTAAGAATACAATCCCATTTACGATTGCAACAAAAAGAATAAAATACCTAGGAATAAACTCAACAAAAGAGGTGAAAGATCTGTACAATGAAAACTATAAAACTTTCTTGAAAGAAATGGAAAGAAATTCCGTGCATTTGGATTGGAAGAATTAACATCGTTAAAATGTCCATACTTCCTAAAGCAATCTATAGATTCAACGCAATCCCTATCAAAGTTTCAACACATTTTTTACAGAAATAGGACAAAGAATCCTAAAATTTATATGGAACAACAAAAGACACCGAATAGCCAAAGGATTCCTGAGAAAAAAGAACAAAGCTGGAGGTATCACACTCCCCAATTTCAAATTATACTACAAAGCCATAGTAACCAAAATGGCATGGTAATGGCACAAAAACAGAGACACAGATCAATGGAACAAAATTGAAAGCCCAGAAGTAAACCCACACATTTATGGACAGCTAATATTCGACAAGGGAGCCAAGAGCATACAATGGAGAAAGGAGAGTCTCTTCAATAAATGGTGTTGGGAAAACTGGACAGCCACATGCAAAAGAATGAAAGTAGACCATTCCCTTACACCATGCACAAAAATCAACTCAAAATGGATTATAGACTTGAATGTAAGACCTGAAACCATGAGACTTCTAGAAGAAAACATAGGCAGTACACTCTATGACATTGGTCTGAGCAGCATATTTTCAACTCCCATGTCTAACCAGGCAAGGGAAACAAAAGAAAAAATGAACAAATGGGACTACCTCAAACTAAAAAGTTTCAGCACATCAAAGGAAACCATCAACAAAACGAAACGACAACCTAACAATTGGGAGAAGATATTTGCAAACCACATATCAGATAAGGGGTTAATATCCAAAATATGCAAAGAACTCATACAGCTGAACAACAAAAAAACGAACAATCCAATTAGAAAATGGGCAAAAGATCTGAACAGAGATTTCTCCAAAGAAGATATACAGATGGCCAACAGGCATATGAAAAGATGCTCAACATCATTAGCTATCAGGGAAATGCAAATCAAAACTACAGTGAGGTATCACCTCACTCTGGTCAGAATGGCTATAATTAACAAGACAGGAAACAACAGATGTTCAAGAGGGTGTGGAGAGAAGGGAATCCTTGTTCACTGCTGGTGGCAGTGCAAACTGGTGCAGCTACTATGGAAAGCAGTTTGGAGTATCCTCAGAAAATTAAGGATGGGTCTACCATATGATCCAGCTATTCCACTGCTGGGTATTTATCCAAAGAACTTGAAAACACCAATGCATAAAGATGCTTGCACCCCTATGTTCATTGTGGCATTATACACAGTAGCCAAGACTTGGAAGCAACCTAGGTGCCCATCAAGGGACGAATGGATAAAGAAGATGTGGTATTTATACACAATGGACTAGTACTCAGCCATAAGAAATGACGAAATCCTGCCATTTGTGACAACATGGATGGACCTTGAGGGTATTATGCTGAGTGAAATAAGTCAGAGGGAGAAAGTCAAATACCATATGATCTCACTCATAAGTAGAAGATAAAAACGACAAACAAAAAAAACACATAGCATTGGAGATTGGACCGGTGGTTACCATAGGGGAAAGGGGGAGGGCAAAAGGGGTGATTAGGGTCACATGTGCGGGGATGCACTATAATTAGTGTTCGGGTGGTGAACATGATGTAATGTATACAGAATTCGAAATATGATGTACATCTGAAAAAAATAAAAATTTTTAAAAAAGGAGAAAAAAAGAAAAGAAACAGCTCAAGTGTCAATGAGTGAATGGAAAAACAGAATGTGGTTTATCCATACAGTGAATTGCTATTCAACAAAAAAGGAATGAAATACTGATACATGCTACAACATGGATGAACCTCAAAAATATTATGCGAAGTGAAAGAAGCCCAAAAACAAAAGATGACATGTTGTATGATTCCATCTATGTGAAATGTCCAAGAAAAGCAAATCTAAGGAAGTTGATTAGTATTTGCCTGGAGGTAGAAGTGAGAATGGGAGTAAAATCTAAGGAGACACAAGGATTCTTATTGGAGTGATGGATATGTTCTAAAACTGGGTTGTGGTAATGGTCGTCTAACTCTGTAAATATATGAAACTCTTTGAATTGTGCCTTTTAAATAGAAGAATTTTATGATATGTAAATTATACCTCAATAAAATTGCTTTAAAAAGTAAAAAGAAAATTAGCCATCTCAAGAATGTGAATAAATTCTTTAATACAAGCAAATAGATGAAAACTTTTGCCTCTCTCATGTTGTTGTGGGTTTTGGAAGGCATGGCATTTGAAAGGAATTTTGCACTTTAAAAATAATAATTTATAGAATATCAAAGACAAATCATTTGACACATTGTTTCAAGATACTGTTTTCTTTCTGTCAGAAGGAGGGAGTCTGCATCTCCCTGAAGGGCAGCGTGTATTTCTCTCTTGTCCTGCCTGACCTACCAACCCAGGACAAAATATGCACACACCTGTTGATTACTTATCTTAATATCTTGCAATGTTTTAGTAGACAGTTAATCCCAAAGGCACATTGGTATTTAAAGTCTCTAACAGGGAAGAATAACCAGAATACTGAAAAATTATTCTTCTCTGTATGGTTTACACATCCAAGCTATTTATTTTTTCCATTCATGGGCCTTAACTTGAGACCTTTTTCAATAAAAATAAAGGAAAGTGTTGATTTTTTAATTAAGTACAGTCCATACGTTATTTAGGTGTCCTTAGTTTTCCCCTAATGTTCTTTTCTGTTCCCAGACCCCATCCAAGATGCCACATTACTTGGAGTCATCATGTCTCCTAAGACTCTTCTTGGTTGTGACAGTTTCTCAGACTCCTTGTTTTTGATGACCTTGGCAGTTTTGAGGTGTATTGGTCAGATGTTTTGCAGGATAGCACTCAACTGGGATTTGCCTGACATTATTCTTGTGACTAGACAGAGGTTGTGGGCTTTAGAGAGAAAGACCATAAAGTTAAAGTACCATTTTCTAATCATGTCAAGGGGACATACTGCAACATGACTTATCACTGTTGATGTTAACTTGATTGCTAGGCTGAAGTGGTGTTTGGTGTTTGTCAGATTTCTTAACTGCAAAGTTCCTCCTTTTCTCCTCCTCCACACTGTCCTCTTTGGAAGGAAGTCAGCTGTGGAGACCTTAATAAGGAGTAGAGATTTATGCTCCCCCTCTTTGAGGGTGGAGTATCTACAGAAGATATTTGGAATTCTTCTATATAGATTTGTTTACTCTCACCTAATTATTTAATTAGTCAGTTATTTATTTATATTGGTGTGGACTTGTGGATATTTATTTTATGCTTTGAATTATAATCCAGTATTACTTCATTTTTAACTCAAGTTGTTTCAGCTTTGGCCACTGGCGGCTCTTTCTGTTGGCTCCCATGTCCCACTGACATACCCTCAACCTTGTATTTTTGTGTGTGTGTCTTTGAGCTCTTCCTTATTTTCTAGCATTGTAATATGCCACAGGCTCATCTTGTATATATTCTGTTCCAGTTCCAGTATCAACCATTTCTCCCAGGAGCTCTGTATTTTTAAAAAAATTTTATTGAAGAATGGTAGTAGAAACCAAGATCTGGGCTCTAGGTGTGTTCATTGATACTGGGATGTTATTGATTCTAGAACCCTTCAACTGATAGAGCGTGTAAATGTATGTGTGTATACTAACCTGTGTATATACACAGATTTATAAGCATTTCTAATGCAAGCATCTGTCTCTATATTAAGCTAGACAGAAGCTCACACTGATATCTCCAACTCTAATCTATTAACATATGCATAATTCTAGCATCCTCCCCTTGCTTATCTGTAACCTCCCACTCCAACAGTGGGACCTAAGTCCCACCATCCAGGATCCATTTACTTAATTGTTCAATTCCAGTACTTATGCATAGCAATATCAGAACTTTTAGCTTGTACTTCCACAGGAAACAACTCTGTCTACTAGAGTACAGTGCTTTTGTACAGTTCCTTTTCCCTTTAGTCTTACAGACTCCACCATTTCCAGTTATTTAGATAAGCACTCCCTTTCCCCTTTAGTCATACTGTTTCATACATTTATAATGCAGTTCGATTGTTTTGTCACAGTCTGCATTTCTACCTAGGATCCCCTGACCTCCTAAATGATTTTTTAAAATTTTCATACATTAAGGTTCACTATTTGTGATGTAAATTTTAGTGGTTTTGGACAAATGCGTAGTGCTATGTATCTACCAGTACAGTATTATATAGAATAGTTTCACTCCTTTAAAAAAATCTATGCTTCACCAGCTAACTCATCCTCCTTTCCCCCTACAGCCCTAGGCTATCACTAATCTTTTTACTGTCTCCATAGTTTTGCCCTTTTAGAATACCATATTGATGGAATCATGTAGTACGTAGCCTTTTCAGACAGGCTTTTTTTTTTTCACTTGAAAGTATGCATTTAAGACTTACACATGTCTTTTCTTGGTTTGATAGCTCATTTGATAGACTTTTATCACTGAGTAGTATCTCATTGTATGGATGTACTACAGTTTGTTTATTCATTCATTTACTGAAGGGAAAAATAATGGCTTCCAGTTATTAGTAATTATGACAAAAGCTGTTATAAACACACTGGTTTATAGCTTGCCACTTTTTACTTGGGCATGAGTTTTCAAATCAGTTGGTAAATACCTGGGAACATGATTGATGAATTTTATCATGAATCTATGTTTAGCTTTATAAAAACTTGCCAAACTGTCTTCCGAACTAGCTGTACCATTTTGCGAGTGTTGATTAAAATATGTTTAACTTTTATAATTTATATCTGAGATCAAGGCATAAAGCATAAATTGTTTAGACTAAATGCTGAGATTTTAGAATTGAATGATAAAGAAAGGCATGATTCAATAATTAGCTTATCATTCTTGGTTGTGAATGTTAGGTATGTCAGTAGCTTTAATGTTATAAATGGGAAATTTTGCTGTTATTTCCCTAAGACCATGATGTTAGGGAGAGTAATCAATTTAAAGGATGACAGTTTCATCTATTAATTTTCATATATGGTGAAGAATACTAATGTTACTCTTATTATTTTGAAATTTTCCATTAAATATTTAAAACCCTTCAGAACTAAAGGGCCTCTTCCTTTCCAATTTTGATGCTTTTTATTTCTTTTTCTTGCCTAATTGCTCTGGCTAGAAATTCCAGTACTGTGTTGAATAGAAGGGGTGAGAAAGGGCATTCTTGCCTTGTTCCTAGTCCTAGAGGGAAAGCCTTCAGTTTTTCACCATTGAGTATGATGTTAGCTGTAAGCTTTTCTTATATGGATTTTTATTGTGTTGATCTATTTTCCTTCTATTCCTAATCTGTTGAATGTTTTTAATCATAAAAGGGTGTTGAATTTTGTGAAATGCCTTTTCTACATCAATCTAAATGATTGTGGATTTTTCCCCTTCATTCTGTTAATGTATTAATGTATTATGTTGATTGATTTTTGTATATTGAACCATCCTTACATTTCAGGAATAAATCCTATTAGGTTATCATGTGTAATCCTTTTAATCTGTTGTTGAATTTGGTTTGCTAGTATTTTCTTGAGGATTTTCGCATTAATATTTATCAGAGATATTGGTCTGTAGTTTTCTTTCAGCGACTTTGTTTGGTTTTGGTATCAGGTTAGTGCTGGGCCTCATAAAGCAGGTTTGGTAGTATTCCTTCTCCGTCAATTTTTTGGGAGAGTTGAGAAGTATTGGTGTTAATTCTCCTTTAAATGTTTGTTTGGTAAAATTCTCCAATGAAGACATCAGGTCAAGGGCTTTGTTGGGAAGTTTTCGATTACTGATTTAACCTGCTTACTAGTTATAGGTCTTTTGAGTTTTTTATGTCTTTACGATTCAGTCTTGATGGGTTGTATATTTATAAAAATTTATCCATTTCTTCTAGGTTATTCAATTTATTGTCATATAATTATTCTTAGCAGTCTCTTATGACCCATTTTATTTATGTGGCATCTGTTTTAATGTCTTTTCTTTCATTTCTGATTGTTTTTCATTTTAATCTTTTTTTCTTAGTCTAGCTAAGGGTTTGTCAGTTTTATTGATATTAAAAAAACAAGTCAGCATTTCACACTATATGTAAGTAAACCATTATGCTGTGCATCTTAAATACAGTGATGTATGTCAATTATATCTGAATAAAATTGAGGGGAATAAAACCTTACTTTTATTGATTTTTTTGCTATCATTTTTATATTCTCTATTTCATTTATTTTTGCTTTAGTCTTTATTATTTTCTTCCTTCTGCTAACTTTGGTTTAGTTTGTCCTTCTTCTAGTTCCCTAAGGTATAGAGTTAGGTTGTTGATTTGAGATCTTTCTTGTTTTTTAATGTAGGTGTTTGCCTCTATAAATTTCCTTCTTAATCCTGCTTTTGCTTCATCCCATAAGTTTTGGTATGTTGTGTCTTCATTTTCATTGTCTCAACATATTTTCTTATTTCCCCTGTGATTTATTCTTTGACTTATTGATTATCAAAGAGTGTGTTATTTGCTTTCCACATATGTGTGAATTTTCCAGTTTTCCTTTTGCTATTGGTTTCTAGTTTTATGCTAGTATAGTCAAAAGGTATTTAATATAATTTAAATCTTCTTAAATTTGTTAAGATTGTATTGTGGCTTAACATGTAATCTATCCTGGAGAATACTTCATGTGCTCTTGAGAAGAATGTGTATTGTGCTGACGTCAGGTAGAGTTTTATGTATATGTCTGTTAGGTCCAGTTGGTCCATGTTGCTCAAGTCCTCTGTTTCCTTATTGCCTTCTGTCTGGTTGCTCTACTCATTATAGAAAGTGGGGTATTGAAATCTCCTGCTATTATTGTGTTACTTTTTATTTCTTCCTTCAGTTCTGTCAATGCTTGCTTCATATATTTGGGTGCTTTGCTGTTAGGTGTATATATATTTATACTTGTTATATCTTCCTGGTGAACTGACCTTTTTATCATTTTATAATGTCCTTATTTGTCTCTTTTGACAGTTTTTGAACATAAAGTTATTTTTAAAATTCAGGTGAAATTAGAATTAACCATTTTAAAGTGTACAGTTTGGTGGCTTTAAGTACATTCATGATGTTGTGCAAACATCACTTCTATCCAGTTGCAAAATATTATCATGCAAAATAAAACTCCATTCCCATTAAGCAGTTGCTCCTCATTCTCCTATTCCCCAAGTTCCTGGCAACCATTAATTTGCATTCTCTCTCTATGGACTTACCTATTCTGGATATTTCATATAAACAGAATCATGCAGTATATGACCTTTTGTTTTTGGCTTCTTTCACTTACCATAATGTTTTTGAGGGACATCTATGTTGTAGCATGTGTCAGTACTTCATTCATTTTTTATGGCAGAATAATAGTATGTTATATGTATATACCACAATTTGGTTATTTATTCACCTGCTGATGGAAACTTAAGTTGCTTCTACTTTTTGGCTACTGTGAATAATGCTGCTGTGAACATGAGCATACAAATATCTATTCAAGTCCCTGCTTTTAATTCTTTTGGGTATATTTCTACACTTAGTTTTTGAGGAACTGCCATACTATTTTGTATAGTATCTGCACAAAGTTACATTCCTCCTAATAGTGCTCAAGGATTCCAATTTCTCTACATCCTTTCCAATGCTTGTTATCTTCTTTTTACTCTATTGATTGTGTCCTTTGATGCACAGACCTTTTAAATGTTGGTGAAGTCCAACTTATCTATTTTTCTTCTGTTGCCTGTGCTTTTGGTATCACATCCAAGAAATTATTGCCAAATCCAATGTCATGAGATTTTTCCCAACTTTTCTTCTAATTGATTTTTATCTCTTATGTTTAGGTCTTTGATACATTTTGAGTTAATTTTTGTATATGGTGTAAAGCAAGGGTCTAACTTTATTCTTTTGCATGTGGTTATCCAGTTTTCTCATTACCATTTGTGGGAAAGATTTGCCTTTCCCCATTCAATGGTCTTGGCTCTCTTGCTGAAATCATTTGATTGTATGTGGGAGGGCTTAGTTCTCGGTCGTTTCCTTGTAGGCCTCGTGATCTTTTGTTGAAAATTGGGCATTTGAATAACAGTTACCTCTCCCAGTCTTTGCTGGCTGCCTCCATGCAGGGGAAGATCTTCACTAATCATCCTGGCTTGAAGGCTTAATATCTTCTCAGGCCTTTTATGGCCTTCCGTCTACCTAGGGTCTGTGTGTGTGTGTGTATGTATGTGTGTGTTTCTAATTCCCCCAAACACATGGCCACTTTTAAATGTGTTATTTTCCCCAAGAGTCTTCCTCCTTCTTTTTCTCAGGTCCTTAGCTATACCATTGTATGGCTCTACCAGCAATATCTTACCTCATGTATTTGAGAATCTGTAGTCCCCTGCAGCTTTCAGGAGTTAAACAGCTGCTTTCTATAGCCTGAGACCTGAACTGTGCCACTTTTGGCC
This sequence comes from Equus quagga, assembly GCF_021613505.1. Classification (NCBI taxonomy): domain Eukaryota; kingdom Metazoa; phylum Chordata; class Mammalia; order Perissodactyla; family Equidae; genus Equus; species Equus quagga. The sequence continues at coordinate 72,590,489 of NC_060268.1, forward strand.
CTCTGAGTTTCAAGTTAGTTGTCACAGAGGCAGCTCCCAGACAGGTGCAAGTTTGGTCCTCTTTACTCTCTTGGGTTCTTGGAATGGATCTGGGGATTGGGCTGCTACTTCTCCCAAACCACATCATGCCAGGGAAGGTGTGGGACAAGTGCAAGTAAACACAGTATGAAATTTCCTACTGTTTTGAGTGTGAGTTTTTCTTGATTCGCTGTTTGCTTTGTTGCTGTAGATCTTTGAATCCTAAAGCTTCTATAAAGTTATTTCAGTTAGTTTCTAGTTATTTAGTGTTTCCATGGGGAAACAAAGGCCTAAAGCTTCCTAGTCCACCATCTTGTTCTACCTCATTCTTTTTTATGGTAAAATAATATTCCATTGTATAGATATAGCAAATTTTGTTTATCCATTCGTGCATTGATGGATATTTGGTTGTTTCTACCTTTTTGGTATTGTGAATAGTGCTGCTAAGAACACATGTGTTCATGGATTTATTTGAATGTCTGTTTTTAATTCTTTTGTGTATGTACCTCCCTCATTTTTAAAATGTACTTTTTGCTGGATGTACAATTTTATGTTGGCATGTTTTTCTTTCCAGCACTCTAAAGATATCACCCCATGATCTTCTGACTTTCATGGTCTGGCAAGAAATCTGCCATAATTTTTTTCTTTGTTCTTCTGTATGTAATATGGTGGTTTTCTCTGGCTACCTTTAACAATTTCTCTGGCTTTGATTTTCAGCAGTTTGAATATGATATACCTAGGTTTGCTTTTGGTTTGTTTGTTTTTTGACATGTATTCTCCTTAGTGTTTTCTGTACTCTTTGGATTTGTGGTTTGTTATTATTAATTATGGAAGATTTTATCTATTTTTTTCTGCCTCATTATTTTCCCTACTTTTGGGATTCCAGTTACACACATCTTAGATGATCTGATAATGTCCCACAATTCTTGGATGCATTGTTATTTTTTCCTCCTCTTTTTTCTCTTCATGTTTCAGTTTGGGTAATTTTTATTGATCTATCTTCAAGTTCACTAATTACTTTCTCAGATTTGTCAAGTCTACTGGTGAGCCTGTCAAAGGGACTTTTCACTTTTGCTAATATGTTTTTAATTTCTAGCATTTGCATTTGATTCTTTCTCATAATTTCCATCTCTCTGCTCAAATTACCCATTTGATTTTGTATGTTGTCCACTTTTTCCATTAGATTCTTTACCATGTTAATCTCAGTTACTTAAGATTTCTAATCTGAAAATGTCATGCCTGTGTTTGGTTTCATTGATTGCATTATTACTTGAGAATTTGTTGTTTTTTTCCTAGCTTATTCATATGTCTCAAAAGTTTTGTTGAAAGATAGGTGGTAAAAACTAAGTTAAATATTCATTTATGCCTGAACATGAATACACCTTTCCTTCTGTTAGGTCCTTAATGTGGAGATTTGATTCAATCTAGCCAGAAGTTGCCTTGGTTTGTGACTTACTGTTGCTGTGATCACCCTCAGTACACCATAACCTTCAATCCTCTAGTGTTACCTTTTGTTTAAGATGGGGACAGGTTTGCCAAAAGGTTTGTCTCAGTGTCATTTCTGTCCTCATTTTTAAGCCTTCCCTTTGCACTGAGCTTCAGAGAGAGAGTCTTTCTCCATAGCATTGATGTATAAGGGCTATTTGTTGCTCAGCACTTGCTTACCTTGGGCGGGCATGGGAGGCTTTCTTTGTTATCTCTTTAAGCTTCTGTCTTAGGCAGGCACTGTGTCCCTAGGTCTTGACTGTGTGGCCTTTTAGATTCCTGCCCTTCCCAAGCTGTGATTCTCAGTCCAGCCCCTGTTCTTGCCTCAACTCCTGGGCTTAAGTCTTTATTTTTGTCCTTTTCTCTGGCTACAGTAGGTTTTCCTCAGTGCCCTGAGGGTATGGTGTTTACTACCCTTCTCCAAGCAGTTTTAGGCTCTGGCCCATCAGGACGTGATGGAGAAAGATCTGGGCCTGGTGTTCTGCCTTCTAGCAGCAAGTGCTGACCCCTCTGCCAGGCCTACACCTCAAAGGATGCTTTCTCAGACCCCTTGCCAGTCCTTTCTGTGAGTACCTAGTGAGGTCCATGGGGAAGAAGCTGCAAGTGAGCATAGATCCTCTTTTATCGGAAGTCCCCAGGATTGCTGTATTCTCTGGCTAGCTCACGTTATGCTTTTGCCAATTTGTTAAAAGATTTCACTGACATCTTTGTGGTGGCATCACCTCCATCTGCCCAGGTATGCAAGTGCTTGCACCCTGTTTTTCCTTGCTAGTGCTGCCTTTCCTTTGATTTCAGGTCAGTTAGCTGCTCCACATCAGCTTGTGATAGGTTCAAGAAAAGTTTTTAGTTTGCAGTTTGTCTGGACTTTTTTGTTATAAGGTTGGGAATGATGCTTTTTCCAGCTTTCTTCCAACAGGAAGTCCTGTATGTGAATCTGACTTACCAGGATGGGTGTCAATTTGATACACCCATTAAATCAAAGTATACAGTAGGGGAGACAAATTCCAAAAACGGATTCAATCCTTCTCTCTTTCTCTATAATGTTGTAGCAGTTCATCTTCACATGAGTTTTCCAGAATAAGTTTTACATTTATGCTTTGAGTTCTCTACTCACACTGTGCTTCTCACCTGGAATGCCCTCCCAGCTCATCTCTGAGTGCTGGTAACAGCTCATGGTTCAAGATCTGGTTTTCAGCGATGCCTTCTTAATAAAATATTCATTGATCATCACAGCTGTGTATGCAGTCTGACTGGTCTCGTTGGGACATGATTACCCATGCTTCATACTACTTAGAACACTTTGCACATTTTCCTGTACCCCACAGACCTATCCCAGAGCCTAATGTAATAAAAGTCTGATTAATGAGTTAATGAACAAGGCTTAGTTGGAACCAGTTAAGAATAATCACACACATCACATTTTGTTATAGTAGTTGTTTATAGGTCTGTCTCTTCTACAAATTTATGAGCTACTGAGGTGAGAATTGTCTTATTTGCTTTACAGTCCCTATAGGGAGAGTAAACTTTCAATTGTATATTATTAAATGAACAAATAAATCAAAGGCCATCAAAGATGGAGCACCCAGTGGCACTTTCAGGAGGGGCAGGGAGGGAAGGGAATAATGAACTCGGGGAGAGGTGGAAGGATGCTGAATTATGGCTTATAAGGACACCGAGAGCCAACTGTCCCCCAGTCCCTCCTCTGCTGAGGCATGACTCTTCAAGATACGTGTAGCTCAGTGTCTGCAAATCAATTTTTGGGATCTTCTTTGTGAATTATATGGAAAAACTGACTACCAGTAAAACATGCAACAGATGTGTAAATAATCTATTATTCCTAGGAATTTCAACTTTTATGGGAATTGAGGGGTTTTTTTTTTGCTGTGGTTTTCAATTTTGACAACGAAGTACAAAAGTTCTAGTATGTCCCTGACAATGAAATTTGTGGTAGAATTGGCCCACAGCTTGCATTAGAAAATACTCTCAGCAGTATTCTATTATGCTCTCTCCACATTTTTTTCATTTTTAGATAGCTGTATTTTGTCACAGAAGCACATAATCAGAAAGATCAAACTATCTTCTTTTCTTCCATGTCATCTCATCAAGGTTGCTTCATTGCAATTTGGGTTCTCCCAGAAATGAACTCACCAAATGTGGCCCTAACTTGCTCTCACATGAGGGATGTGCATTCACCTGAGCACAGCCACCTCCAGGAAGCAGCATCGTTGCCTGCAGTCTTGGCGGGGCTGGGGGGGGGGGGGGGGGGCCCCCCCCTGGGCGGGGGAGGGAGCACCACCTGAGTAGATCTGAGTTCTTGAAATAACTTAAAGCAAAGGTTACCGGCATGAAATGGGTTACATGGAAGGCTGGAAAAGGTGGAATAGTAAACATTGGAGTTTGGGACCTGTTGGGGACAATTTAGCTTTAATTTAAATAGAAATGTTCTTTTATCATCTTGGGCATTACATATATGAAAATTTTAAAGGGCTATCATCATATTAGAAAGGACAGAAGGAGAGCGAGAGAAAGACTGAGCAAGGGAAAGACTTGGGTTCAATTCTCAATTCCTCTTCAAAATAACATGTAAGTCACAGTAGAGCAGAGGCTTTGCATGCTTTTTTTCCCCTGCAATATAACTCCAGCACATGGAACAGCGCCCAGCATATGGTAGATGCTCAAAAACATGTATTAAAGGAATCGACTACAGCAAATCACTTTACTACTCAGGGTTCAGTTTCTTCATGTGTAAAATGAAGTTTTAGACAAGATTACTTCCAAAGTTCTTTCTAATTTTGTAATTCTAGAACTTTATTATAATATTACTGTCCAATATGTAAGCTATTTTAAAGATTTTTAAAATTGTTTTACCCTCTAATATGGTTTACAAGAAAGGATGAAGCAGTTATTAAAGACAATAAATTACCCAAGAGGGATAAAAGGATTTAAGGATCTCAGTTTAAATCTGAGATTTGAGGATCTCAGGAAGTCAGTATTAATCAATAGTAAAATAGAAATAAAAAATATTGCAATCTTTGAGTAACTAAATAATAGTGAAGCATACCCTTTGCAGTAGGCACTTTACTCATATGGTGTTGGGACAGTTTGCTTTGAATATCTGAGCTGGGGGAACACTGAGAAACTAGTTCTCACCCACAGAATGAGAGTGGTCAAAGCTTTAAAAGCCCGTTCATTCAAGGAGTTGGAGAACTAGATGAACTGGACCTGGAAAAGGGAATATGAGGGAGGCTTGGTAGCCTTCAAATACTGGCCAAGAGAAATAATTTTTCCCACATTGCTGTAGGGAATAGAAACAGGAGCCATGAGTACAAGAGGGATTTTTTGACTCAATGAAAGGGAGGACTTTTAACAATCAGAGCTTGCAATGGGATGCCTTATGAAGCAGCTAACTCTTTAATCCTGGAAATGTCCACTTTGAGATTAGAGCCTTAACAAAATGACAGTGAAGTTCTTGATGGCCACAATGTAGCATTTCTTGAGTGAAATTTATGAAAGGAGACACTTGCTTTAGAATGAACAGGGAAGGTACTTTTATGTAATGTCAGAATAGTTCTGAATTAGACCAGAGCTTAAGCAGTTTTTCCTCATACTTTTGTAGAGAAACACAAATATGATCCAAGGCCTCTTGTTCATCCATTTTTTTTGTACATAAAGTAGCTAAAATAGGTTTTGGTTCTTGATGCTTTACTAATTCTTAGTTCTACAACCTTATTCCCCCATTCTTCTCTAAAGAACATCCCCAGAACACTTGCTCACATAATATAGCCTAAGAAAGAGAGTTTCCAGGTCAGAATCATTTTGGAAACACTGCATAATACATCCAACCCTTGGAGAACCACAGTGTGCATTAGACTATTAGATTCCAAGGAACCCCAAAATTAATTACCTTAGTAAACTGTTATTCTTTACCCAGTGTTTCTCAAGTTTATTTGACCTTGGAATTTCATTTTTAATAACACTCAGAGGAATGCAAAGGAGCCCAGTTTTGGAAGCAGAGCAGTCAGTCATGTGCCTTGGGGGGTCATAGAGCTGCAGCACAGGGAGCCTTTATAGGCTGCACGGGTAGCTTGCAGCATCTTGATGGATAACAGGGCTCTCTTGTTGGAAGCTGGAGCCTGCCACCAAAAGAAGGATGCTTGGGTGGCTGACTGTGGCTGGGAGGGAGGGGAAGAACAACAGCAGCCTCAGAGCATGGCCCGCTGTCCGGGACAGACTGCCTGTGCTGGAGCGCCAGGAAGTGGGAGGATTGTAGAGGCCACAGGTCACCTTCTCCCAGTTTCTCAGAGAGTAGAGGGCCTGCTGTTTTGACATAACATTTCCTTGGAAGCAGTTAGGGGTATGGTACAGTATATTTTATAAATCCCATTAAGAGGACTCAGGCATGCTCTCTCTAATTCCGCCTTAATGCTTTCTTTTACTTATGACACTTTAAGTATTGAAGGAAACTCCCAGAACTTTGGTATCTAACAGTTTTAGTCCATTTCTGTCTCTGTACTCTAGAGCAATTTGTTTGAACCTCAGTTTTCTCTTCTGTAATGTAGGGATGATGCTATCTAACAATATCCAGGTTGTTGTGAAAATTAAATAAAAGAAACATACAAAGCTCTTAGCACAATGTAGGATACAGTAATACTTAAGTGAAATTCCTGCATTTTTTCTTTTCTTTCTCCTCTTGCAAGGAGCCTAATTTGTAGCTTTCTACTAGTGTAGAAATTCTTGAATCCCCTTTCCCTGCACTCTATGTCTAGTCTTTGAGAGTGGCCTTTCCCAGACGGAGCAGATTCCCCCACCCGACTTCACTCTTCTTCCACATTTGCTTATGTAGTGCAGTAGGGTCTCTTGGCAAGAGCCCTGGGAAATTTCCAGCAGGTTTTCTCCCCTCCTGCCACACTATGACTTCTGACATGACCACTTCTTTTTTTTTACATGATAAACAATTTTTGAAAGATATAAGCAGAATGTTATAGTTCTAAAAACAGATATGCTAGGGCTCTCCTTTTGTGAAGGGTGCCATGGGAGAAGTGTATTGGGTGACTGATTTAATATCAAATCAGCCCAAACCTCCTCTCAGGGTGCCTCATCAAACACAAGGCTTCCTACACAGGCTTTTCCTCCCTTTTTTCCCCCTCCATTTCTTTCTATGATTGCATCCTCCTGGTGCGTACGTGTTAATTCAGAACACAGAAAAATGTTTACTGCGTAGTGAGAATTCTACTGAACATGGTGTCGTAAACTGGAAAGAAAAGCCATTTGGATTTTAAAATGCCCAGTAAACATTAGTAAATTCCAATTCCACAAAAGAAGAATGTTGAAAACTAAAGTTAACTGATGAAATTATGTATCCCCAATGCCACTGTAATCATAGAATGCCTGAAATTTTAAAAATTGAAATCTAAATTCCTAAAATGGAATTAATTAATAAGGATTTAATTGTGCTTAAAGTTTTCTTCACCTGTGGTATTCTACATTGAAAGGCCACTTTTTAAAAAACCATTTTTAAAATTGAGGTATAATTGACTTATAACATTATGTTAGTTTCAGGTGTACAACATAAATGATTCAATATTTGTATATATTGTGAAATGATCATCACAATAAGTCTACTTAACATCCATCACCACACATAGTTAAAAACTTTTTCTTGTGATAAAAACTTTTAAGATTTACCCTCTTAGCAAATTTCAAGTATACAATACAGTATTATTAACTACAGTCACCATGCTGTAGTACACCCTGCACTTATTTACTTTATGACTAGAGGTTTGTACTTTCACCCATTTCACCCACCCCAATCCCCCGCCTCTGGCAAACAGCAATCTGTTCTCTATATGTATGAGTTCATTTTTTATTTTCTTTAGTTTCCACATGTAAGTGAGATTATATGGTAATTGTCTTGCTCTGTCTGACTTATTTCACTTAGCATAATCCCTCAACGTCCATCCATGATGTAGCAAATGGCAAAGTTTTCTTCTTTTCTATGGCTGAATAATATTCATATATGTATACATATACATATGATGTATATGTATGTACATGATACATGATATTATATATGTATATACACATACACTACATTTTCTTTATCCATTCATCTGTTGATGGAAACTTAGGTTGCTTCCATGTCTTGGCTATTGTAAATAATGCTGCAATGAACATGGGGGTGCATATTTCTCTTCAAGTTAGCATTTTTGTTTCCTTTGGATAAATATCAGGAAGTGGAATTGCTGAGTCATATGGTAGTTCTATTTTTTTAATTTTTTGAGGAACCTCCATACTTTTTTCCATAGTAGGTCCACCAATTTACATTCAAGTGTTTCCTTTTCTCCACATCCTCACTAACACTTGTTGTTTCTTGTCTTTTTGATAATAACCATTCTAATAGATGTGGGGCGACAGCTTATTGTGGTTTTGATTTGCATTTCCCTGATGACTAATGATGTTGAGCACGTTTTCAGGTACCTTTTGGCCACCTGTAGGTCTTCTTTGGAAAATGTCTATTTAGAGTCCCTGCCCGTTTTTTAATCAGATTGTTTTTGCTGTTAAGTTGTATGAGTTCTTTATATATTTTGAATATTAATCCCTTATCAGATATATGATTTTCAAATATTTTCTTTCCTTCAGTATTTTGCCTTTTTATTTTGTTGATAGTTTCCTGTTCTGTGCAGAAGGTTTTTAGTTTAATAGAGGCCCACTTGTTTATTTTTGCTTTTGGCATCAAATCCAAAAAGTCATCACCAAGACCGATTTCAAGGAGCTTATCGCCTATGTTTTCTGCTAGGAGTTTTATGGATCCAGGTCTCACATTCATGTCTTTAATCCATATTGAGTTCATTTTTGTGTATGGTGTAACACAGTGTTCTAGTTTCATTCTTTTGCATGTGGGTGTCTAGTTTTCCAAACACCATTATTGAAGAGACTGTTCTTTCTCCATTGTATGTATTCTTGGCACCTTTATTATAAATTAATTGACCAAGTATATATAGGTTTATTTCTGGACTCTCTATTCTGTTCCACTGATCCATATGTCAGTTTTTATGCCAGTACCATACTGTTTTGATTACTATAGCTTTGTAATATAGTTTGATCAGGAAGTGTGATTCCTCCAGCTTTGTTCTTCTTTCTCAAATTTGCTTTGACTATTTGGGGTCATTGTAGTTTCACACAAATTTTAGGATTGTTTGTTCTATTTCTGCAAAAAATGCCATTGGAATTTTGATATGGATGCATTGAATCTGTAGATGTTTTGGGTAGAATGGACATTTTAACAACATTAATTCTTCCAATCTGTGAGCATGGAATATCTTTCCAATTATTTGTGTCTTCTTCAATTTCTTTCATCAGTGTCTTGTGGTATTCAATGTACAAGTCTTTCACCTCCTTGGTAAAACTTATTCCCAGGTATTTATTCTTCTTAATGCAAATGGAGATGAGATTGTTTTCTTAATTTCTCTTTCTGATTGTTTTTATTAATGTATAAAAATGTAACAGGTTTTGGGGATGTTTTTTGGCTTATTAATTTTCTATTGTAGTACATTGGATTATAAGATCATATAACTTTCAGGTGTACCTCATAATATATTTTGAATTCTGTGTAGATTACATCATGTTCACCACCCAAAGACTAATTACAATCTGTCACCACACACATGTGCCTAAGCACCTCTTTCATCCTCTTCCCTCCCTCTTCCCCTCTGGTAACCACAAATCCAATCTCTGCCTCTATGTGCTTGTTCTTATTGTTTTTATCTTCTATTTATGAGTGAGATCATATGGCATTTGACTTTATAACTCTGACTTGTTTCACTTAGCATAATACCCTCAAGGTCCATCCATGCTGTCACAAATGGCAGGATTTCATCATTTCTTATGTCTGAGTAGTATTCCATTGTGTATATATACCACATCTTCTTTATCCATTCACCCCTTGATGGGCTCCTAGGTTGCTTTCAAGTCTTGGTTATTGTGAAGGATGCTGCAGTGAGCATACGGGTGCATGTATCTTTATGCATTGGTGTTTTCAAGTTCTTTGGATAAATACCCAGCAGTGGAATAGCTGGATTGTGTGGTAGTTCTATTTTTAATTTTCTGAGGAAACTCCATACTGCTTTCCATAGTGGCTGCAACAGTTTGCACTCCCACCAGGAGTGTATGAGGGTTCCCTTCTCTCCACATCCTCTCCAACACTTATTGTTTGCAGTCTTGTTAATTATGGCCATTCTGACGGGAGTAAGGTGATATCTCATTGTAGTTTTGATTTGTATTTCCCTGATAGTTAATGATGTTGAACATCTTTGCGTGTGCCTGTTGGCCATCTGCATATCTTTGGAGCAATGTCTGTTCCGATCTTTTGCCCATTTTTTAATTGGGTTTTTAGATTTTTGTTGTTGAGATGTGTGAGTTCTTTGTATATTTTGGATATTAACCCCTTATTAGATATATGGTTTGCAAATGTCTTCTCCCAATTGCCAGGTTGTCTTTTCATTTTGTTGGTGGTTTCCTTTGCTGTGCCAAATATTTTTAGTGTGATGTAGTCCAATTTGTTTATTTTTTCTATTGTTTCCCTTGCCTGGTCAGACATGGTATTTGAAAATATGCTGATAAGACCAATGTCGAAGAGCATCCTGCCTATGTTTCCTTCAGAAGTTTCATGGTTTTAGATATTACATTCAAGTCTTTAATCCATTTTGAGTTGATTTTTCTGCTTGGTGTATGATAGTGGTCTACTTGCATTCTTTTGCATGTGGCTATCCAGTTTTTACAACACTATTTATTGTAGACACTGTCCTTTCTCCACTGTATGTTCTTAGCTCACTCGTGAAAAGTTAGTTGTGCATATATGTGTGGGTTTATTTCTGGGCTCTTGATTCTGTCCCATTGATCTGTGTGTCTGTTTTTATGCCAGTACCATGCTGTTTTGGTTACTATAGCTTTGGAATATATTTTGAAATCAGGGAGCATCATGCCTCCAGCTTTGTTCTTTTTCTCAGAATTCCTTTGGCTATTCAGGGTCTTTTGTTGTTCCATATAAATTTTAGGATTCTTTGTTCTATTTCTGTGAAAAATGTTGTTGGAACTTTGATAGGGATTGCATTGAATCTACAGATTGCTTTAGGAAGTATGGACGTTTTAGCTATGTTAATTCTTCCAGTGCAAGAGCACAGAATATCTTTCCATTTCTTTGTGTCTTCAATTTCTTTCAACAGTGTTTTATAGTTTTCAGTGTACAGATCTTTCACATTTTTGGTGAAGTTTATTCCTATATGTTTTATGCTCTGTGTTACAATTTAAATGGGATTGTAGTCTTAATTTCTCTTTCTGCAACTTCATTTTTAGTGTATAGAAATGCAACTGATTTTTGTATATTGATTTTGTATCCTGCAACTTGAGTGTATTCATTTATTATTTCTAGAAGTTTTTTAGTGGATCCTTTAGGGTTTTCTGTGTATAAAATCATGTCATTTGCAAATAGTGACAGCTTCACTTCTTCCTTTCCAGTTTGGATCCCTATTATTTCGTTTTATTGCCTGATTGCTCTGGCTAGGAGTTCCAATACAATGTTAAAAAGAGTGGTGAAAGTGGACATCCTTGTCTTGTTCCTGTTTTTAGAGGAATAGCTTTCAGTTTTTCTCTATTGAGGATGATATTAGCTGTGGGTTTGTCATATATGGCCTTTATTATGTTGAGGTATTTTCCTTCTATATCCATTTTATTTAGAGTTTTTATCATAAATGGATGCTGTATCTCGTCAAATGCTTTCTCTGCATCCATTGAGATGATCATGTGATTTTTATTCTTCATTTTATTAATGTGGTGTATCATGTTGGCAGATGTTGAATCATCCCTGAATCCCTGGTATAAATCCAACTTGATCATCGTTATGATCTTTTTAATGTAGTGTGTTCGATTTGCTAGTATTTTGTTGAGGATTTTTGCATAAATGTTCATCAGTGATATTGGCTATAATTTTGTTTTTTGTGTTGTCCTTGTCTGGTTTTGGTATCAGGATAATGTTGGCTTTGTAGAATGAGTTAGGAAGCTTCTCCTCCTCTTCAATTTTTTGGATGAGTTTGAGAAGAGTAAGAATTAAGTCTTTGAATGTTTGGTAGAATTCACCAGGAAAGCCGTCTGGTCCTGGACATTTATTTTGGGGGAGGGTTTTGATTACTGTTTTGATCTATTTACTGCTGATAAGTCTATTCAAATTCTCTACTTCTTTTGGATTCAGTTTTGGAAGGTTGTATGATTCTAAGAATTTATCCATTTCTTCTTGATTATCCAATTTGTTGGCATATAGCCTTTGATGGTATTCTCTTATAATGTTTTGGATTTCTGAGGAGCCTATTGTAATTTCTCCTCTTTCTTTTCTGCTTTTATTTATTTGAGCCTTCTCTCTGTGTTTGTTGGTGAGTCCCCCTAAAGATTTGTCAACTGTGTTTATCTTTGTAAAGAACCAACTCTTGGTTTCATTGATTTTTTCTATCATTTTTTAGTCTCTATTTTATTTCTGCTCTGATTTTTATTATTTCCTTCCTTCTGCTGATTTTATGCTTTGTTTCTTCTTCTTTTACCAGTTCCTTTAGGTGCAGTGTTAGATTGCTTATTTGGGATGTTTCTTGTTTGTTGAGGTAGACTTGAATCTCTATAAACTTGCCTCTTAGAACTGCTTTTGGGGTCTGGCCTGGTGGCACAGCGGTCCAGTTCTCATGTTCTGCTTTGGTGGCCTGGGGTTCACCAGATTGGATCCCTGGTGCAGACCTATGCACTGCTTGGCAATCTGTGTTGTGGCAGGCATCCCACATATAAAGTAGAGGAAGATGGTCATGCATGTTAGCTCAGGGCCAGGCTTTCTCAGCGAAAAGAGGAGGATTGCCAGACGATGTTAGCTCTGGGCTACTCTTTCTAAAAAAAAAAAAAAAGAAAAGAAAAGAAACTGCTTTTACTATCCCATAGATTTTGGCATGTCATATTTTCATTTTTGTTTGTCTCCAGGTATTTTTTGATTTCTTCTCTCATTTTTTAGTTAACCCAATTGTTGTTCAGTAGCATGTTCTTTAATCTCCACATTTTTGTGGCTTTTCTGATTTTCTTCCTGCAGATGATTTCTAGTTTCATACTTTTGTCATCATGAATGATGCTTGGTATTATTTCAGTCTTCTTAAATTTATTGAGACTTGTTTTGTGGTGCAATATGTGATTAATCCTGGAGAATGTTCCATGTGCATTTCAAAAGAATGTGTATTCTGCAGTTTTGGATGGAATGTTCTAAGTACTAAGTACATCTGGTCTAATGTGTCACTTAAGGCCAATGTTTCCTTATTGATCTTCTGTTTGGGTCATCTATCCATTAGCGTAAGTGGAGTGTCCTACTATCATTGTGTTGCTGTCTACATCTCCTTTTATGTCTATTAATAGTTGCTTTATATATTTAGAGCCTCTTATGTTGGGTGCATAGATATTTGCAAGTGTTATATCCTCTTGTTGGATTGTTCCTTTTATCGTTATGTAGTGCCCTTCTTTGTCTCCTTTTACAGTTTTTGTTTTAAAGTCTGTTTTGTCTGATATAAGTGTTGCTACCCCAGCTTTATTTTCATTGCCATTTGCATGGAGTATCTTTTTCCATCCTTTTGCTTTCAGTTTGTGAATCTGTTTAGGTCTAAAGTGTGTCTCTTGTATGCTGCATATATATGGGTCTTGTTTTTTGATCCAATCGGCTACCCTATGGCTTTTTATTGAAGCATTTAGTCCATTGACATTTAAAGTAGCTGTTGAAAAGAATGTACTTATTGTCATTTTGTTACTTTTTTCTGGGTGTTTTAGTAGTTCTTCTATGTTCCTTTCTTCTTCTCTTGCTGTCTTCCCTTGTGGTTTGATGGCTTTCTTTAGTAGTATGTTTGATTTCCTTTCTCTTACTTACTTGCGTATTTATTATAGGTTTCTGCTTTGTGATTACCTTGAGGTTCACATATAATATTCTACATATATAGCAATCTATATTGAGTGGACAGTCTGTTTAGTTTGACCTTTATCTAAAAGCTCTACTCTTTTACTCCCCTCCTCCTATGTTTTATGTTTTTGAAATCATATCTAATCTCTTTTGTGTCTATCCATTACCCTTCTATCAATGAAATAGGTAATTTTAGTGCTTTAGTCTTTTAACCTTTGTATTATTTTCATATGTGGTTTATCTGCTATCTGCTACCTTCACTGTATTTTTGCCTTTATCAGTGATTTTATTGCCTTATTTTTTTTTGATAATGTTCTTATTCCTATTTGTGGTCTTCTCTTTCCCACTTAAATAAGTCCCTTCAGCATTTCTTGTAGAACTGTTTTCTTTTTTATAAACTTCTTTAATTTTTGCTCATCTTTGAAACTCTTTGTCACTTCTTCCATTCTGAATGATAACCTTCCTTGATAGAGTATTCTTGCCAGTAGGTTTTTTTCTTTCATCTCTTTAAATATGTCATTCCACTCCCTTCTAGCCTGTAAGGTTTCAGCTGAGAAGTCAGCTGATAGCCTTATGGGGTTTCTTTTGTATGTCACTTGTTGCCTTTCTCTCAAGGGTTTTAGAATTCTCTTTATCTTGGATGTTGGGCATTTTAATTATAATGTTGCTTGGGATGGGCCTCTTTGGGTTTATCTTGTTTGGTGCTCTCTGTGCTTCCTGTACCTGCATGTCTATTTCCTTTCCTAGTTTAGGAAAGTTTTAAGCTATTATTTTTCAGATAGATTCTCTGCCCCTTTGTCTATCTCTTCTCCTTCTAGGACACCTATAATACAAATGTTCCTGCACTTGATGTTATCCCAGAGTTCCCTTAGACTGTTCTCATTCTTTTTAATTCTTTTTCTTTTATCTGTTCAGCTTGGGTGATTTCCTCTAGTCTTTCATCCAGCTCACTGGTCCATTCTTCTGCATCATATACTTTGCAATTGAGCCCCTCTGGTGAATTTTTCATTTCCAGTATTGTATTCCTCATTTCTTATTGGTTCTTTTTATATTTTCCAATTCTTTGTGACGTTCTCACTGTGTTCATCCAGTCTTCTCCTAAGATCAGTGAGCATCCTTATGAGTTTTTGTTTGAACTCTTTGTTAGGTACATTGCTTATTCCTGTTTCATTTAGTTCTTTTTCTGTGGTTTTGTCCTGTTCCCTTGCTAGGAACATATTCCTTTGTCTCTTCATTGTGCATCTTTCTCTGTGTTTATATCTATGTGTTAGGTGAGTCAGCTATGTCTCCTGATCTTAGAGAAGTGGCCTTATATAAGAGATGCCTTTTGAGGCCCATCAGTGTACTTCCCTCTTGGCACCAGTCCCAATGTCTCAGGAGTGACCCCTGTGTCAGCTACATGTGTCCTGCTGTCATAGAGTTGCTCTTATTGCAGGTACCCAGGGAGTCTAGGCTTTCCTTCCCTGGCTTGCTCTTTGTAAATCGGTTTGGGGAACCCAAGCACAGTTAGCTACACAGTCTAATAGCACACTTCTGGTGCAGTTTTTCTGTTAAATGAGTAGGTACCCAGTGTGGCCGGTTGCTAGGCTCAGGGGCTTACAATTGCTATAGGCCTCAGGGCTGTAAGGCTGTTGTCAGCTCTCTTGGGATTGCAGCTGAGTGGGGCTGGCCCCAGGCTCAGGAGCACCCAATTACTTCAGGCTTTGGAAGGCACAGCTGATCCCCTTTGTGGCTGTTGTGAAACACAGGTCTTCTGCCACTGATAAGCACCACCACTGACAGGTCAACACAGTTCTGGCCTTTGCACACTTCCTGACCCCCTGGAGCATACCCAGTCACCCCACTGCAGTGGCCCCCACACTCCCCAACAATGCCCCTCCCCCACAGTTCACCTGCTTCTCACACAGGCTCTTCCCCACACAGGCAGACACACACACCTGCCTGCAGAGGATGGAGGCACCCAGTCTATGCAGGTGGACAAGTAGCCTGAGGGCTTCCTGTCAGGTGGGGCCAGTCCCTAGGCAGGCTGCCTGCTGTGGCTGAGCTGGATTAAATCTGTGCTCTAGTGGGTATAGCAGACCCCTGGGCTAACAGGCCTGGGCAATAACTTGAATGACGTCTACTGGCATCTGTGTCAGCATGCCTATACTACGTCACAACAATGGCTACCACCAATGTCTAGTATCTGGAGAAGTCACACCTTCAGCTTGATGCACCCAGAGCCTACCAGGTGAGTCTCTTCACCAACGGACTGTGCATATTCCTTTCTGGTGATTTTATATTGCTCTTTGAGATGGGGGAATTTGTGCTTGGGCCCTTGAAGAGCTGACTTTTTTCGGCTTAAGTCCGATAGCTTTTCTGGAGGTGTTCTCCATTGTAGTTAATAACTAGCAAAGCCAGATATTATGAAACTCATCTCAGTTGTGTTGAGTCTGAAGGATGCTTATAGTCGTAATGTGCCCCTACTAAGGTCCCCACTTCTCCAGGGAGGGCTGTGTACCTTAGGGGGGCTCCTGCATGGCTGGCTGTGAAGCTCCACTGCTTGCAAAGGTGGCTTTTTTTTTTCCTCTCCAGAAGGAATTTCTGCCTCTTCCGCCTCAGTTAGGACTGTCCCTTGTTGTGGGGGTTATTTTTTATCCAGTTTTCAGTTCTCTCTACAGGTGAATTTTTCCAAGAATAGTTGTAACCTGGTTGTGCTTGTAGGAGGAGGTGAGTTCAGAGTCTGCCTACACCACCATCTTAACAAAATCCTCAGGCTTTTGTATATTGATTTTGTGTCCTGTGACTTTTCTGAATTCTTGTATTAGTTCGAACAGTTTTTTTTTTCAAGTCTTTAGGGTTTTCTATATATAATATTATGCCATCTACATATAACCACAGTTTTATCTTTTCCTTTCCAATTTGGATGCCTTTTATTTTTTTTTTTCTTG
Organism: Equus quagga; assembly: GCF_021613505.1. Lineage (NCBI taxonomy): Eukaryota > Metazoa > Chordata > Mammalia > Perissodactyla > Equidae > Equus > Equus quagga. Next base: position 72,606,884 of record NC_060268.1, read on the forward strand.
TTTGATTTCTCTGGCTAGGACTTCCAATACTATGATAAATAAAAGTGGTGAGAGTGGGCATCATTATCTTGTTCCTGATCTTGCTCCTGATCATCACTACTGAGTGGGACGTTAACTGTGGGCTTGTCATATATGGCCTTTATTATGTTGAGTTGCCTTTTCTCTATACCCACTTGTTGAGAGTTTTTGTCATAAATGGACGATGAATTTTGCCAAATGCTTTTTCTGCCTCTATTGAGATGATCATATGACTTTTTATCCTTCATTATGTCAACGTGGTGTACCACATTGATTGATTTGTGGATGTTAAGCAATCCTTGAATCCCTGGAATAAATCCCATTGGATCATGGTGTGCATTCCTTTTAATGTATTGTTGAATTTGGTCTACTGATATTTTGTTGAGGATTTTTGCATCTATATTCATTAGGAATGTTAGCCTGTAATTTTCTTTTCTTGTGGTCTCCTTGTCTAGTTTTGATATCAGGGTAATGCTAGGCTCATAAAATGAGTTTGGAAGTCTTCACTACTCTTCTGTTTTTTGGAAGAGTTTGAGAAGGATTGATATCAATTCATCTTTAAGCATTTGGTTGTATTCACCAGTGAAGCCATCTGGTCTTGGGCTTTTGTTTCTTGGGATGTATTTGATTACTGATTCAATCTCCTTACTCATTATTTGTCTGTTCAGATTTTCTATTTCTTCATGATTCAGTCTTGGTAGGTAGTCTGTTTCTAGGAATTTATCCATTTCTTCTAGGTTATCCAGTTTGTTGGCATATAATTGTTCTCAGTAGTCTCTTATGATCCTTTGTATTTCTGGAGTATGTGTTGAATGTCTCCTATTTCATTTCCGATTTTATTTATTTGAGTCTTCTCTTCTTTTCCTTAGTCTGGGTAAAAGTTTGTCAAATCCTTTATCTTTTCAAGAAAACAGCTCTTAGTTTCAGTGAACTATTATATTGTTTTTCTGATCTCTATTTCATTTATTTCTGCTCTGATATTTGTTATTTACTCCATTCTCCTAACTCTGAACTTAGTGTTTTATTCTTTTTCTAGTTGTTTGAGGTGTAAAGTTAGATTGTTTATTTGAGATCTTTCTTTTTTCTTAAAGTAGACATTTATCACTCTGAACTTTCCTCTTAGAACTGCTTTTGCTGTATCCCTTAAGTTTTGGTATGTTGTATTTCCATTTTCATTTGTCTTAAGGTATTTTTTTATTTATCTTTTGATTTATTATTTGACCTATTGGTTGTTCAGTAGCATGTTGTTTAATCTCCACATATTTGTGAATTTTCCGGTTTTCTTCTTGTTATTGATTTCTAGTTTCATGCTATTGTGGCCAGAAAACATGCTTCATATGATTTCAATCTTCTTAAATTTATTGAGATTTGTTTTGTGGTTTAATATATGATCTATCCTGGAGAATGTTCCGTGTGCACCTGAGAAGAATGTATATCCTGTTGCTTTTGGCTGGAATGTTCTGTATATCTACTAAGTCCATCTGGTCTAACATACCATTTAAGACCAATGTTTCCTTATTGATTTTCTGTTTAGAAGATCTATTCATTGATGAAAGTGAGGTATTAAAGTCCCCTATTATTATTGTATTGTTCTCTATTTCTCCCTGTAGGTCTATTAATATTTGCTTTATATATTTTGGTGCTTCTATGCTGGGTGCCTAAATATTTACAAAAGTTATATCCTCTCATTAGATTGACCCCTATATCATTATAATGACCTTTGTCTCTTATTACTGTCTTTGTCTTAATGTCTGTTTTGTTTGTTTGTTTAACTACCCCAGCTTTCTTGTGGTTTCTGTTTGTGTGGAATATCTTTTTTGATCCCTTCACTTTCATTCTATGTGTGTCCTTACATTTGGAATGAGTCTGTTATAGGCAGCATAGATGAGTCTTATTTTTTTTCCATTTAGTCACTCAGAGTCTTTTGATTGGAGAATTTAGTCCATTTTCATTTAAAGTAATTATTGATAGCTATGATACTTGTTGCCATTTTGTTAATTGATTGTTTTGCAATTTCTTTGTCCCTTTTATCTGCTCTTGTTCTTTTCCTTTGTGATTTGATGATTTTCTGTAGTTGTATGTTTAGATTCCTCTCTCTTTATTTGTGTGTCTACTATAGATTTTTGCTTTATGGTTACCATGAAGCTTACATAAAACAACTTATATTTATAGTATTCTATTTTAAGTTGATAACAACTTATGTTCCAATGCATTCTAAAGCTCTACATTTTACTCCCCCTGCAACAATTTATGTTTTTGATGTCACATTTTACTTTTTTTTTGGTGAGAAGATTGGCCCTAAGCTAATCTCTGTTGCCAATCCTTCTCTACTTTGTATATGGGATGCCACAACAGTGTGGCTTGAGTGGTGTGTGTAGGTCTGTAGTCGGGATCTGAGCTCACTAATCCAGGGCCCCTGAAGCAGAGTGTGAAAACTTAACCACTATGCCACTGAGCCAGCCCCTTCATTTTACATTTTTTTATCTTGTGTAGCCATTAACAAATTATTATAGTTATTTTTACTACTGTTTTTTTAACCTTCATACTAGCTTTATAAGTGATTAACCTACCACCTTTACAACATTAGAGTATTCTGAATTTTACTATTTATTTATCTCATGTCTATTACTCACCATATGTTATATATAGTGAGATTTATACTTTCATATGTTTTCCTGTTACTAATTACTGCCTTTTCGTTACAACTTAAAGAAGTCCCTTTTTTACAACATTTCTTGTAAGGCCAGTTCAGTGGTGATGACAAGCTAAAGGCTTTTGCTTATCTGGAAAACTTTATTTCTCTTTCAATTCTGAAGGACAACTTTGCTGGGTAGAGTATTCTTGCTTGGAAGTTTTTTTCTTTCAGCACTTTGAATATATTGTGCCACTCCCTTCTGGCCTGCAAAGTTTCTGCTGAAAGATATGCTTATAGTCTTATGGGGGTTCCCTTGTATGTAATAAGTTGTTTTTCTCTTGCTGCTTTTAAGAGTCTCTTTTTGTTTTTAACTTTTTCACTTTAATTATAATGTGTCTTGGTCTGGGTCCCTTTGAGTTCATGTTATTTGGAACTTTCTTGGCTTCCTGGATCTGGACATCTGTTTCCTTCCCCAGGTTGGATAGTTTTCAGTTATTATTTCTTCAAATAATTTTTCTGCCCCTTTCTCTCTCTCTCTTCTCCTTCTGGGACCCCTGTAATATAAATGTTGGTACACTTCATGTTTTCCCATAAGTCCCTTAAGCTATCTTCACTCTTTTTCATTCTTTTTCTTTTTGCTGCTCTCATTGGCTGAATTCCACTGCCCTGTCTTTGAGTTCACTGGTCCTTTCTTTTGCTCCATCTAGTTTGCTGTTGAACCCTTCTATTATATTTTTTAGTTCAGTAGTTATTGTATTCTTCATCTCTGCGACTTCTATTTGGTCGTTTGTTATATTTTCTCTGTTTTTGTTGAAATTCTCACTTTGTTCATCCATTCTTCTCCTGAGCTCAGTGACTATCTTTATGATCATTATTTTGAACTCTTTATCAGGTAAATAACTTATTTTTGTTTCATTAAGGTTGAAAGCCCAATTTAGTAGGCCTCAAAATAATGTGGAATGTGGTCCATCAGGGCTTGTTAAAGAAAGCTTCTCCACATTCATTATTTCAGACTCTTCTTCTCTGAGAAAGGATGATAGGGACCCCTGTGTATTTCCCAGTTAAGACTGGATACCTCTTGGCTATGTAGAAAATTCAGAAGAGCAAGATGTAAGTCACTCTGGAGGATCATCACCACCAAGGCTCCCACATGTTGGCTGGAGTGCCAATTTAGTGCAGTTCCTGGTACAGAAAAGTCTCAAGATCTATTAAAGAGAGGGAAGGAGAGAGAGAGGGCAGGGAGGTGGAATGGAGGGAAGAAAAGGAAGTGAGAGGAGAAATGGAGGTGAGGAAGGAGCAATGTATAGAATGGATTACAAGAAAAAGAGGCAGAGAACAAAAACACCATGAAGAAAGTGAATACAACAGCCCATACAACCATAAATATGAGCCAGAACTATAGTTACAGCATGGGAATATTTTTTAATGGAAAATTATCTGAAATATTTAAAGAAACAGAAATTTAGGATTTCATAACTGACAGACTACAAAGGCTAGGTAGCAAATTGTGACTTCAAGGATTAAAATTAAATACTAGAACAAGACTCATACCCAAAAGAAATGCCAGGAGGTAGCCCCGGGTCAAAGGTGCATATGAAGGCTTTGGTGCTGGACATTGTTATGGATTAAATTGTGTCTCTCCCTCAGAAATTCATATATTAAAGCCCTAACTTCAAAATGTGACTGTATGTGGAGACAGGGTCTCTAATGGGGTAATTAAGGTAAACTTAGGCCATAAAGCTGGGCCCTAAACCAATCTGACTGATGTCCCAATAAGATAAGGAGATTTGGAAATAATGTGCTCACACACAGAGGGAAGATCATGTGAGGACACAGGGAGAACACCACCAGCTACATGCCAAGAGGGGGGCCTCAGAAGAAACCAACTCCACCAAATCCTTGATCTTGGACTCCAGCCTCTGGAACTTTGAGAAAATAAATTTTTGTTGTTTAAGTTGCCTGGTCTGTAGTACTTTGTTATGGCAGCCATAGCAAACTAATACAGACATACAGACTTCAAAGGATCATCTAGGGGCAATGCCCAGGCAGGGCGTGGATAGAGCCTGGGACTGTGGACTCACTGGCATTCATCTACAGGAGGGAGATTATGAAAACCACCAGAGGAATGGGTTGCCAAAGATAAGGAACAGAGAAAGAGGAGAGAAGATTTGAGGATAAAATATCAGAGATCTATTTTAATAGATTTGTCTATTATTAATAGACTTTTAATATTTTAGTTGATAGTGGGGTATATTTTAATAGAGGAGCCAATGACATGGAGAGATCATCCAAAAATTGGGGCAACCAGTACAGCACAGCCCCTGTAATTAAAGGAAAGGAGAGCAGGCGGTGGAAAGAGAGCTTTAACAAAGGAACTGCTGAAGGTGAAGGAGGGGAAAAGTCCTGACTGTGGGACTGTCAGACCACTTTCAAGTTGGTGTATTCCACATGTGGAGGACATCAACCCTGCCTGTGATAGACTAAAGAGCAAGTGTGGGTCAGCTTCTAGGTTAACATAGGGTCAGAGTATCAATCCCTGTGGGCACAGCTTCTTATTAATAGATATAAAGAATAAAACCCCAAACACAGAGAAGTTCTACAAACTAAGTTCAGCAAGAGTCTGGAAAGAATTTCTAGAAACCACGAAACAAAGAAGACTGGATTGATGTATTAGTTTGCTAGGGCTGCCATTACAAAGTACCACAGATTGGGTGGCTTAAACAACAGACATTTATTGTCTCACAGTTCTGAAAGGTGGAAGTCTGAGATCACGGTGTCATCAGGGTTGGTATTTTCTGAGGCCTTTCTCCTTGGCTTCTATATGGCTGTCTTCTCCCTGTGTCCTCACGTGGTCTTCCCTCTGGGTACACATCCCCAGTGTCTCTCTGTGTGTCCTAATCACGTCTTCTTATAAGAACCAGTCAGATTTATCTAGAGCCCATGCTAATTACCTCATTTTTAACTTAATTACTCCCTTAAATGCTCTATCTCCAAATACAGTCACATTCTGAGGTACTGGAGGTTAGGGCTTCAACATATGAATTTTGAGGAACACGATTTAGTTCATGTGATAGTTAATTTTATGTGTCAGTTTGGCAGGCCATGGGGTGACCAGATTAAACATTATTTCTGAGTGTGTCTATGAGGGTGTTTCTGGATGAGATTAGCATTTGAATTGGTAGACTCCATAAAGTAGATTGCCCTCCCCAGTGTGAGCGGATGTCATCCAATCTGTTGAGGGCCTGAATAGAACAAAAGTGGAGGAAGGGAGGATTTCCCTTCCTGCATTTCTGTTTAAGCTGGGGCATCTTACCTCATCTTCTGACCTTTGACTGGGGTTTAAACCATGAACTCCTCTGGTTCTCAGGCTTTTGGACTCAGACTGGAATTAAGCCACCAGCTTTCCTGGGTCTCCAATTCACCAGACAACAGACTTTGGGACTGCTTAGCTTCCATAATCGTGTAAGCCAATTCCTCTTAATAAATGTCCATATATAGATAGATACATACATATGTACATTAAAAAAAATTTTTTTAATGTAAATATATATATATATATATCTATCTCCTATTGGTTCTGTTTCTCTAGAGAACCTGAATAATAGAAGCCATAACAATTGAGAAACATAATTGGTCCCATGTGTGCTTCAATGGCTGAATCTCTTGCCAGAAGAACTGTTTGCTTAAAGGTCAGAGAAATGGAGACTGTCTGGACAAGAAAACACTGGAGCCATCCACCATGCATGAAGGCACAGCACTAGAGGTGAAAGTAGTCATGGTTCAGAGGCTACATCCATCCCCACCTGACGATGCTGGGTGACCAGGTCCCCTCTGGAAGCAAGGCAGGAAGTTCTGGCATGGAGTATGAGGAGATGTGAAGGCCTCATACTTGGGCCTTTGCATTTGTGTTAGAACATGAACCCTCTTTCTTGCTGCCGGAGCTGTGAGGGCAGCCAAGTTCTCATCTTGAATGCAAATAGGCACAGGAGCCCCAGTTGTGCAGGTCAAGGAGATTTCCATGTTTTCACCTGGACATGGAACCACACCAGCATTTGGCAGCAGATTTTAGGGGTTCAGTGACAATCTATATGTATTGGGAAGCAAGCTCTGGGTGGACTTTGCTTAGATAATTATATTAAAAAGGAAATGAACAGCAGCAATGATCGAAACATAATTGAAGAAAATATACTTGTATATTAAAAAACACAAAAATTGATTTTGGAATATACATCAAAATATGCTCACTATGTCCCAGATAAAATTAATTGAATGATATTCATGCCACGACACAGCCTGTCATTATTTTTGGTAACAAAGAAAGATCGCATTTCTATAAGAACCCAAGAACCTTGTACGTACAAATAGAAACAAAAGTAAGTGAACCTCCAACTCTTGGACATTATTAAATGCCCAGTGACAAAGTTTTGAAAGGAAGTGTCTGTGATCCCAAGGTTCTAACTTCAAATCCAGTCAAGTGCCATCTATCTACTAAAGTTACAGAAAACTTTCTGTGTCTCTGTTCCTAACCAGTTGTATGACCTCAAGTAGTTACTTAATCTCTCTGGGCCTTAGTTGTGTTATCTTTAAAAGTGGGAGAATGGCAAAAATAACCGAAACAAAAAGTAACAAATGTTGGAGAGGTTGTGGAGAAAAGGGAATCCTCATACACTGCTGGTGGGAATGCGAACTGGTGCAGCCACTATGGGAAACAGTATGGAGATTTCTCAAAAAATTAAAAATAGAAATACCATATAACCCAGCCATCCCACTACTGGGTATCTATCCGAAGAACTTGAAATCAGCAATTCCAAAAGTCCCATGCACCCCTATGTTCATTGCAGCATTATTTACAATAGCCAAGACATGGAAGCAACCTAAGTGCTCATCAACTGATGACTGGATAAAGAAGATATGGTGTATCTATATACAATGGAATACTACTCAGCCATAAAAAGGATAAATCGTCCCATTTACAAAAACGTGGGTGGACCTTGAGGGTATTATGTTAAGTGAAATAAGCCAGATAGAGAAAGAAAATCTCTGTATGACTCCACTCATATGTGGAAGTTAAACATGTAGACAAAGAGAACAGATTAGTGGTTACCAGGGGAAAGGGGGGTGGGGGGTGGGCTCAAAGGGTGAAGTGGTGCACCTACAACATGACTGACAAACAATAATGTACAACTGAAATTTCACAAGGTTGTAAACTATCATAATCTCAATAAAAAGTTTTTAAAAAGTGGGAGACTAATACTACCTATCTCATAGTATTTTGTGAGGATTAACTGAATTAATAAATGTAAACCTGCCTGCCTGATATGTTATCACTCCCAGATGTCATCTGCAATTATTATAATTATCAGATAGCCATCTTCCTCCTCCTCCTCATCAATATATCAAGTGAGTAACCATTCAGGAAAAACACCACTTCTATCATTTCCTGGAAGTAATTACTTAAATATGTATTCCAGAATTAAGCACTCAAGTTATGCAATTTGTGGAAAGAAAATGATGAGTTATAAACACTAAGATAAACACATAGTTATAGAAATAATTAATGTTGTAAATAGACTATTAAGTCAAACTAAACTAGATAAGCAAAATGTTTCTAAACAGAAGATATACATTGTAAATAATAAGAATTTAACAGGGGCCGGCCCCATGGCTGAGTGGTTAAGTTCTTGTGCTCTGCTTCAGTGGCCCAGATTTTGCCAGTTCAGATCCTGGGTGTGGACCTACACACTGCTCATCAAGCTGTGCTGTGGTGGCATCCCACATAGAAGAACTAGAATGACCTGCAACTAGGATATACAACTATGTACTGCAGCTTTAGGTGGGGAAAGAAAAAGAGGAAGATTGGCAACAGAAGTTAGATCAGGGCCAATCTTACTTACCTAAAATAATAAGAAGAATTATTTAACAAATATAACCTGAGTCTACAATCTCATATTGAATTAATGGAGACCACAGAATGTATTAAGGTATTACTGAGATAACTTAAAACTTCCTGTCTTCTTTGTCTTTCATGGGAGGGTCAAAGGATATTGGTTTATTTATTTATCTTTAGTAAGTGAGGCATATAGATTTACTTTTATTATTAAATACTTTCACTGTTAGTACAATTAAAATTTTAAATCTCACTGTATTGATAAAAGCAAGTCAAGAGAATTTATATATTAAAAGTATAAGTAAATAAACAAAAGAAAGAAAACAAAGGAAAAATTTTAAAACAACAAAGCACACACCAAGATTATATAAGGAAAGCCAAAAATATCATTAAAAGTGAAGAATCAAAAATAGTGAATAAAAATCAATTCCTAGCTGGATTTCCGCTTTAAAAACAGCTATCAGAATAATATATATATTATTCTAAATGTTATTATTCTAAATATTATTATTAAATAATTAATATAGAAAGGTTAAAAATAAAACTATGCATAAAATAAGTCTGGCTAGTATAATTGAAAAGATAATAAAGGTAGAAACATATATAACATGGAATACAGAAGTCATGTTAAAAAATTCAATGAACAGAGTCAATATAATAGTTTTGGATTGCTAAAAATATAGCATCAAAAGGAATAAAATAAATTCAGTCAGAAATAAAATGAGAAGTTAACATAAACTTCATTGGTAATGGAAGACCTACATATGACACTATCCGTTTCTGATAATTGAAATATGAGATATATAATCCTCTTTATTTTCTATGGAGAACATGCCTTCTTTTCAAGAGTCCACAAAACAGCTATAAAAATTCATCATATATTAAGCCATGAAGACAATCTCAATGATTTAATAACTGAATATTTTCAAACAGTAGTCTCTGACCACAATGCATTAATAGCAAATTAAAGATAAGAGAAAAAAAATGACACCCTTTACATAAATTAAATCAAAAGAAGTAATAATAATAGAATAGAAATTGTAGTACTAATAGAATTTGCAGTAGTAGTAACAAAAACAGTAATTAGTGTATGCCATTTCAAGAGCATTTATAAAGTATTAGACCATTTAATAGCTGCTTTATGCACTATATTTTGAAGTTCTTTGCCTAAAATATTATTTTATAGGAAGATTAGGCTCAGGGAGGTTGGCTGCTTGTTGAAGTTAAACAGAAAATTCAGTTCACACCACCAGGTTTTGCTTTACCCAACCCCGTGGTTCACCAACAGCTTATTCAGCTCCAAAGAAGAAAGCAACTTGGCAGAGTTCCAGGAAGGCCTTAGAGCCAGACTTAGGGGTCTGGCTCTAATCAGCCTTAGCTATTTTAATTGTTTTTAAATTGAAGAAAAATAATTACAAATGAAATAGCGCAGGAAAGAACCACAATATAAAGTCAAACTTACTGAAGTAGAAGACTGATAATGGTAGAACTGGTAAGTCAAGAGGTGATTTTATTTTATTTTATTGAGGTCATAATAGTTTGTAACATTGTGAGATTTTACTTGTGCATTATTTTTTGTCAGTCACCATATAAGTGTGCCCTTTCACCACTTGTGCCCACCCCCCATTTCCCTTCCCCTTCGGTAACCACAAAATGGTTCTCTTTGTCCGTGTGTTAGTTTATCTTCTTCATCTGAGTGAAATCATATGATATTTATCTTTCTCTGTCTGGCTTATTTTGCTTAAAGTAATACTTCAAGGTCCATCCATGTTATTGTGAATGGGATAATTTTGTCTTTTTTATGGCTGAGTAGTATTCCATTGTATATATAGCCCCATCTTCTTTATTCAATCATCAGTCAACCGGCACTTGGGTTGCTTCCATGTCTTGGCTACAGTGAATAATGCGGCAATGAACATAGGGGTGAATAAGTCTTTTTGAATTGTTGATTTCAAGTTCTTTGGATAAATACCCAGTAGTGGGATAGCCGAATTGTATGGTATTTCTATTTTTAATTTTTTGAGAAATCTCTGTACTGTTTTTCATAGTGGCTGCACCAGTTTGCATTTCCACCAGCAGTGTAAGATGGTTCCCTTTTCTCCACATCCTCTCCAACATTTGTTATTTCTTGTCTTGGTGATTATAGCCATTCTAATGGGTGTATAGTGATACCTTAGTGTAGTTTTGATTTGCATTTCCCTGATGATTAGCCACATTGAACATCTTTTCATGTGCCTCTTGGCCATCCATATGTCTTCTTTGGAAATATATCTGTTCTTATCCTCTACCCATTTTTTCTTTTGGGAGGAAGATTGGCCCAGAGGTAACATTTGTTGCCACTCTTCCTATTTTTGCTTGAGGAAGATTGTCACAGAGCTAACATCTGTGCCAGTCTTCCTCTGTTTTGTATGTGGGATGCCGTTACAGCGTAGCTTGATGAGCAGTGTGTAGGTCCACGCCTGGGATCTGAACCTGCCAGCTTGGGCCGCCAGAGAGGAGCACGTAAACTTAACCACTATGCCACTGGGCAGGCCCCCCTCTGCCCGTTTTTTGATCAGGTTGTTTTTTTGTTGTTGAGTTGTGTGAGTTCATTATGTATTTTGGAGATTAACCCCTTGTTGGGTATATGAATTGCAAATATCTTCTCCCAGTTGGTGGTTTGCCTTTTCATTTTGTACCTGGTTTCTTTGGCTTGCAGAAGCTCTTTAGTTGGAGGAATTCTCACTTGTTTATTTTCTCTTTTGTTTCATTGTCTGAGTAGACATGGTATTCAAAAAAATCCTGTGACCAATGTCAAAGAGTGTACTGCCTATATTTTCTTCTAGGAATTTTATGGTTTCAGGTCTTACCTTCAAATCTTTGATCCATTTTGAGTTAATTTTTGTGTATGGTGAAAGATAATGGTCTACTATCATTCTTTTGCATGTAGCTCTTCAGTTTTCCCAACACCGTTTATTGAAGACTGTTCTTTCTCCAATGCATGTTCTTAGCTTCTTTGTTGAAGATTAGCTGTCCATAGATGTGTGGTTTTATTTTGAGGCTTTCCATTCTGTTCCATTGATGTGTTCCATTGTCTGTTTTTGTGCCAGTACCATGCTATTTTGATTACTACAGCTTTATAGTATATTTTGAAGTCAGGGATTGTGATGCCTCCAGCTTTGTTCTTTTTTCTCAGGATTGCTTGCTATTTGGGGTCTTTTGTTGCCACACATGAATTTTAGGATTCTTTGTTCTATTTCCATGAAGAATATCATTGGAATTCTGAACGGGATTGCATTGAATCTGTAGATTGCTTTAGGTAACATGGACATTTTAACTGTGTTTATTCTTCCACTCCATGTGCATGGAATAGCTTTCCATTTCTTTATGTTATCACCAATTTCTTTCAATAATTTCTCACGGTTTTCATTGTGTAGGTCTTTCACCTCCTTGGTTAAATTTATTCCCTGATATTTTATTCTTTTTGTTGAAATTGTATGAGGGATTGTATTCATGAGTTCTCTTTCTGTTAGTTTGTTATTAGAGTATAGAAATGCCACTGATATTTGTAAGTTGATTTTGTACCCTGCAACTTTGCTGTAGTTGTTGATTTTTTCTAATAGTTTTCTGATGGATTCTTTAGGGTTTTCTATATATAGAATCATGTCAGCTGCAAACAGCAACAGTTTCACTTCTCCATTCCCTTGGATTCCTTTTATTTCTTTTTCCTGCCTAATTGCTCTGACCAAAACCTCCAATACTATGTTTAATAAGATTGGTGAGCATGAGCACTCTTGTTTTGTTCCTGTTCTCAGAGGGATGGGTTTCAGTTTTTCCCCATTGAGTATGATGTTGGCTGTGGGTTTGTCATATATGACCTTTATTATGGTACTTTCCTTGGTACTTTCCTTCTACACCCATTTTACTGAGAGTTTTTATCATAAATGAATGTTGGATCTTGTCAAATGCTTTCTCTGCATCTATTGAGATAATCATGTGGCTTTTATTCCTCATTTTATTAATGTGGTATATCACATTGATTGATTTGTGGATGTTGAACCATCCCTGCGTCCCTGGTATAAATCCCACTTGATCATGGTATATGATCCTTTTAATGTGTTGCTGTATTATGCTTGCCAATATTTTGTTGAGGATTTTTACATCTATGTTCATTAGCAATATTGGCCTGTAGTTTTCCTTCTTCATATTGTCCTTGTCTGGCTTTGTGATCAGGGTGATGTTGGCCTCGTAAAATGTGTTAGGAATTGTTCGATCTTCAATTTTTTGGAATAGTTTGAGAAGGATAGGTATTAAATCTTTGAATGTTTGGTAGAATTCTCCAGAGAAGCCATCTGGTCCTGGACTTTAATTTTTTGGGAGCTTTTTATTACTGTTTTGATCTAATTACTTGTGATTGTTCTATTCAGATACTGTATTTCTTCTTGATTCAGTTTGGGGAGGTTGAATGTGTCTAAGAATTTATCTTTCTTCTAGATTGTCAATTTGTTAGCATATAGTTTTTCATAGTATTCTCTTATAATCCTTTGTATTTCTGTGGTATCCATTGTAAATTATCCTCTGTCATTTCTAATTTTATTTATTTGAACCTTCTCTCCCTTTCTTTTAGTGAGTCTAGTTAAGAGTTTGTCAGTGTTGTTTGTTTTCTCAAAGAACCAGCTCTTTGTTTTCTTGATCCTTTCTAGTCTTTTTTTTGGTTTCAATTTCATTTATTTCTGTTCTAATTTTTATTTCCCTCCCTCTTCTGACTTTGGGCTTTGTTTGTTCTTCTTTTTCTAATTATGTTATGCATAGTTTAAGATTTCTTATTTGAGATTTTTCTTGTTTGTTAAGATGGGCCTGTGTCGCTATGAGTTTCCCTTTTAGGACCACTTTTCCTGCATCCTATATGAGTTGGTATGATGTATTTTCATGCTCATTTGTCTCCATATATTTTTTTTATTTCTCCTTTAATTTCTTCAGTGACCCATTGGTTGTTCAGTAGCATATTGTTTAGTCTCCACATCTTTGTCCCTTTCCCAGATTTTTTCTTATAGTTGATTTCTAGTTTCATAGCATTGTGGTCAGAACAGTTGCTTGATATGATTTCAGTCTTCTTACATTTATTGAGGCTTGCCTTCTTTCCCGACATATGGTCTATCCTTGAGAATGCTCCATGTGTACTTGAGAAGAATGTGTATTCTGCTGTTTTTTGATGGAGTGCTCTCTATATATCTATTAAGTCTGTCTGGTCTAGTTTCTCATTTAAATCCACTAATCCTTGTTGACTGGATGATCTATCCATTGGTGTAAGTGGGTTGTTAAGGTCCCCTACTATTATGGTTCTGTTAATATCTCCTTTGAGGTTTGTTATTAGTTGCTTTATATACTTTGGTGAGCCTGTATTGGTTGCATATATATTTATAAGTGTTATGTCTTCTTTGCCAAGTGTTCCTTTTATTGTTATAAACTGCCCCTCTTTGTCTCTTATTACCTGTTTTATCTTGAAGTCTACTTTGTCTGATGTAACTATGGCAACACCTGTTTTCTTTTGTTTGCCATTATCTTGGACCATTGTCTTCCATCCCTTCACTCTGAGCCTGTGTTTGTCTTTAGAGCTGAGATGTGTTTCCTGGAGGCAGCATATTGTTGGGTCTTGTTTTTTAATCCATCCTGCCACTCTGTGTCTTTTGATTCAAGAATTCAATCCATTTACATTTAGAGTGATTATTGACATATGAAGCCTTAATGCTGCCATTTTATCTCTCATTTTCTGGTTTTCTGCAGTTCCCTTGTTTCTCATCCTGTGTATTTCTGACTACCAATTCAGTTTGGTAGTTCTCTATGATGGTTTTCTCAGTTTTCTCTTTATTTATCATTTGTGTCTCTTTCTGATTATTTGTGTACTGGTTACCATGAGGTTTGTATAAAATCTCATAGATGAGATAGTCCATTATCTGATGGCCTTGTATTTTCTTAGACTAAGCCAATTCCATCTCTTTCCTCTTCCCCTTCTAAGTTACTATTTTCACAACTTGTTCCATCTTGTGTTATGAGTTTGTGGTTAAAATGATGAGATTTTATTTATTTTTGATGTTTTCCTTCCCTTTGTCCTTAATTTTATAATTAAGTGTTTGCTAACCTGTCCTGATAGAGAGCTGCAATTTTCTTTCCTTTTTTTTTGATTGGCACCTGAGCTAACATCTGTTGCCAATCTTTTCTTTTTTCCTTTTTCTTCTTCTTCTTCCAAAAGCACCCAACACATAGTTGTATATTCTTGTTGCAGGCCCTTGTAGTTGTGCTATGTGGGATGCCACCTCAGCATGGCTTGATGAATGGTGCTAGGTCTATGCCCAGGATCCAAACTGGTGAAACCCCAGGCTGCCAAAGTGGAGTACACAAATGTAACCACTCAGTCACAGGCCTGGCCCTGAGAGTTGCAATTTTGTGATATGGTCTACCTATTTATCTCCTTTCTCAAGGATTTGTAACCCCTTTGTTTTTTTTGTTCAGGTATGAGGGGCTTTTTGAGCATTTCTTTTGGGGGGGCAGGTCTTGCGACAATGAACTCCCTTAGCTTTTATTTATTCAGAAAAGTTTTTATTTCTCTGTTATATCTGAAGGATTTCCACTGGATAGAGTATTCTCAGCTGAATGTTTTTGTCTTTGAGAATTTTGAATATATTGTTTCAATATTTCCTAGCCTGTAAGATTTCTGCTGAGAAATCTGCTGAAAGCCTGATAGGGGTTTCTTTCTAACTTATTTTCTTTTGCCTTGCTTCCCTTATTATTTTTCCTTTGTCATTTCTTTTTTTTCCAGCTTTACTACTATATGCCTTGGAGAAGGCCTTTTTTACACCGATGTAATTAGGAGTCCCAGTGGCTTCTTTCACTTGTTTTTCCAGCTTCTTCCCCAGGTTTGGGTAGTTCTGAGCTATTATTTCTTTGAACAAGCTTTCTGTTCCGTTTTCCTTCTCTTCTCTCTCTTGAATATCTACAATCCTTATGTTGCATTTCCTAATTGAGTCAGATATTTCTCAGAGAATTTCTTCATTTCTTTTTAGTCTTAGTTTTCTCTTCTCCTTCATCTGAAGCATTTCTATATTTCTGTCCTCAAGACTGCTAATTCTCTCCTGTACAATATCAGCTCTGTTATTCAGGGAGTCCAGATTTTTCCTTATCTCATCCATTGTGTTTTTCATTTCCAACATATTGATTTGGTTTTCTTTATAGTTTCAATCTGTTTTGTGAAGAATTCCCTCTGTTCATTAATTTTGTTCCTGATTTCATTGATCTATCTATATTTTCTTGTAACTTGTTGAGTTTTTGTATGATAGCTATTTTGAATTCTCTGTAATTTAGATTATAAATTTCTGTGCTTTCAGGATTGACTTCTTGGTGCTCATCATCTTCCTTCTTGTCTGGGGTATTAATATATTTCTTCATATTATTTGATGGCATGGATTTGTGCCTCTGCATAGTGACAGTATCTGGTCACAGCTTCCATCTGCCACCACTGGGAGGGGGTCAAGAGCTGTGTATTCTGAGCCCTTCACAATCCGTGGCTCACTCACAGCTGCTGTTTTTCTATCTTCTGTGCAAGCACTCTCACCAACCAGCTGAACTGGAGCACTGGTTGGGGGGAGGGGTGCTTTCTTTTGCCTGCATGATCCTTGGAGTGTTCTCACTCTGCCCTTGCTATCTGCTCTCTAGGTGTGCTGGCTTGATGAGGATACTCCTGCAATAGCTTACGCTCCTCTGTGTGGGGCTTTCCCATGGGCTATGGGGGAACTTGGAGAGTGAAGGTGTTCCTCTGGAGGGCCACTTCTCCCCTCCTCTCAGAGCTGTGCACAGTCCCATACCCTGGGTTGCTGCCTTTAGTGGAGGGAGAGGAGATCCCCTTACCTTCTTCCGCTTCCTCTTGGGGGTCCAACACCTCCACTTTTAGATATATGGCTGTGTGAGTCTCTTAGACATCTTTTGTGTTGTGTGAATGTCCTGTGTTGGTTTATGAATGTCCTTTTCCTTGTCACTTCAGGAGAGAGTCTAAGGGAAGAGCTCACTCTACCATGATGCTGATGTCACTTCTCCTAATTTTTCTTTTTTGGTAAACATTATTGATATTATAGATTAAGCCTTGGCATCAATCTAGAAAGAGAATGAAAAAGCAAAAATTAACAAAATTAGATATTAGAAAAGGGAACATAGCAGCAGAGGTAAAGATTAAAGTTATATTTGAATATTACATCTATGGCTAATAAAATTAGAATTTTTAAAATGAATGTTTTTCTGGAAAAAATATAAATTACCAAAGTTATTTTAGGAAGTAGTAGAACAAATGAGTATTCTCTTTGAGCTTTCCCAAACCCATTCTTCTCTTCTTTGCCTGCTAAATTCCTACTCAGTGTTGAACACCAAACTCACTGGCTGGGCACTACCCAGTGGAGGAGTTGCTTTTGGTACTTCCCTACAGAATCCTGAGTCCATGCCTCTGAATAATGCTCACTCTATGGTATCACAAATTTGACTTTCTATCTGCCCTTTTCACTGCTACTTGTAGGCAGAGACTGCCTGTTATTTTGCTTTATATCATCAGCATATTATCCAACACAGCATGCAATGTAAAGGACAAAGGCATCTAGTAATTTAAGAGGATTTGGAGTGGAAAGGATGGCAATTTACTGTGATAAAGGAAGATCTGGAGGTGTTTATAGGCCAGTAGAAGATGCCAATCAAAAAGGAGGCATGAAAGGTATGGGAGAAGGAGACACTTGATGGAGAAAGTTCTTAGAGGAGAGCCAAAGAGATACAGTCCAGAATTTGAGTTCAACACTCAGAAGAGGGAAGAAAGAAAGGAAAAGTCAAAGGCTTGCTGGGTGGAGATGAGGAACATTGCTGCTGCTCAACTTGGATAAACGTAATGTTCTTTAAAAAGTCAGAAGGAAGGCCGTATTGTGAATATGGGAATATGGGAGAAGGAGCAAGGAAGTTTTAGAAGAGGTGTTGGACAGAACCTTATAGGGAGTCTCTACATGATCTCAAATATCCACAGGGCTTTCTGACTCTCCATTCATGTTCAGTGGGAATGCTCAGGGGTAAAGGGGCTTCCACAACATGGAGGGAAGTTTAAGGAAGTGAGAGGCTGGCTGATTGCAGGTCTGACAGAGGGAGAGATGAGATTCCCAGCCCTGTGGATGGCTGAGAGCACTGGTGCTGGTCAAGAGACCATGTGTGGTGGGGCACCTCAGAGAGGGAGCTGGCTGAGGTGGGGCACAAAGTGCAATGAAAATGGTTTTTCTCAGAAAGAGAAAGACTGAGACATGATTTTCTTAAACTCTTTCTCTTTTGTTTGCTAAAGACTGTAGCTTCATTTCATAAGACTGAATGCATGAGAAAGAAACCACCCAAACTGGAGTTTATTCTGGTGAAACAAAAGCAAATTATTAGAATTCATCCTCAGATGCCTTTTCCTTTCCAAGCTTTTCCTCTTCACTTTGATGCGTTGCTCCTTGCCATACTTTCTGTACTGTTTCTCTGTCACTCTCCCAAGTGCTTAGCCCTATGAACTCTACTGCTGGCTGCTGGCACCAATGCAAGGTGATGGAGAGGTCACTGCAGGAACCATGAGGCCCACTTCCCCATGGATGTGCCTCCTCTCTTCTGTAGCCCTCCTTCTGGCTCACCACCATTTCCCACACCTGGAACTCCTCTTTTAGTGGGAAACACAATTATGGGGCTTTATTTCTAAGAAATATGAAGCTTCTTCAGCCTTTCTTCACGAAGAGGTTTAGCTAGTTGTCACCCTGGGAGACCCAGGAGATGAGGCAGGTGGCTGTTCAAATTTCAAATGGGGGCTGAGGATAAGAAAGTGATCCCTGGGGCTGGCCCTGTAGATGAGTGGTTAAGTTTGCATGTTCCACTTTGGTGGCCCAGGGTTTTGCTGGTTCAGATCCTGGGCATGGACCTAAGCACCACTCATCAAGCCATGTTGAGGTGGCATCCCACATAGCAGAATTAGACGTAGACACTGGAGTATACAACTATGTACTGGGGGGCTTTGGGGAGAAGAAGATAAAAAAAAAGATTGGCAACAAGTGTTAGCTCAGGGCCAATCTTTAAAAGAAAAGAAAGAAAGTGATCCCTGTCCTGGGGCCTCTGACAGGCCAAGGGGCTGAAGAGTACAGCTCTCAGGAGTCTATTGTCTACGGAAGGTGGGGCAAGCAGTGTGAGCTGTGTGCATCTCCACAGGCCTATAGAAGCAGAAGCTGTGCTTCATTACTTTTGCAGAAAGGCAACAGTGAAATGGCTTTCTGATTAAGAACTATAGTCATAGTGTGCTATAAGGCCTTTTGGAAAGGAAAAGTAAATGGGAAGAATGGTTTCAGTCTAGAACTCAAGTAGGAGACTTCATTAGCAAACATTTCTTTTTGAAAAGCAGGTCTCTTTTCAGTGTGCAGGGCTCTGCTCTCAGCATCATGCTGACCTCCATTGGAAATGGCAGGGTTCCAAGGCAGCTCATATCCCAGCAGTGTGGAAACCTTGGTTCCTTGGAGTAGTATGTGTCATCACAGGCATGTTTTTAACCTAAAACTGAATTCATCTAATGCAGAGTTTGTACGGGCATCCATGTGACATTTTGCATCTTGATTTGTGATTTGATGTTCAAGTGTTTTTGTCTTCTGTAACAGAATATGATTTTTGGAGCCAGAATGGATTGAAAATAATCCTTGAGGGAAATGAAAGCATAATGTGATGCTGGATGCTGAACAAATGTGCGTTTCTTAGGTCTTTTGGTGAAGTTGTTGCTTTTCTGAGAGACTTGGGGAGCAAGACAAATGGATCTTCTGGGAAATGGAACAGCTCCTGGTAAACATGGAGCATAAATATGTGTATTCAGAGTTCTGCTGGCAGTGACAGGAAGTCATTACTGTCCTCCCTTCAAGTAAATCTCACTCCAGGGGACTCCTGCCTGAGTAGCGAGTGAAGCATTGAAACATCACTCAAGCTAACCATACTCCCGCAAGAAGAAGCGGCAGGGGCTTTCTCCAAGAGGGAACACACCAACCTTAGTAGTTCCACTGGAAAAACTGCCCCATCCTGGTCTTTACTCATCAAATAGTCAAGTGTGTAGCGACTATTGGCAGTGCTGCCATCAAACTGCCCAATAAACAGCTTCACACTTGTCTTGACCCTAACATTGAAGGATTCTTTTTGTGTGTGTATGACTTCCAAAATGTATAGGGAAAAGGCTGCCCTGATTGGCTTGCTTGCCTGGTGGAGATGTGTGCAGAGGGTGGCAGAGCCCCTGCAGGCCTGTCTCAAGATGGTTTCTCTGAAAAGGCCTCACTCCAGCGACTCCCCTTCCAAATTCTCCATCCAGAGCCAGCATTCCCTGCATCAGCTCATGGCCATAAACCTGCCTTTTCGGATACTTTCCAGGTGCAAGTTGTGCTGCACTGGATATTATGACAGGCCCCAGCCACTGTGGCTATTGAGCCTTGAAGCGTGGAAAGTCCACATGAGTTGTACTGTGAAGAGAAAACCCACACTGGATCTCAAAGATTTGGTGTAAAAAACGAATGAATTATATTACATTAAAATTTTATGTTGATTATATGTTAAAATAATGTTTTGGATATGTTGGGTTAAATACATTATTAAACTTCCTTTCACCTGTTTTCTTTCACTTTTTAAAATATATGGTAATATAAATTTTGAAATTACATAGTAGCTCACAGTATATTTCTCTTGGCTGGTGATCTGGGAATTCCTTGCATTTTGAGTGGGAGCTGATAAGCTAAGTTTTTTCACCTTCCAGACTGGAGGTCTGGATGCTTTTCTCCATAACAGGGGGATGGCAAACATTTTCTGTAAAGGGTCAGAGGTAAATCTTTCAGACTTTGTTGGCCACATGGTATCTGTTGCAACTCCTCAAATCTACTGTGCTGTCATAGCTCTAGAGCAGTCAAAGATAATAAGTAAATGTATGTGAGTGGCTGTATTCCAATAAAACTTTATCTATAAAAACAGGCAGTAGGCCAGATTTGGCCTGGGTGCTGTAGTTTGTTGGCTTCTGGTCTTTAAAAAGGGGCAATACACCTAGATGAATTCTCTTTGGATTGTAAAGTGCATTTTTCATTCATGGAATCCCTACTGTGGGCATCTTTATGGGTTAAGGGCTCTTTCAGGAATCTTATAGTACACACAAGTATCATTTTATTATTCTTTGTTGGCATATCATAACCCAACTAGCGAGGATGAGGCTGGAATCTAAAGTACTAGAGCTGACATTTGAAATAAATTCCTTCTCTCTCCTTCTGCCTCTCTTTCCTATCTTTCTCTCTCTCTGTCACTTTCTCTCTCTCTTTCTTTTATTGATAGGGCTTATATCTGCTATTTTATTTTTGTTTTCTGTTGATTACCTCTCTTTTTAGTTTCTCTGTTTATTCTTTATGCCTTCTGCGGGTTGCTTGATGACTTCTCAGAATTCCATTTTGGTTTGTCTGTGTTTTTGAATACATCTCTTTCTATAAATTTTTTGGTGTTTGCTCTAGTTATTATATTATAAATACATAATGTAATACGGTTAACTGACATTTTACTAGTTCCAGTCAAATGTAGAAACCTTGCTTCCATTTTGTCTGTTTATGCTCACCAGTTTATAATATAATTGTCTTAAATATTCCTCTGCATTCTTTGAGAATCACATTAGACAATGTTATAATTTTTGCTTCAAGCATAATTTAAAAACTCAAGAGGAGAAAGAAAGTTTATCGTATTTAAGCATATTTTTGCCTTTTCTTTTATACTTTCTTCCTTCCTGATGCTCCAAGATTCCCTCTTTTACCATTTCCTTTCTGTGTGAAGACCTTCTTTTAGCAGTTCTTTTAGGCTAAGTTTGCTGCTCTGTTAGTTTGTCCTCACCAGAGAATGTCACGATTTCTGCTGCAGTCCTGAAGGTTATTTTTGATGGCTATAGAAATCTAGGTTGGTCATTCTTGTCTTTCAGCAACTGAAAAATGTTATTCTACTTTCTTCTGGCCTCCATGGTTTCTGAGGAGAAAACTGTTGTTTTTCCTGTAGGTAAATTGTCATTTGCCTCTCATTACTTTGAAGAATTTTTCTTTTCTTTAGTTTTCAGGAGCTGATTATGTTGTGCCTTAGCATAGATTTTTGGGGGTCTATCCTTTTGAGGGTTTTCTTAGTTTCTTAAATCTGCAGGTTTATATCTTTTACCAAGTGTTCAGCTATTATTTCTTTGAATACTTTTTCATCCCTATCCTCTTTATCCTCTCATTCTGGGGCACCAATAACACAAATGTTAGATCTTTTGTTTGTGTCCCACAGGTCCCTGAGAGTTTGTTCATTTTTTTCCCCTCTTTTTTCTCTGTTGTTCAGATGGGTGATTTTTATTGTATCTTCAAGTTCACTGATTTTTTCCTTTGGGCTTTCCCATCTGTTATTATGCCCATCCAGTTAGACTTCTATTTCAGTTGTTACCTTTTCAGTTCTAAAATTTCCATTTGGTTCTCCTTTATGTCTGTTTCTTTTCTGAGACTTTCTGTTTTACGTTTGTTTAAAGTGTGTTTGTAATTGCTTGTTGAAGAATTTTTATGATAGCTGCTTTGAAGTCTTCATCAGGCAATTTCAACATCTGTATCATCTGTTAGTGTTGATATCTGCTGATTGTGTTTTCTCAAAAGTTGAAACATTCCTGGGTCTTAGGATGTGAGTGAATTTCTGTTATATCCTGGACATTTTGGGTGTTATGAGATTCTGGATGTTATTTAAATCTTCTTCTTTAGCATGCCTCCTCTAACCACACTGGTGGGAGTGAGAGGGTGTCACTTCATTACTGGCAGGTGGAGGTGGAAGTCCAGGTTTCCCACTTGAACTCTGTTAACACTCCAGTGGGGGAGAGGAGCCTCTTTACTGCTCAGTGGTATATAGCAGTGGGGGATTGGAGTTCTGCTCCCCACTATGTCTGTTCTGTTACCACCCTGGCTGGAGTGTGGAGAGGTGCCTCATTTTTCTCTCCATGTGACCACCAACAGCTTGCTGACTTTGTGGAGGTGAGGTCTTACTGCTACTGGAAGGTGGTAAAAGTCTTGCCTTACCACTGGGTCTCTCTGAAACCACCCCAACAAGAGAAGAGAAGGCCTCTTAGCTCCAGGTAGGGGTCAAAGTCCAGGATCCCTGTGCAGTCTTCGCTGACACCATAGGAAGAGTACTTTGTTATAGCCTGGTGAGGGTAGACGTTCTGATTCCCCACTAGGCCTTTGCCAGTGGGAGTGGGGTGGGGGTGGGCTGTAGCTTTTTTTTTTCCTGTGGTATTTGGCTGGAATAAGGCAGCTATTATGTAAGAGTTTTCTCTCTTGCTATACTGCTCCTTTCCTCATCCTTTGGCTAGAGAGAGCAGACTTTTCTGGTTTTTTAATTTTTTTTCTACCATCCACTAATGTTTCCCAGTTTTCGGCTTCCCAGCACTTAGTCTGGGATATATGAGGAACCAAAAAGGAGACTCATTATTATGCTGTTCTTCAGGATCAGAGTCCCTAGCTGGCCTGCTCTCTTGTCTACACCATCAGAGTCTCCTTAAGTTTGTTTAGATATAATGCCCAGGCTTTTTAGCTAGGCTTTTAGAAGGAGGGCTAGGAAGAAATGCATCCACTCCATCTTGCTTCAGAACCAAAAGCCTGATCTGTAGTTTTTAGTTTGTAAAACAATTATATTCTCTTTTCCAATAAACCCTCCATGTGTGTGGTTAAATTTCTTACCATCAAACAAAACTCATGCTCCAAGAAGTCACTCCAGGCTTTACCCTTTTGTTTTGTGCACTTTCTAGTGCCAGTCAGCATGTACTCAGGGTGAGGAACACTGGCCTGAGGCTAACATTTGCTGAGTGCTCATTATGAATCCAGACACTGGTCTAAGGTATTTATAGGGGTTAACTCATGTAATTCTCATAACAACTTTAGTAAGTAGGTATTATTATTACCTCCATTTTATATATGAAGAAATTGGGTCACGGAGATGTTTAATACTTTCCCAAGATCACGTAGCTGGACAAGAAAAGAACCCTGAACTAGTGTGTCAGGGTGCCTGTCATGTGGGTTTTGAAACCAGTAAAATAGGCCAAAACATCATCTCTGCCTCTTAGTGGTGGCAGACTTTGTCAAATTCCCTAATATAACAGAGTTTCAGTTTCTTATTCTATAAAATAGGGATAATATGATCTGCCTTATTGTGTTTGGGAAATGATAGATAACGTCTATTTCTATGTCTATGTAGTCCCTGGTATATAGCAGATGTTCAATAAATTACTTGTTTATGAGTAGTGCATCGTCATTGTATGGTTTGCCCATATCCATAGGGAAGTAACACATGTAGTGATTAAGAGTGTATTCTCTAGAGTTAGACTGTTGGGGTTTGAATTTCTGCACTATAGCAAATTATCCAAGTGACCTGGATAAATCTGCTTACTTCTCCAAATCCCATCTATGCAGTAGGTATGATGATACCAATCTCAAAAAGTGGTGTGTGCAGTTGATGAGGTCATCCACATGAGGATCTTGAGTGTCTAGACACTGAATGAGCAGTCATGTTTCTGATGGAGTCTGAAGGTTTGCATTAGTCTCGGGTGATTCTTCTTCTCAGGGCTGGTGCCATCCCTGAGACACCAGCAGCTCTCACTGGGAAGCATGGCAGAACCATGTATGAGGAAATTTCTCTGGACTTGGGCTTTCCAAGAGCAAGTTCTGCTTTTTGTGGGATTCATCCAACAAGGCAGATTTGCTTCTGAAACGTGGTTGGGTGTGGCAGCACCCACATTGAGGTATTCAGCATCTTACCTGACACCAATTCATTCTACTCAATCTGTCACAGTGGAAGGAAGGCTTTGCATTCACATGAAGATTTTCAATGATGTCTTTGATGCTTAGAGTTGGCCAGAAACTGTCCGTAGATTGTATTTTTCCAGAATTCAGTGATCAGGGCTGACAGGTTTCAAACACGTTCAGCTATTAAACAACAAAAAAAAGTTTACCAATCTCAAGAAATTTGAGTAGTTTTACTGAAATTTATTGTGCTTTGTTTTTTGTTTTATAAAAAGAAATGCGTTCAGAAGAGAAGTTGCTACCTTCTTGAAATGCCCAATTCTGCTCTAGGATTAAGGAGTTGCTTCACTCATGGATGCAGTTTTTGTGTTTATATTATAGCTTTGTAGAGAGAAACTTGCTGTAGTTCTTTCTCCCCACATGCATGACCATGGAAAGGAAGATTGTCATAATCCTGATTATTATCATTATCACACACTAGGCTCTTGCCACTGAATTTTTAAGCCTTTTGGAACAAAACCTGTGACCTTTGCAGGGACCTCCCTCAGTGACAATGTAGCACTAAGCAATGGCTTTAAAACATGGGTTCCAAATGCCAAGTGGGAATTTATTAGGATTTGTTAGTTAGGATAGGAATTTGTGGAGATACAGGTACATTGTGGGAAGCATGTAATGAGGGAAACTTTCATCTTCTCATGATTTCTTTTGTATTTGTCCATATCTATCTACACATCTTGCACCTCACTGAATACAGAAGAAAATCTTGTTCTTCACTCTTCCCTTCTTTAGACATGAGATTATTTTCCAATCCTACCTCTCAAGCTCTCCCAGCTTTAAGTGTGAGGAACTTCAGGGGTCTATGGGAATCTGACCTTTCTGGGAAACCAGTTCTCTTGGAAGGACAATTTGAAGATGAGGCAGTCATAGGAAACATCCAGAAATTTAAGTAATGGGCCAGTTACCTGACACTGACAGTGTAAGTCCTCATCAAGACCACCCCTCTCATGTTGTAGACAAACAAATTGAGACTCTGAAACATCAGTTAAAACTTTGCAAAAACTTTAAGCAGGTCTCAAATAAAATGGCATACCATGGGGAATATCTAATGGAGGTGTGCCTCCAGATCATCTAGGCTGAAACCAACTTCTTGATTTCTAATAATAAGAGGTAATTAACTTTGTGGATATATAAGGCTCCCAAGGCCACATTCTTTTGCAATAACATAACTTTATAATGAGTTCAAATAGCACAGTACTCACCAGACACCAGTCCCCACAATCCACTTCTCTTTGTGTTTCAGGTTGGGCTTCCCCATGATGGTCGTCTCTTGCACGGTTGGGATGTGTTACCTCCTTGTTGCTCATGTCGTGTTGGGATGGAATTAATACATATACATCATGAGAAGACTAAGGGAAATTTGACCCATCACCAACATCAGTAGAAAACTCCCCTAACACCACTCTTGGAGAAGAAAAGGTGCTTACCATGGGGTGCTCTGGAAGGAGATTTTTGGCACCCTACTCTTATTCAGGTGAATGCTGGCTAGTCGTGGAAAATACAAGATAACTTACCCAAGACTCTTCTATAGGAAAATATGTGTATTTCAAAACACATCTGACTATGCTCTGTAAGAAAAGACACAAATGCAATATTATACCCCAAATGGCTTGTGCTGTTTAACTCTCACTTTCCTGAGGCTATCCACAATTTTTCTTCATGTAATCACTTTTCATGTTAAAATAATCAGAATTTAAATTGTGTATTCTCTGAATACATTCTCTTCCTGGGAAAAGGCAGACAGTTTGTAAGGAAACATTTTATGTATTAAAAAAAATCTATCACTTGACAAAATGTTTTAGATTTGTTAGTCTCTTAGTTTTTCCATAGTTTACATTATGCAAAATTGCATTTTATCCATTTGTGTTTTTCTCTGGAGTTGTTAAATCATCAATTAAAAGTCCAGAAATTTGACTTGCAGAAGGTCATAAGTGCTTTTTTGAAATAATATTTTACATAGTTAACAGCCTAGAATAAACTTCAACTTTGAAGGTGGTGCATGCTATTTCAATCAATTACACAAAAGTGTGGTCAATACACTCAGCCCTCAGCTGCCCGCAGGACTCTGGGGGTTCTGTCAACGTTTGTTAAATGCTATTCTTTTGCGGAACATACACATGGGGCAAGGATAATCAGAGCAAAGAGCAGGAGGGAGTGCTGTGCTTCAGCTCAGGTCTCGTCTGCTCTGCTTGGCCAATACCATGGCTATGCCCCAGACGATGGACCTCTTCAGTTTTTAGTCTACTGTGTGTGATACCTAGAGATGAAGATGTTTACTGTGGACTCTGCTCAGAAGTGGTAGTTGTTCAAAGCATCTGATTTCAAAAGGTTTAAGAGCTCCGGGAAAATAGGAGACCTTTCTAGTTCCATTTCTTTCCTGGCACCCTCAGGGTGGTTGTGCCCTTTCTACAGTTCAGAATCTATATTTGTAAAATGGCAACCTGTTTCCCTCCTGAAAGGTTGAGAGAGAGTTTATGAGATTTGGATTCATGAGCCATTTTGGAATTCCTTGACAGCAGAGGTGACACAAAGCCCCATTTTTGTTTTAAAATCTAGTCTTGGGAAACATCACAGAAGCCTCTGTGTATATTGACTCAGTGCTCCAGAGGGGCCCCTTCCACAGTCTTTCCAGGGAGGGAGCCCTGCCAGCCTCTCCAGCTCTGCTCCCTTTTCACATTGCCTTACTGAAGCCTACATACTACTGAATTCTTTCACCAAAAGGCATTGTTTTCTCTTCCCCCTCATATTTCCATGCCTGGAGGTGGGATTGGTGCCTTCCCTGTGCCTAGCTGCTGCTTCTAACTCACCTTTAATCTCTCCTCCTTCAACGTCTCCTCCCTGTGATGCTCCAGCCTCCATCTCTCCACCTCCAAACTTTCCTCATTGATGCCACTCTCAGCTCCTCAGTCACCCCTTCTCATTCTTAAATACCTTTGGCTCCTGACTCCTTTCTTCCTCTCCCCCTTATCCCATAAGCCCTTACCCCCATACCCCATAAGCTCAGCATTCCCCGGGATTTGACATTCAAGCTCATTACACCCAAGCTTGACTCCTGTAACTGCACCTTTAATTCTTCATCTCAGTGTCTCTCTCTTAAACTTCTGACACTTCCAGACATCTACTCCAGATTATCACCTAAACAGATACCTCCAACACTTCCGATTCTTTGGCTCCTCCCTTTTCCTAACTTCCCACATCAGTTCCCTCCTATTTCTGCTCTTAAACTAAAAACTCTATCAATAAACTGGCCCTGCTCTACCTTTTCTGGCCCTGCATCTAAGCACCTGAATGTTGCTGAAGTAAATCATTCTGCTGAGATGACTGATAAAGATCACAAACATCAAACGGACACTCAGTGCTGCCTCACTAATTTATTATATTTCTTTTGTGCAGCAGGCAGAGTCCTAGGTGGGAACAGATGACTACTCAAATAGGGTAACTTAAAAGGGAATTTTATCAGGGATGGTACAATTCTTTGAACTAATGAGAGGAGGCAACTGTAGGCCTCCGAGGGTGAGGGAATGAAGTGGTCAGCAAAACCTGGACATGCAGGGGGCTGAATGGATAAAGTCCCCTGGTAGGAGCTCCTGGGAAGGGTTGCAGTCAGCAAGAGTCACTTCACAGGGAGGGGCTGTGGGAGTCACCTTGATTTCACTCCCTTTCCTCACTGAGTTCCATCATCCTGCCCACTGGCTAAAGCCAGCCAGAAACTTGAGGACAAGAGGAACTGTTGACACTGTCCACATAGGTCAGCTCCTCTGGATATAGAGCAGGACGGAGTGGGTCTGGAGGAGTAGACGGAAAAAAGCTCTGTCCACCAGTTTCGCTCCTCAGCAAATGGCAAGTTCACATCTGCCAGAAAGGAAATGCTGTAAGTGCCGTCAGCTTGCCTATCAAGTTTGTCTCTACTCCTTCCTGGTACTGTCTCCAGAATGAGTAAGTAAACAACCCAATGCTTATTAAACCCTGTTCCATGATGATAGAAAAAGATAACCTTGAAGGAACAAACGGTGGCTTTGCTATGAATGTTGGACTACCACAGGTCACTTATCCTCGTAGGCATTATTCCAACATCTCATGACCCCTGAAGATCACAAGGATCATGAGGACACATGTTTATAGTCTGAGTTTATCATGGAAATCAAGATGATTCCATTTTCTTTTTTGCTGCACATGAGGATTCTGAGCTGCATCAATAGCTGTGTGTCACCTTTACAGGTGCCTTGCCCCAGATGAGCCCCCACAAGGCCATGGGCAGGGACAGGTAGAGGAAGAAGTGGCAAAGCAGCAGACACAGCTGCCATGGGAATCCAAGCCACTTCCTCCTGCAGTTGGTGTATGCCTTCCAGACCCACTTAGGACCAGTCTTCTAAATGCCACATAATGGAAGACCAGTGTGCATGTTTAACTTTATGAATCAGTTGGTCAGACGGGACTTGGTGTATGATGCACAGCTCCACTTGCCTGATCACACCGCTTTCCACAGTCAGGTCCTCAATCTTTACCAGGGCCCAGTGGCAGCCAGGAGCTGCTTTTCAGGTGGAGACTAGTAGTCGGAATGGGAGGGTGTGGACCTCATCCAAATCCTCAGGGTCTGCACTATGATTCTCCCATGGAGGTCTGCCACAGACACTTGGGACCCCTTCAGTGTGCTGGCTGCTACAGAAGGCCTACGTGGTAGGGCATTTGCATCACAACCCAGGCCTGCTGAGAGGCCTCTGCTAGCTTTGGTCCCCTCAATCTCTGCAGCCTTGGGAGACAATTTAGAGTGAGTCACAGCAGCTTCTCCAATGTGTTACATGTTGCCTGTAAAATTGAAAGTGGACCACCGAGAATCGTATTTGCGTGTGTGTGTGTGCGCGCATGTGAGATTAGTGTGACAATATTTGTCACTCTACAGGTTAATTTTAAGTCATTGATTGGCACTAATCTCTAAAATTTCCATCAGGATGTTGTATTTCTTTTGTTTTACTATCTTAATGTGGAGTGGGGAAACTTCCTAACAGATAGGGAACAAACTTGGGGGATCTGACAGCTGTTTGATGTGTTATCTGTCCCAGGACTCACTCTGGAACTGAGGAAGAACCATGGGATTGGTCACCATTCCACAGGGTCAACTGTTGTATGGACCTAGCTCAAGAATGACCCACCACTTGACCTCAGTGGGCCTCTGCTCTGTCTAGTGAACCAGAGGGCATTCTGGGTCACTGAGGATTGCAGAATATTAACACATGGGAAGTTGAGGCATGTCTTTTAGCAAATGCACAAGTTCCCTATTAATTGGCTGCAATTGGCTTCTGCTGCTTCACTGTGCCTTACTCTGAGGAAGGTGTGAGGGGAGAGTACTAAACACAGGCAGGCTGTGTTGCAGGATTCTTTCTCAAAGGGATTTAACCTCCCTTCAAGGGACAGGCTTAGGTCTGGGAAGTGGCCAAGGTCCTTAATCCTTCTTATGATCCTTGAGTTAGGTTTCTCATTAGATCCAGAGTTTTTCCAGTTTTTTTGATATGTGAAGTTGCCCACATGATTCATTACTGTGAACTCTGTGATCAATTTGCCTTTTGGCATAGGTCTCTGAAGCTTAATGTAGATACTGTTACCACCTTGACTGCAACAATGAAGCCCTTCCCTGGCCATTCCTGCCTTGGGATCCCATTATTCCCATTGGGAAAAGAAGACTTGATTCTATTACTGTGTCCCCTACTGCTATCAACAGTGGCCAGAAGACAGCCATCCCAGAGGTTTCCTCCTCCACACCTTGCACTGATTAAGGCCTCAATGAAGAAAGTAGCTGCTGGATTCTTGTGCAGGTAATGCTTGGGGGAAGCTGAGGGTTATGCATGGTCACTCTGAGCCTTTGGACTCCTTTGTCTATATGCCAAAGATTAACCAGCTGTGAAGCCAATATGTGAAATCTCAAATTCCAGGTGATTGCACCAACCCAAGAATCTGGCCCATTCATCCTTCCTAGTGTGGTTTCTGAGGACTCCACTCCCTTATGTGCCCCCCAAACAGCTTGGTGGAGTTCTGTAACTTTTTCAATAGACAAGATAGTTTGTCTTGAAGTAGACTTTCTACTTCTGTATCCAGGACATACTGGTATCTTATTACGCCCATGGAGAAAATGAGGGGTACTGGGGATGAGTCTTGAGGCAAATTTATATCAGCTTTGGAGGCATCTGACCCAGGTGCAGCCATGAAATGGCTATTATGCAGGGAAGGATGCTCTCCTGTGTCCTACCAAGGAAGGCTCAGGAGGGGTTTTGTGGTTCGAAAAGTTCTCAGTCAAGTCTGAGTCTGATCACATGATCCTTACCAATCCTCAGTCATGCTATGGGCCTGGGCCTCAGCCAGATCTGCTAGATTCTTTCAAAGCTGCCTTCAAAGCTTTATTACCAACCACTCATGTTCTCAGCTGGACAAATACCCACAGCTTTCAATTCCCATCCTGTTCTCTGTTTATGGTCTCCAGGGTTGTCAGCAGAAGCCAGGTGACCTCATATACCTTGTTGATTAAGCACCATGGCCACTTGGAGTCCCATGTCTCGTCCTCTCACTGACCTTCAGTGATAACAATGCTGCTGCAGCCGTGAGTAACCTTGGTCCCATTCTCCCCTGGAATGGAGTTTAGCCTTGCCTCCCTCAGAGATGTTAGGAAAATGATTCCAATTCTCATTTTGGGGACTTATTTCCTGGGGCCACTCAGGTTATGGATTAGGTGGGAAACAGAGGGCACAATCAAACTGTGAAATATGAGAAGAATTTGATAATTATTTGCAAAGTATGGGTACAGTATTAAGAAACTACAAAGGGGAGTGAAGGACCTAGAGTTAGTAACAATGAGACAGCATTATTACTCTTGGGAGAGGGCCTCCCAGCAAGACCTGTAACCTGTGGCCAAGGGCTGCAGCCAGCCCACCAGTGTCTGCAGGAGGGAGTCAGGAAAAGCAATCCCAACCTCAATTTCCCTTCTTCCAGCTCCTGCCAGGGAGTCCACTTGACTCAACCCAACCAGAACTACGGGGCCTGGGAAACCATTCATGCTGCCAATGTCAGCCAGTTTACAAGAGTGGAGTAGGGTGGAGAAAGGAGGGATGGGCCTGTGGGTCAGAGGGAGGAGATATGCAGCTCACCTAGGAAGTTCAGGTTCCTCCGCTCTGGGAGGATTTCATGTCTCCTCTCCTCTAAGCTCCCACACCGTATATGCCCCTACTCCCAACTTTACTTCACTGAGAACATAGAAACCCTCAAAGAAGAACTTTGTTATCAGTAACTTTACAAATTTATCTGCATTTGGACCCAAATGTTCTGTCTTTTATCTTATAGAATAAAGGCAGTACCTCTGCCTTTGTCAAGGCTAGTCCCTCATGTGCTCTCTGATTCTTAGCCATCAGTTTTTCAGGATCTCCACTCTTTCCAGTAAGAAACTGCTCTCCTCTGCATCATCTACCATACCATTACCACCCACATTCAAACATGGTTTTGCAGACTTCATTTATTCACTCACCCATTCATTCACTAATTCATTCATTTGAAGATATTTACTTAATGCTTTTCATGTTCCAGGCAACTTTCCAGATACTAGAGATGGGATAGTAAAAAATAAATAAAAATCTCTAATCTTTAACTTCATGGAAGTTATGTTCAGTCCTATCTTAAAAATCATCATCTTCCAGCTACCACCTCATTTCTGCAACTTTCTGAAACAATTTTCTTCTGTACCATTTACACTTTCTCTTTTCCAATTTACTCTGTTTATTACTATAAATAATTTGGGCTTACAAAAGTAGGAACATACAATCTATGTCTGTGTATGCACTACCCAGCTTACTTGAAAAAAATTCTAAATATAACCCCAAACGGTTCTATGTTCTCCCAATAACACCCCCACCCCTGCCACACACACAGGTAACTACAATATAGATTTGATGTTTTTGCTCTACCTTATAAATTCAAAATTCTACCAAGTCATTATTTCCCAGCAGGGATCCTGGGCCCCTGTGTCATTGTCACTGCCATGCCTTACCTATGCTAGTGCCCAAGCCATGCTGAGGGCCCTTCCTCACTGTGGGTGACTGAGGGGCACTTCCTAAGTAGATCCTTTGTACCAGACAGTTTTCTAGCCACCTGCTCTAATGAAGTTTATCTTCAAGTGGAGGAGACAGTAAGTTAGATTAACACGTCAGGCAGTGGTGAATTCTGGGAGGAAAAATGATCAGCAGTTATAGGTAGGTCAGTTGGGGAGGTAATATCTGAGCAGAAGAGTAAAGCAAAGGGTCAGCTGTGGAGACACCTGGAAAAAGGAGTACGGCAGAGCGTTCAGGGAGTGTGACCCCCAGGTAGCGGCCAGTGGGCCTGTTCTTGTTACAGCTGAGTGAGCTAGGGGAAGAGGAACCTGGAGTCTGACTTTGTAGGACTGTCGGCCAAGGGGAGGACTTTAGATTTCCATCTCAGCTGTCTTGGAAACTGTCTCCATTGCCCTGTCAAAGACCAAAGTCCGACAAGTAAGGAGATCAATTTTATTACAATGGGGAGCACACCCCAGATCCGAAGATCGGAGTGTCTCAGAAGATTGGCTGTGCCTTTTTTAGGGAGGAGTAAACAAGCTTCAGATGGGTCAATTGACAGTCAAGTTGTTTTGCGAAAAGGGAAATCTCAGTCAGTTATCTGAACAGAGAAGGCTTTTATCTGAGGTTAGCTAGTTTCAGGGGACAAACAGTTCTGTCCTAGCCAATCAATCAAGAGAAACAGTTTTAATCTTTGCTAATTAATCATGAGATGAAGCACAGGAAATTGGAGGGTCTGTGTTTTTCCTTGGCAGCTGTGGTTGTGTAATCGAGGGCCCCAGGTCATCCTGCTTCAATAGAACAGCATTCAAGTAAAACTCACCTGCAACTGAGAATAACTGAACAGGAGACATAAATCCTGACCTGCATTGCTGAGCAGGAAGCTCCAGCTACCAAGTCCAAGTGAGGGTCCCCACTGCGTGGAGGACAGTGAAGAGTACAACACTGCTCACCTCTAGCAGTGGCCTGCCCACCTCATCACCTACTGAGTTGGAGTCACCAAGCAGAACTCAAGGTACTGGTTGGAACAATGTTTTCCTCACAGAAGAGAGACTCACATGATCATGGGGACCCTCCAGGTAGCCACACAGGGTGATGCAGGGTGCCAGGCTACATGTTCCCCTCTCCTGCTGCAGGTGAAGACCCTGTTCCCTTGTCACAAGGGGAAGATATGCTAGAGAGCTGGCTAGGTCCCACACAATCCACACGGTTAAACAGAACAAGGAAGTTCACTGCATTCCCAGAACAAGAGGTCCAGGGCATGGGGGTTGGGGGGCAGGGAGGAGAATATAAGTGGGAATTCTGGTAAGAGGTGACAGGTTGCATGATGGTTGCAAAGAGCCAGTCCAACTGTGCGAAGCAAGTCCTTTTTCTCCATCCCTCTCTCCATTACCACATTGGTCTTGCCCTTGAGCTCTCTTCCTCTCGGGCCCTAAAGTGCCAATACTCAGCCCATTCCTTCTCTACCACCTTCTGCCTATCTGGATGTACCCTCTACTCCCTGCCCGTCTTTATTTTCAATGTAAAATCCATACCATTCTGCTTTTACCTCTTTTAAATTCTCAGTTCTTTTTCGCTCCTTTTTTTACGTGACTTATAAGACTACCTTCTCCCTCCCAGGTGCTCCTTCTGTCAGAGATGCAAACAGTCTCAGAGGCCGAGGGAGAGGTGGGGAGAGGCTACGACGCCCAGACATTAATCATTGTTTTTAGTGTTTTCTCCCCATTATACCAGGCTTTCTTCACACGGAGGGACCTAAAATAAGGCACAGACACTGTGAAACCGCTGCAGGGCTTGGCCTTTCACTGACCTTCAGGCTCTTCCTCACACCCTTTTATGGATCCTGCAGTGGTAGGAAATGAAAGTAAAACATTTATGGGGGGAGATGGATTTTAGGGAAGCATGTTAAAAGGAAGAAGCTGGTAAAAGATGAAAAGCAGAGACATTACCAGCGTGAAGGCAGTAAGACTGAGTAGTCAGTGGGCTGCCTGGAGAGAGGGTCTAGAAGTGGCATAGAGGCTACTGTGTGGGGAAGTAGGCCTCCTTCCTGCTACCAGCAATGAAATTAACTTACTAGGTGCTGCCAGGACGTACTCTGCAACTGTAGAACAAGAGTTTTTGATGGAAATTCACTTGCTGTATGGTGGCAGGACTCCTGGTGGTCACCCTATGGACAGCAGACTTCCAGCTGCTGAACTCACCAATTCACAGCCCCCTGGGCCCCCACAGTGCTCATACACCTGATGTAGAGCAGAGCGTCTGTGACACATGCAGACTTGTGTCTGGGGTGTCCCAGACCCAAGGCTGAGGCTCTGGAATAAGCTTCGTGGAAAGACAGCAGAGGGCAAAAGCTGAAACTCCGACCTAAGGCCTTCAGGAGGCTTTCTGCCCTGGTGTTCAGGAAACAGGGAGCACGGACAATTGATAAATATGTTATTTTGTTGGGTGACATCTCATGTTCCTCAGGGCAGCCTGAAGTCAACTAGAACAAAGCCTGTCCTTGCCCCTTTCTCAGGAGCATGGCAGAATGTCACAGTTTCTCTTGTTAGTCTTTGCAGCAACCAGCAACGCAATCCCCACCTCACACACAACTCTTGGCCCCTCCAGATCTGTGTGTGTGTGTGTGTGTGTATGTGTGCCCTACCAATTTCCTCTCGCCAGCATGGCAGTGCCAGGGTGCTGTCTTCCCAGGATGGAGCAGAAAGAAACAGAACTGAGAGGTTGCAAAATGAACCCTCTTGGAATCTCTACCTTGATGACATTTTACACTGTGGATGAATTAAAAACAAGCTCTCTAATTAAGTGCCTGATCTAATACACAGCCTCATGAAGCATGTACAGAGAGGCAGGAGATAGCCAGCCCTGTCCTCCAGGAGCTTTCACAGAGCATTCCATATTTCATCATTTTCCACCCAGCTCAATCCCTCCCTGAGATGGAGACCATGTGCCAGCACACTCTTTAATCCACACTCCTCAGATGGCCTTGCATCTGGCCAGACCTCAATAAAAATGCTTGTGGATTAATACATCACTGCATTGTCTACATAGAAGGAGAGGCTTAGATGCCTGAAAGAATTCTCTTAGTGGCAAAACCAGGTTCAAGTGGTGCTCCCTGCTCTGCATTCCACAGCTGGTCCTCTCCTAGTGTTTGTTTTTGTTTTTTTTTAAAGATTTATTATTTCCTTTTTCTCCCCAACACCCCCCGGTACACAGTTGTATATTCTTCGTTGTGGATTCTTCTAGTTGTGGCATGTGGGACGCTGCCTCAGCGTGGTTTGATGAGCAGTGCCATGTCCACGCCCAGGATTCGAACCAACGAAACACTGGGCCGCCTGCAGCGGAGCGCGCGAACTTAACCACTCGGCCACGGGGCCAGCCCCCTCTCCTAGTGTTTTTGCCCAGCCTTCTTTCACATACTGGGCCTTAAGCCTTAAAGGTCACGTGGCCCAGTTCTGTGTCATCCATCACATCTAAATCTTATTGGCCTCAGCCACCCCATTGTACTCACTTCCTTCTCTCAGGAAGCGGCGTCTAGAATTCTTGGGGTGAGAGGGGACTGGCTCTTGTCCCCACCCTGCATGGCCCTGCCCGCCCCCCACTCCCCCTGCCAACATGTGCACAGTTGGGCCTGATCTTGTCCTACTTTGGGACAAACGTTTTGAAGACTGGCCTTTCCCTAGGTATGTTCTTTGTTTCACAGTTTCATAGCTGCTTTGTGAATTTGTCAACATCATTCTTTAGAACAATTGATAACACCATTTAACTAGCAATCTGCAGCCAGAAGGTGGGCACCTTTCATTTTCCATCTCCTCTCTGCTTTTGCAAAGCCCACCTTACACCTCTCCACCACCGTCTTGAGCTAAAGCAGAGACGGGAAATGGGCTCTCCTCTCCTATCTTCCCCACACCTCACTTGGTACTCTTGATGTAGTGGGTGCTTAGTATGTGCTGATGAGATGAAACATCACCTGCCTGTAAGCAAAGGCATATCGTGAATAGCCCAGATAAGTCTTCCATGTGTATTTATTAAAATCATCATTTTTGGAAAAAGAAATCATCAATAAGAGGAGGTTTAAATCATTGTCGAAATGTCCAGTCCTTTGGAAAAGGGAGCTTGGTTAAGATGCTGTTGCTGTGGCTCTGAGCTGTTCCAAATGATGGTAAATGTTTATCACATAACAATAATGACCAATGTTCTATTCAAAACAACTTGTAGTTAATAAAAGTAATTTGAAGCAATTCATAGTGATGATGTTAAACTTTAAGTCTGTGCTCAGGGAACAGTGCAAGTTAAGAAACACTATACCCATTGTGTTCCCAGAACTGACATACTACTGCAAAAACCCACCTGTCCCATGTGACTTAGATAAGACTCACAGATGCCCCACTTGTTTTTCTAGGATAAGGCCAGTCGCAGGCACTCTGAGTTCCCATTCTTTGCCTCATAAGTGGTTATGAGGTTTGCCTCGTAAGTGAATTGGTTGTCCCCGCTCACCAATCTGGACAAAATACCTTCCCTGAGACCCCTCAACGTGTGCCCAACCATGAGCAGGCCAAGCAGAACAACGCTCCTCAGTGTCTGCTGGGAACATTTCTTGCTCAGCTGTGGGATCATGACCCCCCCGGTCCCCCGCCCTCGTTCTCCTAGCCTTGTTCACCCCTCCCTGTAACAGAAAGTCCCTTTCAGCCTGACCTTTGAGAGACTTGCAGATCTAACGGTCAAAGTGTTCCTGCAATTGCACTAGCTTCCTCCCCTATTGCAAAGTCGCCTCCCCATAGTTGCAATAATCCTTTTGAATAAAATCTCTTCTCACCTAAGTGTGGGCTTGTTTTCTTATGTGACAATAGAAATCTTATGTGCCATGTACTGGATATGTTTCTCAAACATCTCCATTTTGAAGGGTCCAGCTGATGAGGTGTTAATGCTATTTTCCATGATCTAAAACAGAGTTTTTGCCTTGATGAGGGTCAGAGGCCTCAGACATAAATACGTATGAGATAATACCTGTGCCGTAAATGACATGAGGCAGAAACCCTCACTTATCACTCCCACCACTGTTCTGGAAATGGCCTATAGGTCCTCTGCTCTGGGATTGCTGTGGGGATGGATGAGAAACAGAGCCTGTGTCAGGAGGCTGTGGATCCGTGGGATGAGGGCAGGAGCTTTTCTCTGACCTGCTGACCGCAGAGGCTTCTTCAGGCTTAGTGTGGATGGTCTGACGCAGAGGGCAGAGAGTGAGGGGTGCATGCTAGCCTGGAAAAAGACAGCTGATGAGGTCTCACACCAGCCTCTGTTGTGTGCCCGGCTTGGCTGCACTCAGAGGGAAGACTCACATGTCTTCAGGCCTAGGATCTGAATTAATCTGTTGGCTCCACTCATCACGATTAATGATTTGGTGAGCCATTGTTGTCCCATTTGTCCTCTCCATGAGCTGTGGGCCTAGAAAGCAAGGACCATGTTTAACTCAACATTCTATCTCCTGCACGTGGCAAAATGCCCAGTTTGTAGTTGGCACTGAATATGTTTTTCTTGACTCAATTGGATAAATTGGATTGAATTACCCTCCACCTCTCCTCTCCTCAGGGAGAAGGTAGTAAGGTTGCAGCCTGGTTATGTTGTGTGGCCTTGTGAGAAGACAGATGAGCAGCTGGACTAGTGGTCAGGATTGTGGCCTCTGTCTCCAGGGTGCTTCTGCACTGGCAGAGTGGCCATGGGGCTGGAGGCTGTTGGGAGGGTGCTGGAGCTCCTTATCCTGTCCTGTCCTCTGTGTGCAAGAACACTCCCAGCTGGCTCTGCTGGAAGCAAGATGAGCCACATCCAAGCATAGGGCTGGGCACAGAGTTCAGTAAACTCTACCCTTATTGACCTTTTGTTCTAAAGAACACACTAAAAGAAACCTGAGGGCACAGCAGACCAGGTGGTGTGAATTGCATTCATAAAAGCAGATGTGAATAGAAATGCTACCTATGAACAGAACAGTTCTCGAGATAGAAAAGTAGAAGGCCATGTCCAATTCACTGTCTGATTACTCAGCCACAAAAGATAATGAGTTTATAATTAAACATATACCTTAAAAGTTAACATGCTAAGGAAAACTCCCTGAAATGCAAATCTCTGCTGTACCTTCACTCTCCTGAATCATGTCCTCTGCGGACAGAGATTTCTGGGCACTAGCCAACTCTCTAGGAGAGGCATCTTCCTTAGTTGGGGTAGGAGCTCATCATCACTGCCTGGAGAGACGTGGGAAGATGCAGAATTATGCATGAGGAAGTCTCCAACAGAGAGATGTGAGGTTCATGTGCTTAGAAATCATTAATGTTACTGGTGAGTATAATGATCAATGTGCAGTCATATCATCACTGCTATCCAGGGGACAATTTAAACCTGGAAATAATACGTCCACACTGCTCATCCCCTGTATAAGTAGGATGAATACACATCAGAGGGACACACTGAGGAGTGTTGGAGTTAAATGAATCATGGGAGAGTTCTCTCTTAGTCTTTTCCATAAAGGACAGTGAAGGCTGGAAAGTTTCTTTAAGGAATTACATTTCTATATCTATTTTTAGGAGTTTCTACCTCTCATCATTTATGGCCATGGCATTTAAACCTGAAGAGAGCATGAGTGGTTTAAGTTGAGAGGAAAAGCTTGAAGCAGCTGTTTGTGCTGGAAAACACTGGGGCCTTCATTCTGCTCCAGTTCTGCCACTGATTCAGCCAGAGGCACTCCAGTTAGTCACTGCATCTTAGCATCCGACCCAAGAACAGAACCATGGGATAAGATGCTTCTTAACTTTTCTTCCAGATCCCAAATATTATAATTACATGGTTTACCCTGGCTGCATCATATTTTTAAATAAACATTTGTATAGACATGTAATGCACATATAGAAAATCGTAAATACACAGCTTGATGAATTTTCGCAAAAATCTCACTACCCAGAAGCCCAATCCCCTCCATGCCCTCTGGAAGACACTGACTCATAACACCTTGGGTTAGTTTTGTCTGCTTTTGAACTTATACTTGGAAGCACATGATGTGATTTTTGTATGCCTGTCTTAATTTGCACAACATTACATTTGTGCCACCCATCCACAGTGTTACAAGCAGCAGAGTTTTCTCATTTTGTTCCATGAGTATTTCGTTGTGTGAATGTGCCCCAGTTCATACACATTCCACTGTTGATGGGCTTCTGGATGGTTTCCTGTTTCCACCTATTATTAATAATTGTACTAGGAACATTTTGTGCATGATTTTTGCTTTGTTTTTGGTGTACATATATACATATTCTGGCTGGTACATACCTAGGAATGAAATTTCTCCCTCCTAGAGTGAGCTTAGGTTCAACATTAGTGGATAGTTTTCCTTCACACTCCTACCAGGAGCACCTTAGAACCAACTTGCTCCCCCATCACAGTCGAGGTGTTCTCAGGGTTTTGTTATTAGACATTCTGACATCCTGCTGCACGTGCATTGATGGTGCACTGTAGTTTGATTTTAATTAATTATTTTTATTGCAGTAACATTGGTTATAACATTACATAAATTTCAAATGTACATCGTATATAATTTGTTTTCTGTGTAGATTGCATCATGTTCACCACCCAAAGACCAATTACAATCCATCCCCACACACGTGTCTAATCACCCCTTTTACCCTCCTCCCTCCCCCCTTCCCCTCTGGTAACCATCAATCCAATCTCTGTCTCTATGTGATTGTTTGTTGTTGTTTTTCTCTTCTACTTATGAGTGAGATCATATGGTATTTGACTTTCTCCCTCTGACTTATTTCGCTCAGCATAATACCCTCAAGGTCCATCCATGTTGTCACAAATGGCCGGATTTCATCATTTCTTATGGCTGGGTAGTAGTCCCTCGTGTATAAATACCACATCTTCTTTATCCATTCGTCCCTTGATGGGCACCTAGGTTGCTTCCAAGTCTTGGCTATTGTGTATAATGCTGCAATGAACATAGGGGTGCAAGTATCTTTATGCCTCTGTGTTTTCAAGTTCTTTGGATAAATACTCAGCAGTGGAATAGCTGGATCATATGGTAGATCTATCCTTAATTTTCTGAGGATACTTCAAACTGCTTTCCATAGTGGCTGCACCAGTTTGCACTGCCACCAGCAGGGACAAGGGTTCCCTTCTCTCCACATCCTCTCCAACATCTGTTGTTTCCTGTCTTGTTAATTATAGCCATTCTGACCAGAGTGAGGTGATACCTCATTGCAGTTTTGATTTGCATTTCCCTGATAGCTAATGATGTTGAGCATCTTTTCATATGCCTGTTGGCCATCCGTATCTTCTTTGGAGAAATCTCTGTTCAGATCTTTTGCCCATTTTCTAATTGGGTTGCTGTTTTTTTTGTTGTTGAGCTGTATTAGTTCTTTGTATATTTTGGATATTAACCCCTTATCTGATATGTGGTTTGCAAATATCTTCTCCAAACTGTTAGGTTGTCTTTTCGTTTTGTTGATGGTTTCCTTTGCTGTGCAGAAGCTTTTTAGTTTGATGTAGTACCATTTGTTCATTTTTTCTTTTCTTTCCCTTGCCCAGTCAAACATGGGACTTGAAAATATGCTGCTCAAACCAATGTCATAGAGCGGAGTGCCTATATTTTCTTCTAGAAGTCTCATGGTTTCAGGTGTTACATTCAAGTCTTTAATCCATTTTGAGTTGATTTTTGTGCATGGTGTAAGGGAATGGTCTACTTTCATTCTTTTGCATGTGGCTGTCCAGTTTTTCCAACACCATTTATTGAAGAGACTCTCCTTTCTCCATTGTATGCTCTTAGCTCCCTTGTCGAATATTATCTTTCCATAAATGTGTGGGTTTACTTGTGGGCTCTCAATTTTGTTCCATTGATCTGTGTGTCTGTTTTTGTGCCAGTACCATGCTGCTTTGGTTACTATGGCTTTGTAGTATAATTTGAAATCGGGGAGTATGATACCTCCAGCTTTGTTCTTTTTTCTCAGGAATCCTTTGGCTATTCGGGGTCTTTTGTTGTTCCATATAAATTTTAGGATTCTTTGTTCTATTTCTGTAAAAAATGTTGTTGGAACTTTGATAGGGATTGCGTTGAATCTATAGATTGCCTTAGGAAGTGTGGACATTTTAACGATGTTAATTCTTCCAATCCAAGAGCATGGAATATCTTTCCATTTCTTTGTGTCTTCTTCGGTTTCTTTCAACAACGTCTTATAGTTTTCAGTGTACAGGTCTTTCACCTCTTTTGTTAAGTATATTCCCACATATTTTATTCTTTTTGTTGCAATTGTAAATGGGATTGTATTCTTAATTTCTCTTTCTGCTACTTCATTGTTAGTGTATAGAAACGCAACCTATTTTTGTACATCGATTTTGTATCCTGCAACTTGACTGTAATCCTTTATTTCTAAAAGTTTTTTAGTGGACTCTTTAGGGTTTTCTAGATATAAAATCATGTCGTCTGCAAAGAGTGATAGTTTCACTTCTTCTTTTCCAATGTGGATCCCTTTTATTTCTCTTTGTTGCCTGATTGCTCTGGCTAGGACTTCCAATACTATGTTAAATAAGAGTGGTGACAGTGGGCATCCTTGTCTGGTTCCTGTTCTTAGAGGGATAGCTTTCAGTTTTTCTCCATTGAGAATGATATTTGCTGTGGTTTTGTCATATATGGCCTTTATTATGTTGATGTATTTTCTTTCTATACCCATTTTATTTAGAGTTTTTATCATAAATGGATGCTGTATCTTGTCAAATGCTTTCTCTGCATCCATTGAGATGATCATGTGATTTTTATTCTTCATTTTGTTAATGTGGTGTATCACGTTGATAGATTTGTGGATGTTGAACCATCCCTGCATCCCCGGAATGAAACCCACTTGATCATGATGTATGATCTTTTTAATGTGTTGTTGTATTCGATTTGCTAGTATTTTGTTGAGGATTTTTGCATCGATGTTCATCCGTGATATTGGCCTGTAATTTTCTGTTTTTGTGTTGTCCTTGTCTGATTTTTGTATCAGGATAATGTTTGGTTCGTAGAAGGAGTTAGGAAGCCTCCCCTCCTCTTCAAAGTTTTTGAAGAGTTTGAGAAAGATAGGTATTAAGTCTTCTTTGGATGTTTGGTAGAATTCACCAGGGAAGCCATCTGGTCCTGGACTTCTATTTTTTGGGAGGTTTTTAATTGCTGTTTTGATCTCTTTACTGGTGATCGGTCTATTCAAATTTTCTACATCTTCTCGGTCCAGTTTTGGAAGGTTGTATGTTTCTAAGAATTTATCCATTTCCTCTAGATTATCCAATTTGTTGGCGTATAGCTTTTCATAGTATTCTTTTATCTTTTATATTTCTGAGGTATCCATTGTAATCGCTCCTCTTACATTTCTGATTTTATTTATTTGAGCCTTCTCTCTTTTTTTCTTGGTAAGTCTAGCTAAGTGTTTGTCAATTTTGTTTACCTTTTCGAAGAACAAGCTCTTGGTTTCATTCATTTTTTCTATATTTTTTTAGTCTCTATTTTGTTTATTTCTAATCTGATTTTTATTATTTCCTTCCTTCTGCCGATTTTGGGCATTGTTTGTTGTTGTTTTTCCAGTACCTTTAGATGCACTTTTAGATGCTCTATTTGGGATTTTTCTTCTTTGTTGAGGTAGGCCTGAATTGCTATAAACTTCCCTTGTAGAACTGCTTTTGCTGAATCCCACAGATTTTGGCATGTCGTGTTTTCATTTGTCTCCAGGAATTTTTTTATTTCTTCTTTGATTTCTTCATTGACCCAATCATTGTTCAGTAGCATTTTGTTCAATCTCAACATTTTTATGGCTTTTCTGGTTTTCTTTCTGTAGTTGATTTCCAGTTTCATACCTTTGTGGTCAGAAGACATGCATGGTGTTATTTCGATCTTCTTAAATTTATTGAGACTTGTTTTGTGGCCTAATATGTGATCAATCCTGGAGAATGTTCCATGGGCATTTGAAAAGAATGTGTATTCTGTGATTTTTGGATGGAATGTTCTGTATATATCTACTAAGTCCATCTGGTCTAATGTGTCCTTTAAGGCGAGTGTTTCTTTATTGATCTTCTGTCTGGATGATCTATCCATTGGTGTAAGTGGAGTGTTAAAGTCCCCCACTATTATTTTGTTACTGTCTCTTTCTCCTCTTATGTCTGCTAATAATTGCTTTATATATTTAGGTGCTCCTATGTTTGGTGCGTAGATATTTACAAGTGTTATATTTTCTTGTTGGATTGTTCCCTTTATCATTATGTAGTGCCCATCTTTGTCTCTTATTACAGTTTTTGATTTAAAGTCTATTTTGTCTGATGTAAGTATTGCTACCCCTGCTTTCTTTTCTTTGCCATTTGCATGAAATATCTTTTTCCATCCTTTCATTTTCAGTTTGTGAGTGTCTGTAGGTCTGATGTGTGTCTCTTGTATGCAGCATATACATGGATCTTGTTTTTTTATCCAGTTGGCCACCCTATGGCATTTGATTGACGTTTAAAGTCACTATTGATAAATATGTATTTATTGCCATTTTGTCACTTTTTCTTTTTTTGGGGTGTTTTAGTAGTTCTTCTCAATTCCTTTCTTTTTCTCTTGCTCTCTTCACTTGTGGTTTGATGGCTATCTTTAGTAATATGTTTGATTTCTTTTGTCTTACTTTTTTTCCTGCTTGTTATAGGTTTCTGGTTTGTGGTTACCATGAGGATCCCATTTAATATACTATGCATATAACAGTCTATTGAGCTCTTTCTAAAAGCTCTACTTTTTCACTCCCCTCCTCCCACGTTATATGTTTTTCACATCATATATACTCTTTTGTTTAGTGTGTGTATATCCATTACCCTCTTATCATTGAAATAGGTAATTTTAGTACATTTGTCTTTTAACCTTCATCTTACCTTCACAGGTAGTTGATCTGCTGCCTTTACTATACTTTTACCTTACAAATGATTTTATTCCCTGTTTTTTCTTGTTG
Source organism: Equus quagga (assembly GCF_021613505.1). Taxonomy (NCBI): domain Eukaryota; kingdom Metazoa; phylum Chordata; class Mammalia; order Perissodactyla; family Equidae; genus Equus; species Equus quagga. Next base: position 72,651,331 of record NC_060268.1, read on the forward strand.
TTGTTTTGGTTTTTTTTTTTGATAGTTTTTTTCTTTTATCTCTATTTGTGGTCATTGCTTTTCCACTTAAATAAGTCCCTTCAGCATTTCTTATAGAACTGGTTTCTTGGTGATAAACTCCTTTAATTTTTGCTTGTCTGGGAAGCTCTTTATCTCTCCTTCCATTCTGAATGACAGCCTTGATGGATAGAGTATTCTTGGTTGTAGGTTTTTTCCTTTTAGCACTTCAAATATGTCATGCCATTCTCTTCTTGCCTGTAGGGTCTCGACTGAGAAGTCCGCTGACAGCCTGATGGGTTTCCCTTTATATGTCACTTGTGGCCTTTCTCTTGCTGCTTTTAGGATTCTCTCTTTGTCTTTAATTTTAGACATTTTGATTATAATATGTCTTGGTGTGGGCTTCTCTTGTTTGGATCTCTCTGTGCTTCCTGAACTTAGATGTCTGTTTCCTTCCTCAGGTGAGGAAAATTTTCCTCTATTATTTCGACAAATAAATTTTCTGCCCCTTTGTCTCTCTCTTCTCCTTCTGGGATCCCTATAATCCGAATGTTAGCACGCTTGATATTGTCCCAGAGTTCCCTTACACTGTTCTCATTCTGTCTAATTCTTTTTTCTCTTTTCTCTTCTGCTTGGCTGATTTCCTCTAATCTTTCATCTAGCTCACTGATCCGTTCTTCTGCTTCCTCTACTCTGCTATTGAGTCCCTCTAGTGAATTTCTCATTTCGAGTATTGTATTCTTCATTTCTGATTGGTTCTTTTTTATATCTTCCAATTCTTTGCTGATGTGCTCACTGTGTTCATCCATTCTTCTCTGCATATCTATGAGCATCCTCATTATATTTTGTTTGAATTCTTTTTCAAGGAGTTTGCTAGATTTTGTTTCACTTAGTTCTTTTTCTGGTGTTTTGTAGTGTTCCCTTGCTTGGAAGGTATTCCTTTGCCTCCTCATTATGCCTCTTTCTCTGTGTTATTTTCTTTGTATTAGGTGAGTTGGATATGTCTCCTGATCTTGGAGAAGTGGCCTTATGTATGAGATGCCTTATGAGGCCCAGCAGTGTGCTGCCCTCTTGTCACCAGTCCATAAGAACCAGGAGTGACCCCTTTGTGGTCTACTTGTGTTCTGCTGTGGCAGGGTTGCTCCCACTGCAGGTACCCAGGGAGTCTGATCTTTCCTTTCCTGGCCAGCTGTTTGTAAATCCGGTTTGGAGGGGCCTCAGCAGTGTTGGCTACAAAGTCTATTAGCACACTCTTATTGCAATTGTCCTCTTAATTCGGTTGGTACCCAGTGTAGCTGGTTGCTAGGCTCAGGGGTGTACAGTTGTGATAGGCCTGAGGCCAACAAGCTGATGTCAGTTTTCTTAGGAGTGCAGCTGAGTGGGGCTTGCCCTTGGCATGGAGGCACTCAGTTGTTTCAGGCTTTGAAAGCTGGGGCTGACCCTTTTTATGGCTATTTGTGAAACACAAGTCTTCTGCCACTGATAAGCCTCACCCGCCTCTGGACCACATACACTGTCAGCACAGTCCTGGTCCGTGCACAGTTCTCAACCCCCTGGAGAGTACCCCACTGCCACACTGCAGAGGCCCCCACCTGTGCCCCAATGCCCCCCACAATTCACCTGGTCCTCACACTGGCCCTGCCCCACAGAGACAGACACCTTTGCCTGCCTGTAGAGGATCAAGGCACTCAGTCAATGCAGGCTGAAAAGTAGCCTGAGGGCTTGCTGTTAGGTGGGGCCAGTCCCTAGGGCAGGTTGCCTGCCTTGGCTGAACTGGATTGAATCTGTGCTCTAGTGGGTGTGGCAGACCCCTGGGCTAACAGCCCAAGGGACGCACCTCAATGGCCCCCATTGGTGTCCATATCAGCATGCCTGGACCAGCTCAGAACAACAGCCCCCACCAATGTGTCAGTCTCCGGAGAGGATCCTCCTCTCACCAAGATGCCCCCAGAGCCCACCAGGTGAGTCTTGTTTCACCAAAGGACAGTCAGCCTTCTCTCTGGTGATTTTAGGTTGCTGCAATGAGTGAGTTTGTGCATGGGCCCTTTAAGACCTGGATTTTTTCGGCTTTTGGCCGATAGCTTTCCTGGGGTGTCCTCGCTGCAGTTAATAGCCAGCAAAGCCAGACAGTAAGACCCCCCCTCTCAGTTGGGCTAAGTCGGAAGGATGGTTATAGCAGGATTACCCCTGCTCCAGACATTACTCCTCCAGGGAGGGCTGTGTACCTTAGGTTGGCTCCCGCCTGGCCAGCTGAGAAGATCCGCTGCTCCCAAAGGTGGCTTTTTTCCTCTCTGGCTGGAGTTACTGCCTCTTCTGCTTCCGTCAGGACTGTCCCTTGTCGTGGGGGTTCCTTTTATCCAGTTTTCAGTTTTCAATCCAGGGTGATTCTTCCTAAAATTGTTGTAACCTGGTTGTGTTCATGGGAGGAGGCGAGTTCAACATTTGCTCACAGCGCCATCTTGACGAGAACTCCTTTTTTCTGCAGTTTTTGGATGGAATGTCATATATATATCTACTCAGTCCTTCTGGTCTAATGTGTAATTTAAGCCAATGTTTCCTTTTTGATATTCTGTTTGGGTGATCTATCCATTAGTGTAAGTGGAGTGTTAAAGTCCTACTATTATTGTATTGCTGTCTGCTTCTCCTTTTATCTCCATTAATAATTGCTTTATTTATTTAGGTCTTCCTATGTTGGATGCATAGATATTTACAAATGTTATATCCTCTTGTTGGATTGTTCCCTTTATCATTATGTAGTGTCCTTCTGTGTCTTGTCACAGTTTTTGTCTTAAAGTCTATTTTGTCTTAGTATTGCTACCCCAGTTTTCTTTTCATTGTTATTTGCATGGAGTATCTTTTTCCATCTTTTTGCTTTCAGTTTCTGAGTGTCTTTAGGTCTAAAGTGTGTCTCTTGCTTGCAGCATCTATATGTGTCTTGTTTTTTATCCAATCAACCACTCTATGCCTTTTGATTGGAGCATTTAGCCCATTGACATTTAAAGTAGCTAATAATAAGAATGTACTTAGGGGCTGGCTCCGTGGCCAAGTGGTTAAGTTCGCGCACTCCGCTCTGGTGGCTCCAGGTTTTGGATCCTGGGCGCGGACATGGCATTGCTCATCAGGCCACATTGAGGTGGCATCTCACATCCCACAACTGGAAGGACCTGCAACTAAGAAATACAACTATGTACTGGGGGAGGGGGTGATGTTGGGGAGATAAAGCAGGAAAAAAAAAAAGATTGGCAACAGTTGTTATCTCAGGTGCCAATCTTTAAAAAAAAAAAAGGAATGTGCTTATTGCCATTTTGTTAATTTTTTCTGGATGTTTTAGTAGTTCTTCTCTGTTCCTTTCTTCTTTTCTTGCTCTCTTCCCTTGTGGTTTGATGGTTTTCTTTAGTATTATGTTTGTGTTCCTTTCTCTTAATTTTTTGTTTATTTATTATAGATCTGGTTTGTGATTACCATGAGGTTCATATATAATAATCCATGTATATAGAAATCTATATTGAGTTGATGGTCTCTTTAGTTTGAACTCCTTATAAAAACTCTACTCTTTTATGCCCCTCATCCCCTTTTATGTTTTTGAAATCAAATCTAACCTCTTATTTGTGTGTATCCCTTACCCTATTATGATTGAAACAGGTCATTTTAGTACTTTTGTCTTTTGACCTTCATATTATCTTCATAGGTGGTTGATATGCTACCTTTACTGTATTTTTGCCTTTACCAGTGATTTTATTGCCTTTTAAAAAAATAATTTTCTTATTCTTATTTGTGTCCTTCTCTTTCTCACTTAAATCTCTCTTTAGTATCTTTTGTAAAACTAGTTTCTTGGTGATAAACTCCTTTAATATTTGCTTATCTTGGAAATTATTTATCTTTCCTTCCATTCTGAGTGGTAACCTTGACAGGTAGAATATTCTTGGCTGTTGGTTTTTTCCTTTCAGCACTTTAAATATATCATGCCGCTCCCATCTAGCCTGTAAAGTTTCAGCTGAGAATCTTATGGGGTTTTCTTTGTATGTCACTTGTTGCCTTTCTCTCAAGGGTTTTAGAATTCTCTTTATCTTTGATTTTGGACATTTTTAATTATAATGTGTCTTGGTGTGGGTGTCTTTGGATTTATCTTGTTTTGTGCTCTCTGTGCTTCCTATCCCAGGATGACTGTTTACTTCTTTAGGTTAAGAAAGTTTTCAGCTATTATTGCTTCAAATAGAGTCTCTGCCCCTTCATCTCTCTCTTTTCCTTCTGGGACACCTATAATATGAATGTTACTAGGCTTGATGTTGTCCTAGAGTTTCCTTAGACTGTTCCCATTCTTTTTAATTCTTTTATCTATTCAGCTTGGGTGATTTCCACTAGTCTTTCATCCAGCTCACTGATCCATTTTTCTGTACCACCTACTCTGCTATTGAGCCCCTCTACTGAGTTTTTCATTTCCAGTATTGTATTCTTCATTTCTAATTGGTTCTTTTTTATATTTTCCAGTTCTTTGTTGATGTACTCAGTGTGTTCATCCATTCTTCTCCCAAGATCAGTGAGCATCTCTATGACTATTTATTTGAACTTTTTGTCGGAGAGATTGTTTATTTCTGTTTTATTTAGTTCTTTGGGGTTTTGTCCTGTTTTCCTGCTTGGAATGTGTTCCTTTGCATCCTCATTTTGCCTATTTCTCTGTGCTTATACCTATGTGTTAGGTGGGTTGGCTATGTCTCCTGACCTTGGAGAAATGGCTTTATGTAAGAGACACCTTTTGTGGCCCAGCAGTGTACTTCCCTCTTGTCACCAGTCCAAATCTTCCAAGAGTGACCCCTGTGTGGGATATGTGTGTCCTTCTGTTGTGGCAGAGTTGGTCTTTCTGCAAGTGTCCAGGGAGTCTAGGCTGTCCCCCTGGCCAGCTGGTTATAATGCTCAGTTACAGGGGGTTGCTATGGACACTTCAGTTATTTTATTGCATTTGGGGAGCCCTAGTACTGTTGGCTGCAAGGCCTAATAGCACATTCCTGTTGCAGTTTTTCTGTTGAGTAGGCACCCATTGTGGCTGGTTGTTAAGCTCAGGGGCTTACAATTTCTGTAGGCTTCTGGCCTGCAAGGCTGTTGTCAGCACACTCAGGATTGCAGCTGGGCAGAGCTAGCCCCAGGCACAGGAGCACCCAATTGTTTTGGGCTTTGGAAGGCGAGGCTGATGCCCCATGTGGCTGTTTGAGAAGCACAGGTCTTCTGCGGCTGATAAGCCCCTTGGCCCACAGGTCCACACACACCATCTAGACAGTCCTGGCCTCTGAACATGTCCCAACACCTGAAGCAGACCCAGTCGCCCCACTGCAGAATCCCCCACACCCTCCACCAATTCCCCATACACTCCACCCTGCCCCACAGTGGCTGACCCACTTGCCTGCCTTCAGATGATCCAGGCACCCAGTCTATGTATGCCAAACAGTTGCCCAAGTGCTTGCTGTTGGGTGTGTCCTGTCCCTAGGGCTGCTGCCTGCCCTGGCTGAGCTGGATTAAATCAGTGCTCCAGTGGATGGGGCAGACCCTGGGCTAACAGGCCAGGAGAAGAACTCCAATGGCTTCTACTGGCAACTGTGTCAGATGCCTGTACTAGGTCACAATAATGGCTGCTGCCAATGTCCCCATCCCTGGAGAGGTCTAACCTCTCACCAAGATGCACCCAGAACCTATCCAGTGAAGTTCTTTATACCAAAGACTGTGCACCTTTCTTTCTGGTGATTTTAGATTGCTTTCTGAAATGGGTGAATTTGTGCATGGGCCCTTTAAGAGTTGGTTTTATTCCACTTATGTCCCATAGCTTTTCTAGGGGTAGTCCCTGTTGTAGATAGTAGCCAGCAAAGCCAGATATTATGAGAGTCATTTCAGTTGTGCTGCCTCCAAAGGATGCTTATAGCAGTAACACACCCCTTCTCCAGGTTACCCATTCCTCTAGGGTAGGCTGCATACCTTAGGGTTGCTTCTGTAAAGCTCCATACCTCACAAGGGTGGCTTTTTTCTCTTGAGACAGGAATTTCTGCCTCTTCCACCTCAGTCAGGACTGTCCCTTTTTGTAGGGGTTCTTTTTCATCCAGTTTTCAGTTCTGTTTCAGGGGCAGTTTTTCCAAGAAAAGTTGTAACTTGTTTGTGTTCATGGGAGGAGATGAATTCAGATTCTGCTTAAGCTGCCTCCTTGACACCCTGGATTGTGGTTTTAATTTGAACTTTCCTGGTGACTATTGCTGTTGAGCACGTCCTCCTTCTGTCAATTCTCCTATTATGTTGTCTGTCTTTTTTTGGTAGGAATATGCAGGAATTCTTCATGTATTCTGGATCTCAGTCCTATGTTAAGTATACAGATTGAAACTATCTTGTCCCCTCTGTGACTGCCTGTTACTCGATTAACGGCATATCTGAACATAGCACAAGTTACTCATTTTAATGCAGTCCATTTTATGAAACTTTTCCCTTGTAGTTAGTGCCTTTTGAATCCTAAGCAAGTAATGTTTGCCAACACCCAAAACATATTTTCCCATAGTATCTTCTAGAAATTTTATTGTTTTATCTTTCATATTTAGCTCTACAATCTACCTAGGATTGATTTTTATGTATGGCATCAATAGGAGTCAAGAGATTTTTTTTTTCTTTTGGGGTTTTTAGGTGGCAAAGTACTTTTTATTGAAAGATTGTTTTTTCTCTTTCTGTTTCTGGACTATTCTTTTCTGATGATATATTTTGCTCTCCTTCAACCAACAATCCCTGTAACTTTATAATGAGGTACATATGCTGAAGTATGTCTCTTGACTTCATCCTTTCTCAATTTTGTCTTGACTGTTTGCCTCCTTCATTTTCATATCAATTTTATACATTGCTAATTAATTTTCTCAAAAATAGCTGCCATAATTTTGATTGGGATTCTACTGAATCTACAAATAAATTTGGGAAGAATTAAATTCATGAGCATTATATACATACATATCTGTATCTGTATCTATATCTATCTATCTATCTATCTATCATCTATTATATATATATAATCTCCATCCCTTCATCTATTTAGGTTTTCTTTAATTTCTTTGAAGCATGATTTATAGGATTTTTCTGGAGAGGACTTGCCTATTTTCACTAGATTTGTTCCTAACTAATTTGATTTTCTTTGAGGCCATTGTAAATGGCATCTGTTTAAAATTTACTTTTCTAATTAATTATTGCTGATATAAAGAGAAGTAGTTGATTTCTGTATATCGTCCCTCTATCTAGCAACCTTGCTAAAAGTCAATTCATAATCCCAATTCTATATCTGATCAAGTTCCTGTATTTTCTACATAAAATTATGCCATTCACAAACAGAGGCATTTTCCATTTCTCTCTTTCTGATTCTTATTCTTTTACTCCATTTCTTGTATTGTTGTACTGGTCAGGACCAGACATCCCTCTCTCATTCCAGAATTCAGAGAGAAAGCTCTCAATACTTCATTGTTAAATCTAGTGATGGCTGTGAATCTTTGTATCTATATCAAATAAGGAAGTTCCCCCAGGGGAGGATTTTACAGTGGGGAGGAACTGGCTCGCTGTTTTCTGTGGAGTCACTTGAGGCCATTATTTCTTTGTGCCAATCAGACTTCCTTATAAACGTTCTGATGGGATTTGCTAACTAGAAGATAACTGTGGGGACAGGGGCTGTTAGGTAACAGATTCTTATATAGTCATGCACCAGGTAATGACATTTTGGTCAATAATAGACTGCATACATGACAGAGGTCCCATAAGATTAGTACCATATAGCCTAGGTGTGTAGTAGGCTATATCATCTAGGTTTGTGTAAGTACATTCTATGATGTTCACACAATGACAGAATTGCCTATCAATGCATTTCTCAGAATGTGTCCCTGTATCCCCATCAATAAGTGATCCATGGCTGTATAAAAACACTTTCAGCAGGCTAGACCTGGCCTGTCATTGGCAGATTGTGAAAAGCAAATTTTATCTTCCTAACTCCATGAGACCCCTGGAAACTTTACTTGGCTTCTTGGCCTCTCGGTAGCTCCTTCTGCTCTGTGCCCAGACATTCAGGTGTCTCTTTACCATCTACAAATGAGTCAAAGGGTTTTCTGGGCTCACCTCTCTATGCCTCCCCCTTATCTTGGAATTTGAGCCCTCTGAATTCTTGTTGCCTTGTTGGTTCTCAACATAAATATTTTCTCCAACTTTTACACCATTTTCCATGGGAGAGTTCATCAGAAAAAAACATAGTCTGGCAATTGCTATAAGCAGAAGTAAATTCTTCTGGAAGTGAAAAATTTAGCATATGTGATACATAATTTTAGGATAAAAATTTTAACAGTTTATAAATATAACACATAACATTTATAATTTTAATAGTATACTTTAACATATAATATTTAAATAATATTTTTGTGCTATGTTACTGTTTTAAGTTAAGTCACAGATGTATAGAAATGCAATGATTTAAAATGGAGATAGTCAATTTTGTGGATGGCTGTCATTATAAATTAATTAAAAATCACTCAATAATAAGTATTTAGTGCACACTTACTATGTGCTAGGCAGTTTTTGGTGCTCAGGACACAAAAGAACAAAGATCCCTGCCCTGGAGGGGCTTGTCTTCTATCAGCAGCAGACACTAGCAGTCAACACACCATGCCAGTCTATGGGAAGTGGTAGGTAGGGCCTAGGAGTGCTCAGGCGGGCAGAGCCTACTGAACTGGTAAAGGGTGCAGTCTAGTCAAGATCATTAGGAAGGAAGCCATCATTGGAAGGACGATTTAAGCCAGGATGGCTGACTGGGCGGTGTCCTGGGCAGTGGGTGGCTAGTCTGAGGGCCTGACACTCAAGACAGGCTCCAGGATGGGAACAGCAGACAGGACATGGGTCAGAGATGGACAGCTGGGTGGGAGTTTGGACCAGGGGGCCCTGTGAAATGTGGAGCCACTGCAGGCTTCCTTTGAAAGAATGATGGTATCTTACTTGACATTTTCAAATGAAAAAAATTCCATGTAAAAGAAAATATGAAGAATTTTAAAAAATGTGTCCAAACCTCTGCATTTAACCATATCTTCCATTCTTTGAATATCTAGATCAACCAAAATCTTTTTATGTATTCTCATACTATTTTAACCAAATTGGATTGGTTCAAAAGAATATAGTCATTAGCGACTAGTCATTCATCAGAGATGAGCACTAATGGGTTCCAGGGTCAAGAGGGTTCCTGCCACTGAGAGCCCTTTTTCTGTTCATTTGTTGCTTTTTTGTACACAGTTGTAATTATCCTTTGCTTCAATTTTCAATAATGGGCAGAAAAAGAAGGCTATATCTGGTCAGTTTGAGAATATAAATGGCAATCAAATTTATTTCTTTCCACTGGACAAAACTAAAGCAATAAATGACGACTTTCTCATACCTCAGTTTTATAAATTATTATCTCCAAAAGTTGTGAATGAGCTTCTAGTTTACTGAAACATCTGAGAGAAGACATAGTTAGAAAGGAGAAATCCCTGTTCATATCCTGCGTGGCAGGAGGTGCCTGCAGCACAGACTTGTGTTAGCAGATCTGTGTGCTGTCGCATTGTATGGACCAACCCCAGAAACATCCACTGGGAAACAACATATCTAGGCACAGCAGTGAGCAGAAAGGACAGATTCTCTGAGGGACTCACCTCCTCGGTCCCATCATCGTTCATGTCCTTTCCTCCAGCTCTCCAAACTACTGCCATTTGCCTGAATGCAGGAGATTGGTCTCTCCTCTGCTGTCAGTTGCGAAGTCCTGTATTGGGAGCTCCCGTTATCCATGTTACCCACCTGGGTCTTCCATCTTCCACATTTTCCTGTCCTGGCTTTTTGAGATCTGTGAGTGTAGTGATGGGCTGCTCCCTGGTGTCCCCTTAGACTGGCATCTCCCTGACAGAGGGTCACTCTTACTTGTCCTTGTGTCCATCTCTGTCTGCGTCAGGAACACGACACATGTGAAGGGAGAAATCCAGCCGGGTGTGAATACAGTGTTTTTGTTCCTTCCTTCTCCAATTTAAGCAGAGGCAGATTCCCATCTTTTGCCATTTTCATGAACGATGGAATTCACTGTCCTTAACATCAGGTTTACAGCAATCGTTTTATGTATTTTGGGGGAAACTCTTTAATTCAGAAATGGAAAGTTACTGTGTACAACTGATTGGAGTTTAAAATAAGACAATCTCTTGTCAGCAAGCCCATTTCTCATTAGCATATCTGTCTTACTATATTTCAAGGATAATTGTCAAGATATCCTGTCAGACACCCAACTGTATATATGATAATCCAGGGTTCTTGCCTCAAAGCTCAGCCAAAAGTGATTAAACCTCTTGGCAGTAATGAAATGGATTCCACACTTTTACTGATGGAATAAACATATGAGAGAAAATGAAAATCTACATTGGGGGGCCTGGTATGTTAAATGATGTTCATGGTTTGTTAAATATGTACCATATTTAAATCTTCCCCCGGAGATCTCGCTGTCTTTTTTAAAGTAGTGCATTTCTTTCTCTCCGCTGAGCACATAAGACCCACCACCTTCACCTTGCCCTGTGCCGGGAACTGACTGTGGTCAGTTCAGCTAGGGATGCTCAAGGAGACCCTGAAGGTCTCTGATAGTGAGGAAAAAGGAGTGATGAACGACAGCGTAATGTTTATGCAACTCCTTCATCCTTCTTTAAATCTAAGAAAGATGTAGTTCAACATTTCTATCTATAAAAAGCTTAACATTAACATCACAACATATTCATTTCCTTTGAGTTCTTTTTCTTTTTTTACATGAGGCCAAACCCCACATATGAGGAATCTCTACATCCGCCACAAAATAAAATGCCATCGACATTTCCTTCTCTAAAAGAGACATGTAATTTGAAAGTTATATACATGTCACAGATAAAATAGCTGTTCTTGCTTAGTGATATTTTACATAGGTAATTTTCTCCCTGCTAAGACCTAGTAGGTACTGCAAATTCAGAAACCCATTATAATTTTATGACAAAGCATATGAGTTTTATGAGACTATTTTTGAAGACATTGCCTGCAAACCTATCATTGCTTCTTGAATTTTAGGATAGATGTCATAATCAAATACAAAATCAATTGAAAGTGCAATATGCACATGCAAGGTGTTGAAGCCACCTCATAGCCAGCGTAATAACAGTCTTGTGACACAGGGTCAGGTTACAAGAGCTGGGAGTGCCATTCTACTTAATGAGTGGAGATGCTTAGGATGACTTTGGTTGGAAGCAATAGAAAATTTAGCTTCAATTGAGTTCAAAACTAAAGAAATTTATTAATTCATATTAAGGAAAGTGCTGAGAAAAAGTGGGCTTTAGGCAGAGAGGGAAATGGCAGCATGAGGGGAGTTGATGCTTGAAGTGCTTGTTCTGAGATGGAGGGACTGAGTTCAAGGAACTAAACTCTGCCAGAAATTCAAATGAACAAGGAAACAGATCCTCCCTTGTGGGTTCTTCATAAAGATATAGTCTTTCTAACACCTTGATGTTAGCCTGGCAATACCGATACTAAGTGACTTCTGAACTACAGAACTGAATTTGTTTTCTTTTAAGTCATTAAGTGTGTAGTAATATGTTATGTGGCAATAGAAAACTAATAGATATTTTTGGAACCAGCAGGTGTTGCTGTAACAAAAACTAAAACTAAAAATATGGAAGTGGCTTTGAAATTGAAAAGTAGGCAGAGACTGGAAGAATTTTGAGATGATAGAAAAAACTTCAATTGTCTTGAACAGACTATTTATTAGAAAAAAATAGGATGTTAACAACATTGCCACTGAGGAATCAGGAGAAAGTGAGGAACGTGGTAGAGAAAACTATATGCAGCTTAAAGGATATCTAAATTGTTGTGAAGAGAATGTTGGTAGAAATATGGACACTATAGGCACTGATGATGAGGCCTTAGAAGAAAATAAGGAATGCATTACTGGCTACTGGAGGAAAAGGGATACAGTGGTAGAAAGCTTAGCATGTCTTGTGGTTGTGTGGAAAATAGAACTTGTAAGTGATTTCCAAGCAAAGTGTTGAAAACGCAGTCTGGTTTCCTCTTGATGCTTATAATAGAATGCAAGAGAAAAAGGATAAATCAAAGGAAGAATTGTTAAATGGAAAGGAACTAGGACTTGATGGGTTGAGAAATTCTCAGTCTATGCAGGTTGCAAAAGACACTAAAATTAAGAGGTTTACTGTCAGAGGTTCTAGAGAAAACACTGAATATATGGCTGTACAATGTTTTGTAAATACCTTAGGAAGATCAAAAGGTCAGAGCATTTAGTCACACAAAGGACTCTTTGAAGAGATTAAGAGTGTGATTCGAAGTTGCCCCCAGTCAAACCAGAGAGCATCTAAGAAGCTTAAAGACATTGTCCTTCAGCCATCTCAGCAAAGGAAGAGTGGAGATGAGATTACCTTGGAAGGATGTGTGGCAAGCCTCTTGTCTAATGGAATAAATCTCCATGACATACATGTGTGACCCACAAGGTTCTTGAGAATTTTATACCAGCAGAAACAGTGGCAACTTGGACTGAAAGAGATGGAAAGAATAAAAATGAAAGAAGATTGTTGGACACTCAAAATTCCACTGGCAGGAAACACACTGATAAAACTAGCCGCTGTACATAGGTGCTGTATTTCATGAAAAAGTTAAGATGATTCAGAAGGTGGAAGTGAGAGCCACAGAGGACTATTTTTTGGGCTTCAGACCTAATGGAGTTTGCCTCTCTTGATTTCAAATTACTTGAGACCAGTGACTCCTTTTATCCTTGAATCCTTTGGTTTCAAGTCTCTATAGATGGAGGGTAATTTTTCTCCAGGACAGATTATACTCAGAATCTCACCTATATCTGCTTTAGATGGTAATAGCTTGGCTTTTGAAGCTGATGAGATTTATGTGAGATTATGGACTTTGAGTTGATGCTGTTATGAGCTGAGACTTTTAGGGACCTTGAGAGGTAGTGAATGTATTTTGCATGTGTGACAGACATAAATTTGGGGGACCCAGAGGGCAGACTTCTGTAGGTAGAATAATGTCACTTCCCCACCCCCACAAGATGTCTATGTCCTAATCTCTGGAACCTGTGACTATGTCATGTAGCAAAAGAGACTTTGCAGATGTGATTAAGTAAGGATCTTGAGTTGGAGGGATTGCCCTGGATTATTCAAGCAGGCCCAATCTTAAAAGGGGCCTGTCTACTTTTGATTTTTTGATATAATCTTGTGTCCACTGATCCTTAACTCTAGCTACTTATTTTCTTTGGTTTAGTAGCAGACCTCCAAAGGATTCCTCCCTCTTCGGTGCCTCTCTTTCCCCAACAAGTGTTTTTTTCCCAAGACTTATGGACACCCTCAAGACCCTTCCACATGACATCTCACAAGACAGTGATTTGGTCATGCAGGTCTTGGACCTGATCTCATTCCTTTCCCACTTAAAGAGGACCCCTCCATCGGAATGTGATCTGGGTTCTGCTCCTACTAGAACTCTACTGACTTCTCCCTATGGAGTTCTGCAGGACAGGCCCTACTAGTTCAGGATATTTATCTCACCATCTACATATGAATTCATTTCACGGGATTCTTTGTCTCTTAGTCCAGCTGTTCACCTGAGCTCTAAATGACTTTGTGTGCCTTCATTTTTGTTCTGAACATTTTGGGGAAGATTTGTGGACATTCTAATTCAATCTGCTGAGCTGATATTAGTCTACAGGAGCCAGGAAAATGGGCACCATTTTTAAGCCTGAAACCTCTGTTCTTTATGAACGTACCTCCTTGCTTTCACCATCCTTTCCTTTCTGATTTGGTGGCAGCCACTTGAGGTTGTGACCAATTGGTTGGATGAGAGGATAATTCCTGAATCAGATCCCTAAAGTTGGCCTGACTCCCACCATTTGGCCCAGGTGCGTGAAAAAGTTCTGGGTCGCTATTTTTTCCCAGGTTAAATTTTCCACTTCCATAACAGCTTTATTGTGAGGATGGAAGCAGTTGACTTTTGCTATCCTGCCAGGTACTACATTACTGGACCCTCAGTCAACTTAGACACTGCTGAAGAGAGGCTGTCATCCTAAAGGAGAGCTGTACCACTCCAATCTCTGCTCCAGTCTGAGTCCAGTTCACTAAGTCTCTGCTAACCAGAGAGGTGCAGCTGAGACACAGTAACACACGACGTTTCTCATCTACTTCCCATAGAGTTAGAAACTTGGCTGCACATCGTGGGCCTTAAAACACATCATGGCTGTGCATTTTTTTTCTGATGACTGGGCACAGCATAACTAGCATCACATACTTTCCAGCTTACCAATATCTGTGCCTTTGCTACCTGCTTCCAGACTGCTGAACATCAGATAGTTTTGCTTCTCTTGCATGCAGCACCCTACTTTCAGGAGACAAATTCTTTTTTCTTTTTCTTTTTTTTGCTGGGAAAGATTCACCCTGAGCTAACATCTGTTGCCAATCTTCCTTTTTTTTTTCCATCCCCAAAGCCCCAGTACATAGTTGTATATTCTAGTTGTAAGTGTTTCTAGTTATTCTATGTGAGCTGCTGCCACAGCATGGCTACTGATAGAGAAGTGGTGTGGTTCCACACCTGGGGACTCAACTGGGCTGCTGAAGCACAGCATGCTGAATTTTAGGCACTAGATCATCAGGGATGGCTCAGGAGACAAATTCTTTATTATTTAAGATCTGGGTTCAGCTAACAGTGGCTGAGAGAAAGGAAAAGTGTTTCTTTCTCACATAACTTTCTGGAAGCAGATGGCTCAGGCTCCTTCTAGCACACTGCCACACACCTCCTCAGCTTTTGCTCTGGTCTGCACTGTTCAGGATGGAGGTATAAGGGGAAGGTGTACTCCTTCTCCCTAGGGGGGATAGAAGTAGTACACATCATACCTCCCACCCGGTTGTCTGCACTGGGTCACACGTCCACACCTGGGAAACTGGAGAGTGTTGTCTTTATTCTGAGTGCCATAGGCTTAGCTAGACATTGTAGTTCTCTTACTCTAGAATGGGGATCAGCACATTATAGTCTAATCTGGTGTGCTGACATTTTTTGTATTGGACATGAGATAAGGTTGGTTTTTACATTTTTAAATTATTGTTAAAAAAAGAAAAAAGGAGAACACATGACAGAGTCAGCACATGACTCACAAAACCCACAATGTTTACTCTCTGGCCCTTAACATAAAAAGCTTCCTGACACCAGCTCTAGAAGAAGAGGTGAGTAGATCAATGCACGGGGTAAGTAGATGGTCTTATCAACTTCCTTTCCTAACCTCTTTTTAATGAAGTGGAGTGAGAAGCTGACCCTCTCCAAACCAAAGACAACAGTGCCCTACTCTCCTAGTCTCAGCACCTAAGCCCTGGACGCAGAGGGTCCAGTATCAGGAGGGAGAGGCCCGCTGCTCTCTCTTCCTAGGTGTAAATTAAGGACCTTGTAAAGAAGCTCCAAAAAACTTCCTGATATGTGTAATCCTTTACTCCCTTTTGAATAAGTTGAGTCTTGGTCTTGTTCTTAAGGGATAATGTAGATGCTGCAGGTGAGATGCAACATGGTCCTGGCTATGTCATGGGGCAGTGCCACATGCTGGCGTTTGGTGTGTGATCCAGTGGATGGGCACAGGTAAAGTCTCATCTTGTTTATTTTTATATCCCTTCTCTGTCTGCCGTTGCCTGCTGAGCTGCTGAACTATGAGTTTAGTTCTAAGCATTTGAACTATCCTCCTTCCTCAACCCCTGACCTTGTAAGTTCATTCTCTGCTCTGTATTTGCTGAAAGTAGGAGTAACAATTGCAGCTACTGGTCTCAAACAAGAGACGTACTATTTTTTTTATAGATCCACGGTCAGAGACTCAAGTTTGAGCACTATTCCTTTCACTAGTAATTCCTGAGTAATATTGAGTTACTGATTGACTTGACCTGAGCCCCAGTTTTCTCATATGCATATTGGGGATAAGTGCTTTTCTCTCAGAGTTTTGGGTATTGGGTAACATCCCTAAAACTAAACAAAAACAATGAACAATTCCCCTTCCTTTTAGTCATTAACAAGACCAGGTATTAAAGCAGTCAGGATTCCAGTGGCTGATCTAGGTTTCCAGGGGCTTAGAATAGGCACAGTGGATTATAGAAATACGCGGTACCACTAAAGTCAAGTCCTCTGGGTGCCTCTTACAGGTTGAATTGCATCCCTTCCAAAAAGATACATTGGAGTTTTAACCCACAGCAGCTCAGAATGTAACATTTTAGGGTCTTTACAGAGATAAGGTCTTTACAGACGTGATCAAGTTAAAATGAGGTCATTAGGGTAGGCCTGAATTCCATATAATGTGTCCTTATAAAAAGGGGAAATTTGGACACAGAGGCAGATGCACAGTAGTGGGATGACAATATGAAGACACAGAGAGAATGCTATCTATGAGCCAAGGATGTCTGAGGATACCAAGAGCCAGGGCAGAGGCCTGGAACAGATCCTTCCCTCACAGTCCCCACAAGAAACAACGCTGCCAACACCTTGATTTTGGACTTTTAGCCTCCAGCACTGAGACATAAATTTTTCTATTTTTTTTCTCCCCAAAGCCCCCCAGTACATAGTTGTGTATTTTCAGTTGTGGTCCTTCTAGCCATGGCTTGCAGGACGCTGCCTCAGCATGGCCCAATGAGTGGTGCCATGTCCTTAGCCAGGATTCGAACTGGCAAAACCCTGGGCTGCCAAAGCAGAGTGCCTGAACCCAACCGCTCGGCCATGGGGCCGGCCCCAAATTTTTCTATTTTTTATGGCAACACATGCACACTGAAAACATGATCCTCACAAAGGCTGAGAATGGCTCCGAGAAAGCCTTCTGACATCTCTGCCTGTGGATTTCAGCTTGGAACTCCCCCCAAGCTTGTGTAAGTACCTAGTTTATGGCACTTTGTTCTGGCAGCCCCAGGAAGCTACTAAAGGACCATATAGAGATATATGAACAGAAACGGACAGGGGAGATTTGTGGGGAACATGGAGATGCATGGGACAAGGTCCTGGATATGGTCCTAAACATGTGATTTCCCACATCCTATCTCTGAAATGTCCCTCCCAGATAAGTGATTCACATTCTTGTTTTTAACAAGCACCTCAGGAGATTCTTCTGTATCTGAATTGTTGAGAAGACCAGACTAAGGGTTTGGTCAATGTGATGAGGAGCAGGGAGGCCAGCAAGAGATTCCTGGGCTGTCGAGTTTGATGGATGTGAATATAACACACCCAGAATGGATGAGGTGGAGAAGAAAATGTGAATGGGTGGTAGAAACCACCCAGAAGGTCGGCTGGTTCCTACTCAAGGTCTCACCTTTGACCTGCTATAGTTTCGTTTTTCGCAGTGATTTCTCTTCCATGTCCGTCCTCCTTGTGGGTGCCCTCCATCTCTCGTTGGGTGGGGGACTGGCCTCTCCTGCACTGCGAGGCAGACTTGGTGTCTATAAGAATGTGGCTTATGGGGGTGTTTATTGTGATTTCTAGAAAGAGAAACTGTGGACTCATATAGCTGTGTTCATACCATAAGCATACTTGGTTGGACATGCACTTATTCATTTATTAGCCATTCATTAAATAAATATTTATTGCACACCTACCATGTGCCAGACATTATTCTAGACAAGGGGGATATGGAGAAAGTAAGGTAGAAGTCCCTGCTCTACATTTTTTTTGTGGGAGGAGGTGGATAGACAATTGGAAAAACAGATGTAGATATAATATTTAGATGCTGAGAAGGGCTAAGAAGAAATATAAAATAGATTAAGGAGATAAAAGATGATGGTGGTGGGGTGAGGAGGTGGGTCTTAAGGTCCTGAGGGTTTCTCATGAATACTAAAGGAAATTTGAGCCACGATTAGACGGCAGCTCACACACTGAATTAGATGGTCCATAGTGGCCTTGGATGTGGCAAAGAGACACACAGATACATGCTGCTGAGTGTGCAAGTGGAAATGCCTCTGGCTGACATTGTCATCACCTGGGCTCACAGCCTCGAAAATGTGCCATCTCTGCCTGAGCAATTCAATTCCAGGAATTTATTCTGAGCGAATGCCCAAGGACTTTTGCAAAGATTGATGTGCTAGTCACTTTATTTACCAAAGAAAAACAGAAATGACTCCAGAGCCCAGCATTAGAGGTTGGTGCAGCAGGTATGGGGCAAGCGGATCCTCTGAACAACACACATTTTGGGGTTCTACAACACTTCAGGGATGACTTGAGTCATAGAATTACACATGGTACAGTCATGCTAAAAAGTATATTTAATGACATGGGTAAATGTCCATATGGTATTAAGTTGAAAGAGCTGGTGAAATTATTTAAGTACGGATATTTTAATATATACAAATGTGTCTAAATTCATTTTAAGAAAAACACTGGTTGCACAGACACCAGCTTACTAACAGAGGTCACCTCAAGGATTTTTCCTTTTCTGAGGAAGATTTGCCCTGAGCTAACACCTGCTGCCAATCTTCCTAGTTTTCTATGTGAGCCCCCACAGCACAGCCACTGCCAGACAAGTTGTGTAGGTTTCATCCGGGAACTGAACCTGAGCTGCTGCAGCGGCACACTCCGAAGTCAACCACTAGATCACTGGGCTGTCCCACCTCTTGATTTTTTAATGAGTGTTTAGATTATAGAAGATTTTCTTCCTTCTTGTCACTGTTTTTTTTTTTAATTTCCCAAATTTTCTCTAAATGGCACACATTACTTTTTTGATCAGAAAAAAATTCTATGGGTTTAAAGCATGGCAGAAAAGTAATTACTGAGCATATTACACTTAGAGCCACACATTTTACAGATAAATAAAATTGGTATCACTTCCTTTTACAGATCTGTGTAGAAGACAAAAGAGTATTACACTAGACATGAGCCATTTTTGTTTGATTTAAAGCAAGTTGAATTTTTAGTTGTTGAATGTGATAAATGTCCTTTGGAAATACTGATTATATTAGATTTTCACAGAGAATTTTATTATATGAAGGTAGTATAGAAATAGCATTTCACTTCCATTAAAATTAAGTGCAGCTATTGCTGATAAAATATTTTATGTTACTCATTAAAATAATGTGGTTCACTTACTTTCCTCAAGTTTTCCATAGTGTTGCATATAATGTGATGTATTGAAATTGCACATTACATATTCTTCAATAAATGAGTTGGAAATGGATGATTCTTTAAAGAAGCTAAAAGAAATTAAGTTCAAAACAAAACAAAAACTCATCCAAGTTCCCAGGATCAACTAACAGAAAGCATAGGTAAATAGATGCTGGTCAAGGGTACAAACTTCCAGTTAGAAGATGAATAAGTCCTAGGAATCTAATGCACAGCGTGGTGACCATAATTAATGATACCATATAATATACTTGGAAGTTGCTAAGAGAGTAGATCTTAAATGTTTTCACCACAAAAAATGAATGGTAATTATGCGACATGATGGAGGTGTTAGCTAACACTGTGGTGGTAAATCATATTGCAATATATGCGTGTATCAAATCAATGCATTGTATACCTTAAACTGAACACAAGGTTGTATGTCGATTGTACCTCAGTAAACCTGAAAAAAAGTATTAAAACCAAACAATAACCAGAAAGTTAACTATGAGGTGACAACTATGGACAGAGTTCATGCCAATTGCTGATGATAACATGTGAAATTGGCTGTCAGTTCTTCCCTTCTCACCACTGCATGTAAACTTCTAGTTTGGGAGCATCTCCATGGTTGTTCAAAGATTCAGTCTCAGAACGGGGATTGTGCCTCTCTTTGGGAAGTAAACACATTACATGGTAGGTTCCCCTCAGGAATGTTATGGTTAAGAAGAGTAACAAGGGTGCCCTTTTTTTTTTTCACTGGTGAAGCAGATTGGCTCTGAGCTAACATCTGTACCAGTCTTCCTCTATCTTGTATGTGGGATGCCACAACAACATGGCTTGATGAGTGGTGTGTAGGCCTGCACCCAGGATCCAAACCTGTGAACCCCAGACTGCTGAAGCAGAGCACGCAAACATAACCACTATACCACCAGATCAGCCCCAAGGGTGTACATCTTTAACAACCTTATTGAGGTATTAGTGATGTACAATACGCTGCACATATGTAAAGTGTACAATCTGATCAGTCTTGGCATGTGCATACACCTGCAAAATGTCACCATGATCAAGAAAACAAACATGTCTGTCAGCCCCCAAAGCTGCCTTCCACCCCCTGCCCTATTGTAGTCTGTGCTACCTTGTGCCCTGTCCAAAGGTAACCATTGATCTAATTTCTGTCACTAGAACTTTTTTTTTGTTTTATTGAGGCCCTATTGGTTTGTAACATTGTGTAAATTTCAGGAGTACAGTATTACATATATATATATTTCAGTTTCTGTATAGACTTCATCATGATCACCACCAGTAGTCTAGCTTTTATCTGTCACCATACACGTCTCTTTACCCTTTTTGCACTCTCACCACCCCCTTTTCCTCTGGTAGCCATTAATCTGTTCTCCTTGTCCACGTGTTTGTTTATCTTCCACATCTGAGTGAAATCACACAGTATTTGTTTTTCCCCATTTGACTTATTTTGCTTAGCATGATACCCACAATGTCCATCTATGTTGTCACAAATGGCACAATTTTGTCTTGTTATAGCTGAGTAGTACTCCATTGTATATATATACCACAGATTCTTTATCCATTCATCAGTTGATGGGCACTTGGGTTGCTTCCATGTCTTGGCTATTGTGAATAATACTGCAATGAACATAGGGGTGCATAAGTCTCTTTGAATTATTGACTTCAAGTTTTTTGGATAAATACTCAGTAGTGGGATAGCTGTGTCATATGGTATTCCTATTTTTAATTTTTTGGGAAATCACCATACTGTTTTCCATAGTGGCTGCACCTCCACCAGCATTCCCACCAACAGTGTATGAGGGTTCCCTTTCTCCACGTCCTCTCCAACATTTATTATTTCTTGTCTTGGTGATTATAGCCATTCTTATGGGTATAAGGTGATATCTCAGTGTAGTTTTGGTTTCCATTTGCCTAATAATTAGTGATGTTGAACATCTTTTCATGTGTCTCTTGGCCATCTGTACATGATCTCTGGAAAAATGTCTGTTCATATCCTCCACCGATTTTTTGATTGGGTTGTTCATTTTTTTTGTTGTTCATTGTATGAGTTCTTTATATGTTATAGAAATTAACCCTTTGCTGGATATATGATTTGCAAATAATTTCTCCCAGTTGGTGAGTTGTCTTTTATTTTGTTGATGATTTCCTTTGCTGTGCAGAAGCTTTCTGGTTTGATGTAGTCCCATTCGTTTAATTTTTCTATTGTTTCCCTTGCCTGGTCAGACATGGTATTTGAAAGTATACTGCTAAGACCAATGTCAAAGAGCGTACTGCCTGTGTTTTATTCTAGGAGTTTTATGGTTTCAGGTCTTACATTCAAGTCTTTAATCCATTTTGAGTTTACTTTTGTGTATGGTGTAAGATAATGGTCTACTTTAATCTTTTGCCTATAGCTGTCCAGTTTTCCCAAGACCATTCATTGAAGAGACTTTCTTTTTCCCATTGTATGTTCCTGGTTCCTTTGTCAATGATTAGCTGTCTGTAGATGTGTGGTTTTATTTCTGGGCTCTCAATTTTGTTCCTTTGATCTATGTGTCTGTTTTTCTGACAGTACCATGCTGTTTTGATTACTGCAGCTTTGTAGCATATTTCGAAGTCAGGCAGTGTGATGTCTCCAGCTTTTTTCTTTTTTCTCAGGACTGTTTTGGCTATTCAGGGTCTTTTGTTGTTCCATATAAATTTTATGATTTCTTGTTCTATTTCTGTGAAAAATGTCATTGGGATTCTGACTGAGATTGCATTGAATCTCTAGATTGTGTTAGGTAATATGGACATTTTAACTGTTTTTTCTTCCAATCCATGAGCATGGAATATCTTTCCATTTCTTTATGTCTTCTTAGATTTCTTTCCATAATGTCTTATAGTTTTCAGTGTATAGGTCTTTCACCTCCTTGGTTAAATTTATTCCTACGTATTTTATTTTTTTGGTTTTGATTGTAAATGGGATTGTATTCTTGACTTTTCTTTCTGCTAGTTGATTGTTAATGTATAGAAATGCAACTGATTTTTGTATGTTGATTTTTTGTGTCCTGCAACTTGGCTGTATTTGTTGATTATTTCTAATAGTTTTCTGGTGAGTTCTTCAGGGTTTTCTATATGTAGAATCTTGTCATCTGCAAATAGTGAGAGTTTCACTTCTTCCTTCCCAATTTGGATCAATTTTATTTCTTTTTCTTGCCTAATTGCTCTGGCTAAAACTGCCAGTACTATATTGAATAAGAATAGTGAGAGTGGGCATCCTTGTCTTGTTCCTGTTCTCAGAGGAATGGTTTTCAGTTGTTCTCTGTTGAGTATGATGTTGGCTGTGGGTTTGTCATATATGGCCTATATTATGTTCAAGTACTTTATTTCTATACTCATTTTGTTTAGAGTTTTTATCAAAAATGGATGTTGGATCTTGTCAAATGCTTTGTCTGCATCTATGGAGATATCATGTGATTTTTATTTCTCATTTGTTAATGTGGTGCATCACGTTGATTGATTTGAGGATGATGAGCCATCCCTGCATCCCTGGAATAAACCCCACTTGATCATGGTGTATGATCCTTTTAATGTATAGCTGTATTCAATTGCTAATATTTTTTGAGGATTTTTGCATTTATGTTCATCAGTGGTATGGCCTGTAATTTTCCTTTTTTTGTGTTGTTCTTGTCTGGTTTTGGTATCAGGGTAATGCTGGCCTCATAAAATGAATTAGGAAGCATCTCGTCTTAAATTTTGTGGAATAGTTTCAGAAGGATAGCAATTATATCTTCTTTAAATGTTTGGTAGAATTCACCAGAGAAGCCATCCGGTCTATCTATTAATGTAAGTGGGGTGTTAAGGTCCCCCACTACTATTGAATGGCTGTCAATTTCTCCCTTTAGGTCTGTTAATAGTTGCTTTATGTACTTTGGTGATCCTGTGTTAGGTGCATATATATTAGTAAGTGTTATGTCTTCTTGGTGGAATGTCCCTTTTATCATTATATGATAACCATCTTTGTCTCTCATTATCTCTTTTATCTTAAAGTCTGTTTTGTCTGATATAACTATGGCAACACTTAGTTTCTTTTGCTTGCCATTCGCCTGAGGTATCATCTTCCATCCCTTCACTCTGAGCCTACATTTGTCTTTAGAGTTGAGTTGCAGTTCCTGGAGGCAGCATATTGTTGGGTCTTGTTTTTCAATCCATCCAACCACTCTGTGTCTTTTGATTGGAGAATTCCATCCATTTACATTTAGAGTGATTATTGATATATGAGGGCTTAATACTGCCATTTTATCTCTTGTTTTCTGGTTTTTTGATATTTCCATTTTTTCCTTTCCCTTTTATTTCTGACTGCCATTTCAGTTTGGTGGTTTTTATGATCATTTTCTCAGTTTTCTCTTTATTTAGGATTTGTGACTCTGCTGTGATTTTTTGTTTTGTCGTTACCACGAGGTTTGTATAAAAGACCTCACAGATGAAATGGTCCATTTTCTGATAGTCTCTTGTCTCCATTAACCTCCATGCAAGTTCCATCCCTTTCTTCTTACCTTTCTATGTTCTTGTTCTCACAAATTATTCTTTTTTGTGTTATGAGTTTGTGACCAAATTGAAATGATTAGACTTATTTTTGATTTTTTCCCTTTATCTTGTATTTTATTATTGTTTGCTAACTTATTCTGATATGAAGCTGCACTTTTCTGACTTTGTATATTTGTCTCCTTTCTCCAAGCTTTGTAAACCATTGCCTGTTTGTTTCAGGTAGGAGGGCTCCCTTCATCATTTCTTGTAAGGCAAGTCTAGTGGCAATGAACTCCCTCAGCTTTTGTTTGTCTGAGAAAGCTTTTATTTCTGTGTCATATCTGAAGGATAATTTCCCTGGACAGAGTATTGTTAACTGATAGATTTTGTCTTTCAGTACTTTTTTGGTGAGGAAGATTGGCCCTGAGCTAACATCTGTGCCAATCTTCTTCTCTTCTGTATGTGGGACACTGCCACAGCATGTCTTGTTGAGTAGTGTAGAGGCCTGCTCCCAGGAACCAAACTCCTGAACTTCAGACTGCTGAAGCAGAGCACATGAACTTAACCACTATGCCACCAGGCCAGGCCCTGTCTTTCAGTATTTTGAATATATCATTCCATTCTCTCCTAGCCTGTAAGGTTTCTGCTGAGAAACCTGCTAAAAGTCTGATAGGAGTTCTTTTATAGGTTATTTTCTTCTCTCTTTCTGCCCTTAATATTTTCTGTTTGTCATTGAATTTTGACAATCAATATATGCCTTGGAGAAAGTCTTTTTGCATTGGTGTAATTAGGAGTGCTATTAACTTCATGCACTTGTATGTCCAGTTCCTTCCCCAGGTTTGGGAATTTCTCAGCTATTATTTCTTTGAATAAGCTCTCTGCTCTTTTCTCCCACTCTTCTCCCTCCAGAACACCTATAATCCTTATGTTACTTTTCCTATTGAGTCAGATATTTCTCAAAGAATTTCCTCATTTTTTAGTCTTAGTTCTTTCTCTTCTTCCAC
The DNA here is from genome assembly GCF_021613505.1 of Equus quagga. NCBI lineage: Eukaryota > Metazoa > Chordata > Mammalia > Perissodactyla > Equidae > Equus > Equus quagga. The sequence goes on from NC_060268.1 coordinate 72,675,966, forward strand.
CTGAGTCATTTCTAGCTTTCTTTCTTTGAGCTCACTGATTTTGTCCTTTGTAAGCTCTGCTCTATTTTTTATGCTTTCTACATTGTTTTTATCTTATTAATTGTGTTCTTCATATCCAGAATTTCTGTTTGGTTTTTTTTTTTTTTTAGAGCTTCCACCTCTTTGGTGAAGTATTACTTCTGTTTGTTAATTTTATTCCTAAGTTCACTGAACCATCTCTTTTAGATTTCTTGTAACTTGAGTTTCTTTAGGACAGCTATTTTGAATTCTCTGTCAGTCAGATTGTAATCTTCTGTGACTTCAAGTTTGGTTTCTGGAGAGCTGTCATTCTTTCTCTTCTGCTGTTTTACTGTAGTTCTTCTTGGTGTTTGATGAGTTGATACTCTACCTGGGCATTTGTGGTAGTAACTACCTTACTTATTTGGATACGGCTTTGGTTACTTTGGTTCAGAATTGCTTCTGGTTGTATTTGGGAGCCTGCACTTTCCACCTTCCACTGTGTCTGCTAGAGGCTTTCTCAGTGCCCTCCCTGTGCTGCTTGTGCCTCTGAGGTTGCTAGTGCCTTGTTGCTTCTGATGTCACTGCAGTCTCAGGTGTTGTCACTAGGGTCATCAGGTTGTGAGCACTTCTGTTGCTTCTGGGGTCATGTGGGTCTTGTGTTCCCCCACTTGCTCTTTATGGGCTCCACAGGCTTTCTCCATGCGTGCTTGTGCCCCATGTACCACCTGCACTGCTGCTCCTCAGATATCTTGGGGTGCTGGAAGCACTGCTGCCAGTGGTGCTGGGTTCACAGGTGTCACTGTTGCTGTTGGGGGCCTGGGTTCTTGTATGTAGCCCCCACCAGTGTCAAGGGTGCCACCGCTGGGGGCTGGGTTTCAGGTTCTGTGACTGTTTCAGTTGCAGGAGCCACTTGCCACTGCTGGGGGAGGAGTAGGGGCTAAGCTACAAGTGTTGTTGCTGATCTTGGAGTCTCTGGTCACTGGGATCTGCCAGTGTGCTTTTTGAGAACTTAGATCAGGGCACCCTGCTCCTGCTGGTGAAATCCATGTTTTGGTTGCTGTCCCCACTGCTGGAGAGAGCAGTGCCACTGCCAGGGGAGAAGGAGGGGCTGGGTTACCATCCCCACTGTGTTCTGAAGCTTTAGGACGTGTGCGCCACCTACTGCCACTGGAAAGTATAGGGGTCACAGCTTCTGGATACTGACACTGGAATGCATGCACTGATGGTCTGCCCTGAAACCTTGAATCAGAGGATCCAATCCCTGCGGGGAAAATTCATACCTTGGATGTAGTCCCCATTGCTGGAAAGACCAGTGCCACTGCAGAGGGAGTGGGAGGGGGCTGAATCACCTACTCCACTCTGTGTCCTAAAGCCTCAGGACATGTGTCATTAGAATTTTATGTAAATAAACTCATAAAGTATGTACTTTTTTTTTCACTCAGCCCAATGATTTCGTGATTTATCTACAGTGTTACATATCTTACGAGCTTGCTCTCTCTCTCCTCTTTTGCTAAGTACAGTTCCATTGAATGGCTATATCATAACTTGCTTATTCATTCACCTATCAATGGACATTTGGATATTTTTTCTGGTTTGGGGCTATTACCAAGAAAGATGTTATGAAATCCATATTTATGGACATATGTGTCCATTTCTCTTGGATAAATGCCTAGGAATATAATGGCCGGGTTACAGAAGATGTCTAACTTTTTAAGATATTGTCAGGCTGTTTTTCAAGGTGTTTCCACCAGTGTAAATTCCCAGCAGCATATGTGCGTGCATGTGTATGCACCTGTGCACATGTGTCCGTGTGGGTGTGCCTACTTGTATGTGCATGCATGTGGGTATACACATATGTATGCTTATGTGCAGTAGGAGCTGAGTAATGAACCTGGGTTTTGTTGCTCTTTTGGAATTTTTTTGAGGTGCACAGTTTTTTGTGCTTCTGTTTGAGCAGAATGCTCAACGTATGGGGATGCTATACATCACATTGCATTAGCATTAGAATGCGAAATGTATAGGGAGTAGACATTTAATTAATGCCAAACATGCTTGGAGCCCCTGCTTTTTGTCAAAGGTTGGGCTAGGCACTAGGGATACAGTAAAATGTTAATGACCTGCACTTTTTAGTGAAGGGGATAAACCAATACTCATGCATTTACAACTGGAAGATGAAGAATCTATTCCCTTTGGTCATATTATTACTCATAATGACTCAAAGTAGGCATTTGCTGTTGATGCTCAGGCTTCCTGTGAGACCATGCTCTTCCCTGCCTCCTCCCCCTGGTATGGACCTGACCATACCAGGGTTGGGGGACAGGAATGGGAGTGGGGGTAGTAAGTCTGTGACTGGAATGACTTTCTTCCAGGAGAAGGAGGAAGTGAAGTAAACAAGGGTGTCGGCTTCTGTAAGAGGCCTAATATTCCCTTTTGCTTAAAGAATACATTGTCCTGTTTGGTTCATGAGGTAATATGCCATTGGTAGTTGATAGGTTTAATTCTTCCCCTAGAATAAATGTACAACCTTCACTCCTCAATTGTTATTTCATACTGTGGACCCAGCACATTCACATCAGTGTTGGCCAGAGGTGACCTCCTCCTGATGAAGCTGGAGGAGGGAGGCTATAGACATGACCAGGGTAATTCTGAAACAGAGAAGATAGTGATTCCACTGTGGACCTGGAGGACCCAGCACCACCATAAGTCCTGTTGCAGGATTTTAACCTTTGTCTGTGACAGATCACTAACTTTTAGCATTCTCATACCATGTTGACAAGATCAGCCCGTAACAGTCTGCTTTTCTCAATTGTTTCCATCCTATTTCTGCCAGGCCTCATAGGCTCAGCTAACCAGGGATTAAAGGTCACATGTAGTAATTTAGTGTTTGTTCACTCAATAGACATTGAGCATTTATTATATTGGTGTTAACCATTGTGCCAACTCCTAGAAAATTTTAAGTTCTCAACCCTCAAGTTTGAGTGAAAGAATACAAGATCTCTTCTAACCTAATCTTCTGTAATGAAGGTCATCTGTCATAGTTACTGACTAATGTGGGGCCTGCCCTTTATTTTACTGGTGCTTTGCTTCCAGAATGTAGAGCTTGGCTGTCTGGGACTGAGTAGTGAGTGCGATAGCCTACCACAATGTCAGATGGTCTCAGTAAACAGATTAGGAAGCAAACTCCACTAGATCAGAGTACATGTTCAAAAATGGAAAGCTTTTTAAATGCCCAGGGATGATGTGTGAACACTATACGTGTCTTTGTTTGTTTTAAGGAGGATATTTCAACTGAATGAAAGTGAAAATATGACATATCAAAAGATGTGGGATGTAGCTACAACATTACCAAGACAGGAATTTATATCACTAAATGTTTACATTAGAAAAGAGAAAAGCTCTCAAATCAATAACCTAAATTCAAATCTCAGTAAACTAGGAAAAAGAAAAATAAATTCAAAGCAAGCAGAGGGAAGGAAGGATCAGAGCAAAAATCAGTGAAGTCGAAAACAGAAAAAAACCCAGAGGAAATCAGTGAAACAAAAAGCTGGTCTTCATAAAAGATCAATAAAACTGATGAACTTCTAGCAAGACTGAAAAAGATAAAAAGAAAGAAAACAACTCACAGATATCAGGAATGAAAGCAGAGTTATCATAACAGATCCTACAATCATTCAAAGGATAATAAGGAAATACCATGAACAACTTTACACTCATAAATTTAAAAACTGTGAAGAAGTGAACAAGTTACATGAAAATAAAAAACTACCAAAACTGAATCAACATGAAATAGATCATTTGAGTAGTCCTATAATATCAAAGAAATTAAATTTTTAATTTAAAATTTCTTGAAAAAGAAATCACCAGGCCCAGATGATTTCAATGGAGAATTCTTTAAAATATTTAGTGAACCATGAACACCAACTTTACACAATATCTTCAAGAAAACAGAAGAGGAAAGAATATTTCCCAACTCATATTACAAGGTCAGTATTAACATGATACCAAAATCAAACAGTGGAAGAAAAGAAAAACACTGTCAATTGCAAATACGGAAAATTCAATTTTTCTCATGAACTTAAACAGGATATTCCTAAAAAGCAGATTAGCAAATAAAATGCAGCAATATAAAGATTATACACCATGGCCAAGTGGTTTATTCCAGGGATGAAAAGCTGGTTCAGCATCCAAAATTAATCAGTTTAGTCCAGCATGACAGCAGTCTAGAGGAGAAAAACAATATGACCATATTGATTGATGCAGAAAAGCATATGATATACAACAACCACGCATGATAAAATATCTCAGCAAAGTAGTAATAGAGGTGAACTTCCTTAACTTCATAGAGAGCATCTACAAAAACTCTACAGTTAACGTCATACTTAATGGTGAAAGACGGATTTTCCCTAAAGATCAAGAACAAAGCAAGGATGTCTGCTGTTATCACTCTTATTTAAAATAGTACTGAAAGTTCTAGTCAGTGACATAAGTCAAGAAAAAGAAAAGGAAAAGAAAAAAGTCTATATAAAGTTCACACGGACTGTAAAGGAAGAGATTGAACAGTCCTTATCTGCCAATGACATAAGTATCTATGTAGAAAATCCCAAGTAATCTACAAAAAACAAACCGTTAGAAAAAAAGAAAAAACCCTCCTTAAACAGAGTTTAACAAGGTTGCAGGATTAAAGATCAACAACAAAAATTTTAATTGTATTTCTATATACTAACAAACATGCGGAAACAAAAATGAACAATAGATTACCATTTGAAATTACTCCAAAGAAAATGAAATCTAACAAACGTGGATAGCATCTGTGTGTTAAAAATTGCAAAATGATGGTGAAAGAGATCAAAGATCAGTTAAACAAAAGAAGAAACATAGCATCACAGAGATGAAGAACAGATTCGAGGTTTTCAAGGGTTAGGTTCAAGGGGAGGATGTGGCTGCAGAAGTCCAACATAGGGAAACCGTGGGGGCAAGGAACAGCCTTGTACCTTGATTGTGGTGGTGGTTACACAAATTACACACGTGGCTAAATGTGCATAGAATTCAACACACACAAATGAATGCATATAAAACTGGTGAAATCTGAATAAATTCTGTACATCGTACCAATGTAAATGTCCTGGTTTTGATATTTTCCTATAGTTACATAAGATGTTACCCTGGGAAAGTAGGGTAAAGGGTACTCAGACATTTTGGTACAATTTTTGCAACTTCCCATTGATCTATAATAATTTCAAAATAAAAAGTTACAAAATATTAAATTACTACAGTATCAGCACAGAGATGAGAATGCAGACCAAGGGAACACTATGGAAAACCCAGAGCAGGCCTATGGATGATGCCAACTAGCAGTGATGCAGAGCTGCCATTGTACAGTGATATTCAGCAAATAGTGCTGAGACAGCTGGCTCCTCACTGGGAATTAAAAGGAAATCAAATTCTTACATCACTCCCTAGATGAAAATTAATCTCACAGAGACCCACTGGATACTACCAAAATGTTCACTTTGACAATCCTTTATAATCTGCTTTTCATTAATACCAGAGTGAAAGTTATTTGCTTTTCCTGAATATTCATGTGAACAAGGCAGTAAGCTTCAAGAAAACAAGTTCAAATTTGGTCCTGTTTATTATGGGGTTTCTTTTACTTTAACTAGTTTCTATTATATAGACAGATTAAGTTGGATTAGACTGCTTGTAGCAGAAGCCCAGTGCACAGTAAGACCACCAGGGGCTGGTGTGCTGGCTTTGTTTGGGGCCGATATAGCTCCATCTAGCTTCTGTCTATGTCATCATTAAAGTGGTTTTTTACAATGTCCAGATTCCAGCCAGCAAGGAGAAGGCAAGTGGACAGTATGTAACAGCCTTTTTTCCCCCCAACGATATGACTGTTTCCATTGGTCAGAATTAAGTCACATGGACACACCAAGCTGCAAGAGATTGGGAAATGGAGTCATTATGTTGGATAGTTGGATGGTGAACAGCCAAATATGGGGAGTCCGATTGCTATGAATGAAGATATCAGGTGGGGCCAAATGGCAGTCTCTGACACCCAGAAAATGGGATGCACAGTGCTCATGGGGTGATCAGGTTTGCTGGATTCATTCCATGTTTAGTGAGAATGCTGCCATCAGGATGTGTCTACCAAGTTGACTTGGCTAGATAAGAGTATGGCCTTTCTGGCTCCATTGTATTTGATTAAAACAGTAGTTTTCTGAGTGTGGTTCCCAGTCCTTCAGCATCAGCAGCACCTAGGAATTGTTAGAATATACATTGTCAGTCTCCTGTCCCAGATCTGCTGAATCAGAAACTCCAGGGGTCGGACCAGAGTTTCTCCAAGACTTCTAGGCGATTCTAACGCATGCTAAAATTTGAGATTCACTAGAATCACAAAGGAATCATGAAGGCAAGTAATAAGGCAAATGTCGATTCAAGTTTATAGGAATTATGTAGTAGGAGTCTTCAAAAATACAAAAATTCAAAAGTGATTCTGAATTTAATAAGGTCAAGATTTTTTGAAGAGATTGTGATTGCAAAAACTGTTTGTCATTGCTTAATGTGTAGTCTATCCCCTCTCGTGTGACATCCAAACGTGGCAAAACCACATCCTCACTGTTGATTGCAGTCCCTGTGGCACTCACTACAACACCTGGCCTGCAGCAGGTGCTCAGTAGTATGTTAGATGAATGCATGCAACATGAGAAGAAAAAAGTACATCTTGAGTCTTTAGCAGACAAGCAGCCACATATAGTAATGAATTCTAAGTAATTGTTATGTAAGAAAGGAAAACATCTGTGCTTAAGCTTTCATTTTATTGGGATGGGCGCAGGTTATATGCACACACAGGACAGGTAATTGCCAGAAAGTTTGGTTGCTTGTCTCATTAAAAATGTGCACATTAGTTTTCTGTTGTTGCCATAACAAAATTGCCCCAAACATAATGGCTTAAAACAACCCAGATGCATTATCTTTCAGTTCTGCAGGTCAGAACTGCAACATCAGTTATGCCAGGCTAAAATCAAGGCATTGGCAAGGTCATGTTCCTTTCTAGAGGCTCTAAGGGAAGCTGTGTTGCCTTACCTATTCAGTTTCTTGGCAGAATTCAGTTACCTGCAGTTGTAGGACTAAGACATCTATTTTGTTGCTGGCTGTGAGCTGACTGCCATTCCCAACTTCTAGACACTACATGGGATTAGATTGGGCCCACAAAGGTAATCCAGAAAAATCTCCCTATATCAAGATTTGTAATCTTAATCACATTGGCAAATCCCTTTGGCCATGTAAAATAACATTCACAGGTTGCTGGTATTGGGATGTAGATATCTTTAAAGGGCCATTACTCAGCTTACCACAATGCACTGGGTAAGCAGTAGGCATTCTCTCAACAAAGCATCACTTCTGGAAAGATGTCAGTGAAAATGGCAGAGTAGAGAGCTATAAGGGCTTGACTCTCCAGAGAAACATTAAAAGAATGAGAAAAAAGGTCAGAATCAACTTTGTTTGAACTCTAGAAAATGATCAAAGGTTTACATCAACCAAATGAATTCTGGATCAAAAAAGAGGCAACTTAAAAATTGTAGGAGAAATTTGCAACATTTTTACTTCCCTTGCCCCAGTTTTCTCCCCACTTTTCTCCCCAGTTTGTCAGCACGCTTGAAGATAGCAGCCCATGTTGCAGTTGTGGGACTCTGGTTGTTGGTTACAGAAGGAGCAGAGAAGACCTGTTCTCAAAGAATTGTCTTTGTTTTGACCTGTCTAAGGGCTTCCTGAAGGACTGACACAGGGCAATTGCTTTTGTTTCATCAAACTCAGAATTCTCCCAGAATGGAAAAGTGGCTATGCAGAGAACATGCCTCAAAGACATTTAAAGGCAAATGAGCCATCCCTTGCTGACTGGGGCAAAATATGATTAAAGCAAACAATAGACATCTCAAATTCTTGGAGGAAGAGAGATTCTTTGGAGAATTAGAATATTGGAAAGAGTCTGTGTATACCAGGGAATTTAGAAAGTGATGTACATGCCCAGGGCAGCAAACATGCTCAGAAAAGACCTAAGAAGACCCTAAGCTTTCACCTCACTCTGACCTTTCAGATCAGCATGAGCAGAAAGTAAAAGCTAAGGCAGAGTTATGAATGGCCTGGCTAAGTGCTAGAGTGTGTCTCAACATAGAGCCAATCTGCAAAAACTGGGAGAAGTGTTTTGTTGTTGTTGTTGTTTGGCTCCAGGCATTCAAGAAAATCTCTGTCAAAATGCTGGATGACTACAAGCTAAAGAACAAAGATGTCAAGGGAGGTGTCAAGACCATGGCATAAATGTACTCTGGACTCACCTCCTCCCACACATGTAATCAATTTACAACTACTCTGGGAAAAATTACCCCGAGAGAGAACTGAAAACTTGATAAAAAGAACTCCCGCAACAAGGGACAGACCTGACTGAGGTGGAAGAGGGAGAAATTCCTTTCTGGAGAGAAAAAATCCACCTTCACAAGTTGCAGTGCTTCATGGCCAGCCAGGAGCAATCCTAATGTATGCAGCCTTCCCTAGAGGAGCAGGGGAGATACAAGCATCCTTTGGAATCGACACAACTGAGATAAGTATCATAATACGTAGTTTTGTTGGCTACTAACAACAATGGGGAATACACCCAGAAAAACTATGAGACAAAAGGGAAAATAAAGCTGGCTCTTAAAGGGGCCAGACACAAATTCACTGTTTTGGAAAGCAGTCTAAAATCACCAGGAAGAAAGATGCACAGTCCTTTGGTAAAAAGAGACTCACCTGATAGGATCTGAGTGCATCTTTGTGGGAGGTGAGACTTTTCCAGGCACTGAGACATTGGTGGCAGTCATTATTGTGACCTAGTACAGGCATGCTGACACAGATGCTGGCAGACGCCATTGGGGTTCTTCCTTTGGCCTGTTAGCCCAGGGGTCTGCCCCACCCACTAGAGCACTGATTTAATCCAGCTCAGGCAGGGCAGGCAGCCTGCCCTGGAGACTGGCCTCACCAATAGCAAGCCCTCAGGCAATCTGTGGGCTGGCATTTGTGGGGTGCCTGGATTCTCTGCAACCAGTGAATCTGCCTCTGTAGGACAAAGTGTGTGCCAGGAGCAGGGGGAGTGTGTGGTGCATTGGTGTATTGAGTGGAGTCACTGCAGAGGGGAGACTGGATCCACTTCAGGTGATTGAGACACGTGCACGAGGCAGTACTGTGTTGATGGTGTGTGTGGCCCTGTGCACAGTGGGACTTGTCAGATGCAAAAGACTTGAACTTCTAAAAAGCCACATGGAGGATTGACACCACCTTCCAAAGATAGAAATAATTGGTTGTTCCCATGACCAGGGCCAGCCTCATTCAGCTGCAATCCTGAGAGAGCTGGTGATAGACTTGCAGACCAGAGGCCTACAGCAATTGTAAGCCCCTGAGCCTAGCAAGCAGCCACGCTAGGGGCTTACTCATTTAACAGAACTGCAACAGGAATGTGCTATTAGACCTTAAAGCCATCAATGTTGAGGTTCCTCCCAAGCAATAAAGTGACTGAAGAGTCCATATACGCCAAACCAAGCTGAGAACTACAATCAGCTGGCCAGGGGTGTAACCTAGCCTCCCTGGACACTGGCAGCAAGGGCAACCCTGTCACAACAGAAGGACACATGCAGCCCACACAGGGGTCACTCCTGAAATATTGGAACTGATGATGAGAGGGAAGCACACTGCTGGGCCTCATAAGGCATCTCCTATATAAGGCCACCTCTCCAAGATCAGGAGACATAGCTGACTCACATAATACATAGATAAGCACAGAGAAAGAAGAAAAATGAGCAGGCAAAGAAATATGTTCCTACTAAGGGCACAGGACAAACTCCAGAAAAAGAACTAAATGAAACAGAAATAAAGAATCTACCTGACAAAGAGTTCAGACAAGTAGTCATACGGATGCTCACTGATATTGGGAGAAGAATGGATGAACTCAGTGAGAAAATCAAGAAAGAACTGGAAAAACATAAAAAGGAACCAATCATAAATGAAGAATACAATACTGGAAATGAAAATTCACTAGAGGAACTCAGTAGCAGAGTAGATGATATAGAATAACAGATCAGCAAGCTAGACAAAAGATTAGAGAAGATAACCCAAGCTGAATAGATAAAAGAAAAGAGAATTAAAGAGAATGAGAACAGTCTAAGGGACCTTTGGGACAACGTCAAGTGCAGGAACATTTCTATTATAGGTGTCTTAGAAGGAGAAGAGAGAGACAAAGGGGCAGAGAATTTATTTGAAGAAATAATATCTGAAAACTTTCTGACCTAGGAAAGGAAACAGACATTCAGGTATAGGAAGCACAAGAGCACCAAACAAGATAAATCCAAAGAGGCCCACTCCAAGAAACATTACAATTAAAAAGTCCAACATCAAAGATAAAGGGAATTCTAAAACCCTTGAGAGAAAGGCAACAAGTGACATACAAAGAAAACCCCATAAGACTCTCAGCTGACTTCTCAGCTGAAACTTTACAGGCTGGAAGGGAATGGTACGATATATTTAAAGTGCTGAAAGGAAAAAACCTAGAGCCAAGAATATTCTACCTGGCATGGTTATCATTCAGAATGGAGGGACAGATAAATAGTTTCCCAGACAAGCAAATATGAAAGGAGTTTATCACTAAGAAACCAGGTTTACAAAAGATGCTAAAGGAACTTATTTACATGAGAAAGAGAAGACCACAAATATGAATAAGAAAATTATCCAAAAATAGAACAAGCAATAAAATCACTGATAAAGGTGAAAATACAGTAAAGGTAGCAGATCAACTACCTATGAAGATAATATGAAGGTCAAATGACAAAAGTACTAAAATTATGTATTTCAGTGATAAGAGGGTAATGGATACAGACACACAGGAAAAGAGGTTAGATATGATATCAAAAACAGAAAATGTGGGAGGAAGGGAGTCAAAGAGTCGAGCTTTTAGAAAGGAGTCAAACTAAAAAGACCATCAACTCAATATAGATTGCTCTCTATGTAGATTATTTTATATAAACATCATGGTAATCATAAGCCAGAAAGTTATAATAAATACACAAAAAAATTAAGAGAGAAGAATCCAAACATAATACTAAAGAAAACCATCAAACCACAAGGGAAGAGAGCAAGAGAAGAAGAAAGGAATGGAGAAGAACTACTAAAACACCTGGAAAAAGTAACAAAATTACAATAAGTACATACTTATCAACAACTACTTTAAATGTCAATGGGCTAAATGTTCCAATCAAAAGGCATAGGGTGGCCAATTGGATCAAAAAACAAGACCCATATATATGCTGCATACAAGAGACACACTTCAGACCTAAATACACTCACAAACTGAAAGTGAAGAGATGGAAAAAGGTACTCCATGCAAACGGCAATGAAAAGAAAGCTGGGGTAGCAATGCTTATATCAGACAAAATAAACTTTAAAACAAAAACTGTAACAACAGACAAAGAAGGACACTGCATAATGATAAAGAGTACAATCCAACAAGAGGATATAATACTTGTAAATATCTAAGCACCCAACATAAGGGGCTCTAAATATATAAAGCAACTATTAATGGACATAAAAGGAGAAGTAGACTGCAACACAATAATAGTAGGAGTTTAACACTCCACTTGGATCAATGGATAGATCATCCAAACAGAAGATCAATAAGGAAACACTGGCCTTAAATGACATATTAGGCCAGGTGGACTTAGTAGATATATACAGAACATTCACCCCCAAACTGCAGAATACACATTCTTTTGAAATGCACATGGAACATTCTCCAGGATTGATCACATATTAGACCATAAAACAAGACTCCAAATTTAAGAAGATTGAAATAGTATCAAGTATTTTTCTGACCACAACAGTATGAAACTAGAAATCAACTATGGGAAGAAAATCAGAAAAGTCACAAATATATTGAGATTAAACCAAATGCTACTGAACAACTATTGGGTCAATGAACAAATCAAAAGACAATTCGAAAAACATGTGGAGACAAGTTAAAATGAAAATACAACATGCCAAAATTTAAAGGATACAGCAAAAGTAGTTCTAAGAGGAAAGTTTATAGCAATTCAGGCCTTCTTCAACGAACAAGAAAAATCTCAAATAAACAATCTAACAGTAGATCTAAAGGAACTGTAAAAAGAAGAACAAAGCACAAAATCAGTAGAAGGAAGAAAATAATAAAAATCACAGTAGAAATAAATAAAATAGAGACTAAAAAACAATAGAAAAAAAATCAATGAAATCAAGAGCTGGTTCCTTGAAAAGATAAACAAAATTGACAAACTTTAGCTAGAGTCACCAAGAAAAAAAGAGAGAAGCCTCAAATAAATAAAATCAGAAACAAAAGAGGAGAAATTACAATGGCTATCTCAGAAATAGAAAAGATTATAAGAGAATACTATGAAAAGCTATACGCTAACAAATTGGATAATCTAGATGAAATGGAAATATTCTTAGAATCATACAACCCTCCTAAACTGAATCAAGAAGAAATAGAGAATTCAGATTGATCAATTCCCAGTAAGGAGATCAAAACAGTAATCAAAAAACTCCTAAAAAAATAAGAGTTCAGGGGCCAGCCCTGTGGTGCAGTGGTTAAGTTTGCATGTTCTGCTTTGGCAGCCTGGGGTTCACCGGTTCAGATCCCAGGTGTGGACCTATGCACCACTTGTCAAGCCATGCTGTGGCAGGCGTCCCACATATAAAGTAGAGGAAAATGGGCATGGATGTTAGCTCAGGGCCAATCTTCTTCAGCAAAAAAGAGGATGATTGGCAGCCGACGTTAGCTCTGGGCTAATCTTCCTCAAATTAAAAAAGAAAAAAGAAAAAATGAGTTCATTACCAGTCAGCTTCCCTAGAAAATTCCACCAACATTCAAAGAGGACTTAATACCTATCCCTCTCAAACTCTTCCAAAAAATTGAAGAGGGGAAGGGGCTTCCTAACTCATTCTACAAAATCAACATTATCCTGATATCAAAACCAGACAAGGACAACACAATAAAAGAAAATTTCAGGCCAATATTACTAATGAATATTGAATGCAAACATCCTCCACAAGATAATAGCAAGTCAAATACAACAATACATTAAGAAAATCATATACCATGATCAAGTGGGATTTATTCCAGGGATGCAGGGATGGTTCAAAATCTGCAAATCAATCAACATGATACACCATATTAACAAAATGAAGAATAACAATCACGTAATCATCTCAATAGATGCAGAGAAAGCATTTGACAAGATCCAACAGCCATTTATGATAAAAACTCTGTATAAAATGGGTGTAGAAGTAAAGTACCTCAGTATAATAAAGATCATATATGACAAACCCATAGCTAATATAATTCTCAATGGAAAAAAACTGAAAGCTATTCCTCTAAGAACAGGAACCAGACAAGGATGCTCACTTTCACCACTCTGATTTAACACAGTATTTGAAGTCATAGCCAGAGCTACCAGGCAATAAACAGAATTAAATAGATCCAAATTGGAAAGGAAGAAGTGAAACTGTCACTATTTTCAGATGACATGATTTTATATATAGAAGACCCTAGGAATCTACCAAAAAGCTTTTAGAAATATTAAATGACTATGGTAAAGTTGCAGGATACAAAATCAACATACAAAAGTCAGTTGCGTTTCTATAACACTAAAAGCAAAGTAGTGAAAGAGAAATTAAGAATACAATCCCATTTACCATTGCAATAAAAAGAATAAAATACCTAGAGGTGATAGATCTGTACACTGAAAACTATAAAATATCGTTGAAAGAAATTGAAGAAGACACAAAAAAAGGAAAGATATTCTATGCTCATGGATTGGAAGAATTAACATAGTTAAAATGTCCATAGTGCTCAAAGCAACCTAGAGATTCAATGCAATCCCTAACAAAGTTCCAATGACATTTTCACAGAAATAGAAAAAAGAATCCTAAAATTTATATAGACCAACAAAAGACCCCAAATAGCCAAAGGAATCCTGAGGAAAAAGAACAAAGCTGGAGGCATCACACTCCCTGATTTTAAAATGTAGTACAAAGCTATAGTAACTAAAACAGCATGGTACTGGCACAAAAACAGACACACAGATCAATGGAACAGAATCAAGAGTCCAGAAATAAACCCACACATATATGGACAGCTAATTTTTGAAGAGGGAGCCAAGAACATACAATGGAGAAAGGAAAGTCTCTTCAATAAATAGTGTTGGGAGAACTAGACAGCCACATGCAAAAGAATGAAAGTAGACCCCTATCTTACACCAAGCAGAAAAATCAACTCAAAATGGATTGAAGACTTGAATGTGATATCTGAAACATGAAACTTCCAGAAGGAAACATAGGTAGTATTCTCTTCGGCATCAGTCTTAGCTGCATATTTTCAAATACCATGTCTGACTGGGTAAGGGAAATAATAGAAAAAATAAACAAATTGAACCACATCAAACTAAAAAGCTTTGTCACAGCAATGGAAACCATCAACCAAACTAAAAACAACATAGCAACTGGGAGAATATATTGCAAACTATATATCTGATAAGGGGTTAATATCCAAAATATACAAAGGACTCATATGTATCAACAACAAAAATCTAACAACCCAATTAAATAGTGGGCAAAAGATCTAAACAGACATTTCTCCAAAGAAGATATACAGATGGCCAACAGGCACATGAAAAGATGTTCAACATCATTAACTATCAGGGGAATGCAAATCAAAACTACAATGAGATATCACCTCACTCCCGTCAGAATGGCTATGATTAACAAGACAGGAAACAATAAGTGTTGGAGAGGATGTGGAGAGAAGGGAACCCTCTTACAGTGCTGGTGGGAGTGCAAACTGGTGCAACCACTATGGAAAACAGTAGGAAGATTCCTCAAAAAATTAAGAATAGATCTACCGTGGGATCCAGCTATTCTACTGCTGGGCATTTATCCAAAGAACATGAAAACATGAATGCATAAAGACACATTCACCCATAAATTCATCGCAGCATTATTCACAATAGCAAAGACTTGGAAGCAACCTAGGTGCCCAGAAGATACGAATGGATAAAAAAGATGTGGTATATGTATACAGCGGAATACTACTCAGCCATAAAGAATGATGAAATCCAGCCATTTGTGACAACATGGATGGACCTTGAGGGCGTTATGTTAAGTGAAATAAATAAGTTAGAGGGAGACAGTCATCTCATTCATAGGTAGAAGAGAAAAACAACAACAAACAATCACATAGAGACAGAGATTGAATTGGTGATTACTAGAGTGGACAGGAGGAGGGAGGACAGGGAAAGGGGTGATTAGGTACATGTGTGTGGTGATGGGTTGTAATTATTCTTTGGATGATTAACACAATGTGATCTATACAGGAATCGAATTATAATGATGTTTCCCTGAAATTTATATAATGTTATAAACCGATGTTATCACAATAAATAAAAGAGAAAGATAAGAAAATGGTTATCTAAATTATAGCACTGCCATGCTAGAGAATACAAGAAAGCATTTAAGAAGTATGTACTAGTTCTGCAAAATCTTATAGATATATTACTAAGTGTTAAAATCATTGGAGAATAAAAAAAAGAACAGAGGTGTCAAGGCAACACAAGGCAAAAAATACCTTAGGAAAGTCAGTAAACAAACAAACAACTACAACCCAGAGAGGCAACAAAAGCAAACACTGAGGAGGGTGAAGAAGCTGACTTCCAGAATTAGTACATTATAACTTTTGTGTGTGTGGTTTTCAGTCTCTTTTTCTTTTTAAAATTTTATTGAGGTCAAAATAGTTTATAACATTGTGAAATTTCAGTTGTACATTATTATTTGTCAGTCACCATATAAATGTTCCCCTTTACCCCTTTTGTCCACCTCCATCCCCCTCCCCCCCATAAATACTAATCAATTCTGTTTGTCCATGTGTTAGTTTATCTTCTACATATGACTGAAATCAGATGGTGTTTGTCTTTATCTGTCTGGCTTATTTTTCTTAACATGCTCAAGTCCATCCATGTTGTTGCAAATTGGATGATTTTGTCTTTTTTGTGGCTGAGGAATATTCCATTGTATTTATATACCACATCTTTATCCAATCATCAGTCGATAGGCACTTGGGTTGCTTCCATGTCTTGGCTATTGTGAATAATGCTGCAGTGAACATAGGGGTGCATAAGTGTCTTTGAATTGTTGATTTCAAGTTTTTTGCATAAATACCCAGTAGCAGGATAGCTGGATCATATGGTATTTGTATTTTTAATTTTTTGAGAAATCTCCTTACTGTTTCCCATAGTGACTGCACCAGTTTGCATTCCCACCAGCAGTGTATGAGGGTTCTTTTTTCTCCACATCCTCTCCAACATTTGTTATTTCTTGTCTTGGTGACTATAGCCATTCTAACGGGTGTAAGGTGATATCTCAGTGTAGTTTTGACTTGCATTTCCCTGACAATTCTTGATATTGAACATCTTTGCATATGCCAATTGACCATCTGTATATCGTCTCTGGAAAAATTCTGTTCAGATTCTCTGCTTATTTTTTGATTGAGTTGTTTTGTTGTTGTTGAGTTGTGTGAGCTCTTTTATATATTTTGGAGATTAGCTCCTTGTTGGATATATGATTTGCAAATATTGTCTCTCAGTTGGTGGGTTGTCTTTTCATTTTGTTCCTGGTTTCCATTGCCTTGCAGCAGCTCTTTAGTCTGACGAAGTCCAATTTGTTAATTTTTTTCTTTTGTTTCCCTTGCCCAAGTAGATATGATATTCAAAAAGATCCTTCCAAGACTGATGTCAAAGAGTGTGCTGCCTATATTTTCTTCTAGGAATTTTATGGTTTCCCCTCTTACTTTCAAGTCTTTAATCCTTTTTGAGTTAACTTTTGTGTATGGCAAAAGATAGTGGTCTACCTTCATTCTTTTGCATGTGGCTGTCCAGTTTCCCCAACACCATTTCTTGAAGAGAATTTCCTTTCTTGATTGTGTGTTCTTGGCTCCTTTGTTGAAGATTAGCTGTCTGTAGATGTGTGATTTTATTTCTGGGATTTCAATTCTGCTGCATTGGTCTGTGTGTCTTTTTTTGTGCCAGTACTATGCTGTTTTGATAACAATAGCTTTGTAGTATAGTTTGAAGTCAAGGTTTCTGATCCTCCAGCTCTGATCTTTTTTCTTAGGATTGCTTTAGCTATTTGGGGTCTTTTGTTGCCCCACATGAATTTTAGGATTCTTTGTTCAAAATTTGTCAAGAATGTCATTGGGATTCTGATTGGGATTGCATTGAATCTGCAGATTTCTTTAGGTAGTATGGACATTTCAACAGTTTATTCTGGCAATCCATGTGCATGGAATATGTTTCCATTTCTCATGTCATCATCATTTCCTTTCCAAATGTCTTACGGTTTTCTTTATTTAAGTCGTTCACCTACTTGGTTAAATTCATTCCTAGATAATTTAGCCTATTTGATGCAATTGTAAATTGGACTATATTCCTGATTTCTCTTTCCTCTTCATTCATTATTAGAATATAGAAATACCACTGATATTTCTAAATTGATTTTGTACCCTGCAATTTTGCTGCAGTTGTTGATCTTTTTAAAATAGTTTCCTGATGGATTCTTTAGGGTTTTTTGTATAGAAAATCATGTCTTCTGAAAACAGCAAGAGTTTCACATCTTCAATGCAAATTTGGATCCGTTTTATCTCTTTTTCTTGCCTAATTGCCCTGGCCCAAAGCTCCAGTATCACGTTGAATGAGAGTGGCAAGAGTGGGCACCCTTATCTTGTTCCTGTTCTCAGAAGAGTGGCTTTTGTTTTTTATCCATTGAGAATGATGTTGGCTGTGAGTTTGTCATATATTGACTTAGTGTGTTGAGATACTTTCATTCTATGCCAATTTTATTGTGGCTTTTTGTCAAAAATCGATGTTGGATCTTGTAAAATGCTTTCTCTGCATCTATTGAGATGATCATGTGGGTTTTATTCCTCATTTTATTAATGTGGTGTATCACATTGATTGATTTGTGGATGTTGAACCATCCATGCATCCCTGGTATAAATTCCACTTGATCATGGTGCATGATCCCTTTAATGCATTGCCGTATTTGCCTTGCCAATATGTTGTTGAGGATTTTTGCATCTATGTTCATCAGTCAGATTGGCCTGTATTTTCCTTCTTCATGTTTTCTTTCTCTGGCTTTGGGATCAGGGTGATGTTGGCCTCATAAAATGTATTAGTAAGTCTTCCATCTTCTTCAATTTTTTGGAATGGTTTGAGAAGGATAGGTATTAAACCTCCTTTGAACATTTGGTAGAATTCTCCAGAGAAGCCATCTGGCTCTGGACTTTTATTTTTTGGGAGGTTTTTGATTTCTGTTCAATCTCTTACTTGTGATTTGTCTCTTCAGATTCTCTATTTATTCCTGTTTCAGTTTGGGAAGGTTGCATGAGTCTAAGAATGTATCCATTTCTTCTAGATTGTTGAATATGTTGGCATATAGTTTTTCATAGTATTCTCTTATAATCCTTTGTATTTCTGTGGTATCCATTGTAATTTCTCTTCCTTCATTATAATTTATTTATTTATTTATTTTTATTTTTTCCTTTTTCTCCCCAAAGCCCCCCGGTACATAGTTGTATATTCTTCGTTGTGGGTCCTTCTAGTTGTGGTATGTGGGATGCTGCCTCAGCGTGGTTTGATGAGCAGTGCCATGTCTGCGCCCAGGATTCGAGCCAACGAAACACTGGGCTGCCTGCAGCGGAGCACATGAACTTAACCACTCAGCCACCAGGCCAGTCCCTTTTCATTATAATTTTATTTCTTTTAGCCTTATGTTTTTTTTTTTTACTGAGTCTGGCTAAGGGTTTATCAATCTTGTTTATCTTCTCAAAGGGCCAGCTCTTAGTTTCATTGATCCTTTCTACTCTTTTGTTTTAATTTCATTTATTTCTGCTCCAATTTTTTATTTTACTCCGTCTCCTGAATTTGGGTTTTGTTTGCTCTTCTTTTTCTAGTTCTGTTAGACGTAGTTTAAGATCGCTTTTTTGACATTTTTCTTGTTTGTTAAGGTGGGCCTGTATTTCTATGAATTTCCCTCTTAGGACTGCTTTTGCTGCATTCCATATGAGTTGGTATGGTGTATTTTCATTTTCACTTGTCTCCAGATATTTTCAATTTCTCCTTTAATTTCTTCAATGATCCATTGGTTGTTCAGTAGCCTCTTCTTTAGTCTCCACAAATATGTCACTTTCCTAGCTTTTTTCTTGTAGTTGATTTCTAGTTTTATAGCATTATGGTTGGAACAGATGCTTGATATGGTTTCAGTCTTCTTAAATTTATTGAGGCTTGCCTTGTTTCCAATCATATGGTCTATCTTTGGGAATGTTCCATGTGTACTTGAAAAGAATGTGTATTCTGTTGTTTCTTGATGGAGTGTTCTCTATATATCTGTTAAGTCCATCTGGTCTAGTTTTTTATATCTATCCACTATTTTCTTGTTGACTTTCTGTCTGGGTAATCTATCCGTTGATGTAAGTGGGGTGTTAAATTCCCCTACTTTTATTGTGTTGCTGTTAATATCTCTTTTTAGGTTTGTTAATAGTTGCTTCATGTACTTTGGTGCTCCTGTGTTGGGTGCATATATATTTATAAATGTTCTGCCTTCTTGGTTGAATGTCCCTTTTATCATTATATACTGCTCCTCTTTGTCTCTCATTACCTGTTTTATCTTGAAGTCTACTTTGTCTGATATAACTATGGCAACACTTGCTTTCTTTAATTTGCCATTATCTTGGAGTATTGTTTACCATCCCTTCACTCTGAGCCTGTGTTTGTCTTTAGAGCTGAGATGTGTTTCCTGGAGGCAGCATAATGTTTGGTCTTATTTTTTAATCCATCCCACCACTTTGTGTCTTTTGATTTAAGAATTCAATCAATTTATATTTAGAATGATTATTGATATATACTTAATGCTGCCATTTTATGACCTATTTTCTGGTTGTTTTGTAATTCCCTTGTTTCTTGTCCCCATGTTTAGGTCTAGTTTCAACAAAAATTATAAAGCATGCAGAAAAACAAAGTATGGCCCATTTACAGGATAATTTAACAGAAATTGTTCTGAGGAAGCACAGACATTGAATTTACTAGACAAAGCCTTTAAATTCATTCTCTTAAATATGCTCAAAGAGCTAAAGGAAACCAGGAGGACGATCTATCAACAAATACATACTATCAATAAAGAGATAAATATAGAGGTACAAAGGAACTAAACCAAAACTCAGGAGCTGAAAAGCACAACAGTTGAAATGAAAATTCACTATATACACATAGTGAGTCCCAGAAGGAGAGAGAGAAAGGGACAGAGAGATTATTTGAAGACATAATAGCCCAAACTTCCCAAATTTTATGAAAGGACATGAGTTCACACATTCTAGAAACTCAATGAACTCTAAGAATGATGAACACAAAGAGATCCACAATTGGACATCTTATAATCAAGCTGTCAAGAGCTGAAGACAAAAAGAGAATCTTGAAAGTAGCGAGAGAGAAGTGACTCATCACATACAAGGGATCCTCAATAAGATTAAAAACTGATTTCTCAGGAGAAACCATCCCAGAAGGCAGTGGGATGATGTATTTAAAGTGCTGAGAGAAGAAAACTGTAAAAAAAAAAAAAACCCTGAATACTATACCCAGGAAAAGTATACTTCAAAAACAAAGGAGTAATTAAGACATCTCAGATACACAAAAGCTAAGGGAGTTTGTCACTATATAAGAAAAGCCCTATAAGAAGAGCCAAAGCAGATCTTAAGGCTGAAATGAAAGGACAATAGACAGTAACTCAAAGACATGAGTAGAAATTAAGAACTATGTTCAAGGTAACTACATAGGCAAATATAAAAGCCAGTATTATTGTATTTCTGGTTTTTAAGTCTTTTTTTGTTTTCCTATGTGATTTAAAAGACAAACTCATAAAACAATAATTATAAATCTATATTAATGGGCAAACAGTGTGTAATGGTGTAATTTGTGACAATGCAACATGAAAGGAAAATTTGGAATAGAGAGTATGTATAGAAGCAGAGTTTCTGTATGCTATTTAAGATGAGTTGGTGATAAATTCAAAGTAAATTATAATAAATGTAGTATATTTATCCTCATGGTAACCACTATGAAAATAACTTAAAACTATACAGGAAAGAAAATGAGGAAGGGGTCAAAATGTTGCACTAGAAAAAAAATGAATCAACTAAGAAGGCAGTATTGTAGGAATTGAGGAACAAAATAGGATATGACATATAGAAAACTAATAGAAAAATGACAGAAGTCTTTTATCAGTAATTACTTTAAATGTAAAGAAATAAACTCACCAATCAAAAGAGACAGGAAGAATGTAAAAGAAAAACATGATCCAACTATATGCTGTCTATAAAAGATTCACTTTAGATCCAAAGACACAGAGGTTGAAAGTGAAAGGATGGCAAAAGATATTCCAAACAAATAGTAACCAAAGAAGAGGTAGGGTGGTTATACTAACATCAGACAAAACAGATTTTATGTAAAAAAACTATTGTAAAAGACAAAGAAGGTCATTATAAATTAATAAAAAGATCAATTTATAAAGAAGATATAATAAGTTTAATCAAAAGTCTAACCAAACAACAGAGACTCAAAATATATGAAGGATAACATTGACAGAATTGAAGGGAGAAATAGATATAATTCTAGAATTATAGTTGGAGACTTCAATACATCAATTTCAATAATGTATAACTATCATCTAAACAGGCAATCAATAGGGAAAAGAGGATTTGAAGAACGCTGTGAACTAACTAGACCTAAGAGACATTTACAAAGCACTCTACCCAACAACAGCAAAATATACATTCTCCTCAAGTACATATGGAACATTCTCCACAAAACAAGCCTAACGAATTTAAAAAGATTAAAGTCATACAAAGTATCTTCTCAAAACACAATGGAATGAAATAGAAATCAATGACAGAAGGAAAACAGGAAAATTTACAAATATGTGGACATTAAACAACATATTTTTTAAAAATCAACTGATTAAAGAAGAAATCATGAAGGAAACTAGAAAATATTTTGAAATAAATTTAAATGAAATTACCATAAAATATTTTGAAGTGAAAATTAAAACACAACCCACCAAACTCTACAGGATGCAGCAAGAGCAGAAATTTATAGTAGTAAATATATACATGAAAAAAGACTGATCTCAAAACAATAACCTACCTTTACATCTCAAAGAACTAGAAAGGGAAGAGAAAACTAAACCTAAAGCTACCAGAAGGAAGGTAATAACAAATATTAGAGTGGAGATAAACAAAATAGAGAATAGAATAACCATAGAGAAAATCAATAAAATCAAAAGTTTATTCTTCAAAAAGATAAGCAAAATTGAGAAACTGTAGCTACACTGATAAGAAAAAGAGAGAAGATGCAAAACTGACCTTACAAAAATAAAAAGGATTATAAGAGTATAGTGTGAACAATTGTATACCAATAAATTAAATAACAGATGAAATGGACAAATTCCTAGAAACACACAAGATATCAAAACTGACTCAATAGAAAATATAAATAGATCTATAACAGGTAATGTGCTTGAATCAATAATTAAAATCCTCTTAAGAAAGTGAATCCCATGACCGGAATTGATTAATTCTGCCAATCACTTCTTTAATTCGTTAGCGAATTAACACCAATACTTCTCAAATGCTCCCAAAAATACAAGAGGAGGGAGCACTTCCTAACTCATTCTATGAATCCAACGTGACCTCGAAACCAAAGCCAGTAAAAGACATTACAAGAAAACTGCAGACCAATATAATTTTTAAATATAGATGCAAAAGCCCTTAGCAAAATACTAGCAAACCAAATTCAGCTGCAAATTAAAAGCATTATACACGGTAACCAAGTGGGATTTATCCCAGGAATGTGAGGGCCATTTAACCTACGAAAATTAGTATAATATACCATCTTAATAAAATGAAGGGAAAAAAAATCATGTGATTATCTCAACTGAGCAGGAAATGTGTTTGATAAAACCAAAAACCTTTCATGATTAAAAATACTTAATAAACTAAGAACATAAGGCAGCTTCGTCAACCTGATAAAGGTCATCATGAAAACCCACAACTGACATCATGGATTCCATTTATATGTGATACCCTAAATAGATCAATCCGTAGAGACAGGAAGGAGATTGCTGGTTGCTAGGGGCTGAGGGCAGCCGTGTATGGCAAGCAGCTGCAAGAGTTGTCTTCGGGGAAGGATGAAAATGTTTTGGAGCTTGACAGAGGTGGTCATTGCCAACACTGTGACTGTCCAATTGCAACTGAATTATACACTTTAGAGTGATTAATTTTGTTATGTGAATTTCATCTCAATTTTAAAAATATCATTTCTGGTTTCTTTTGGTTCTACAGCACAAGAGATAGACTTGGATGAGGTTCCAAGCCAGTGAGAAGATCTGAGCTCCCCCTGTCTCTGGATGGCAGGGCATTGTCACTATCACCCAGCTGTTTTTTAAAGCAGTGGTTCTCAAGGTGGGAGGTAATTTTACTCCCAGGGGACACTTTGCAATGTCTGAACACTTCTGGGTTGTGACAATAGAGAGGGTGGTAGCGGCTGTGTAGCAAGAAGTGAAGCTGCATAACACGGGCTTGGGGCCAAGATGGTGAAAATTGTGGATGGTTAAGAAATGGCACAATGTTCTATTCACATTTATTATCTTTTTCAAGGAACTGCCCTAAAATCTCACCACACTCTGCAGGCATGTACCTCATAGGGCTAATGCTTAGTAAAAGTTAATACTCCAAGGGTCCTGGCTTCCCCTGCTCCCAGGAGAGCCCCAACCCTGTCACTCCTACCTGAACCCTGAGGTTGCTGTCCACTGTCTCTCCCCCACCCCGTTCCCACCCTTGAAAGCCCAGCCTATAGGCCATGTAGCCTGCTCAGCTCACCAGCCTGTGTGTTCAGTTTCAGTCTTTTGCTTCTTTATGATCCTCCTCATGTTATGTGTGCATTTGTTAATGTGTGCTGGCCTCTGTTCCAGGGATAATGTGAGATTCGCAAGGCCGGGGACTGTTTCTCTTCCTCATGCTGTGTCTACAGGGTCCAGGGAATTAATGAGGTCCTCAGTCAGTCATTTTAAAGGGTTGAATGTGCTGGGGTATCCAGGAGAAGAGTATCCCAGGTTGTGTTGATCCAGGATAAACATAAAGACATCTCAGAGCAGGCTAGTTCTCTCTTTTCATCATGAGGTTGATATTAACACCTCTTTGAGCCTTTGTTTCCTCATTAATAGAATGAGGATCTATTAAATAATTCAAAAAATGTATTCATAGATTACTCCACACCAGGCATGATTCTGGATTCTGAGGCTACAGTGAGGAACAGACAGTCAGTGTTCTTGCTGTCACGGAGTGTTGTCCCATTGGGAAGTAAAACACACATATAAAGCTGCTGGGGAATGTGATGTTGCCAGGAAAGGTGTGATGAAGGGAGCAGAGCATACTAGGGGAAGGAAGTGACACACAGTGTTTCAGCCCAGATGGTCAGAAAGGTGTCTCACAGCAATGTGAGTGGAGAAAAGGAGACAGGCCACAGGAAGACCTAGGGTCAGGTGCTCAGCTAGGGGAAGTAGCGCTCACCCCCTGCCAGCAGGCAAGAATGAGGCTGGAGGGCCAGCTAGGGAAGGCATGCCAACCTTGTAAATCAGAATAACACTGTGCCTGTTGTGGTCAGAGGTGACATGGATTAGGAGGTTGTTGATAGAATCTTAGTGGATCATAGCAGTGCTGGTGGTGAGGAGGAGGTTGGACTAGAGATAGATTCTGAAATAGAACTGACAGGATCTGCTAAGAGGTTGGAAGTGGGAAGAGATGTGTCAAGGAGGACCCTGAGACTTGGGCCTTAGCTTTTGGGTCAATGGCAGTGCCATTCACCAAGTCAGGAGGGGGTATCTGTGAATCTTGTGGGGTATCAAGAGTCTTTGTCATGAGGGGGTAAGTCTGTGATGTCCATTGGACATGCCCATTGGAACTCAGAGGAAGATGGGTGGGTAAAGAGCCAAGATGCTCCCCAAAATGAGAGGCATACTTTCACCCCTCCCCAAAGAAGAGAAGGTGTCTTTCTTCCCTAATGCAGTGGCCATGTATTAGAACCAACCTTCTTGTCCCCTTCACACACAGTGGATGACAATGGTCACTATTTAGAGAGCAGGCAGCATGCACTGATTCAGAGCAGACATACATGTTTGTATGTCTGTATCTGAAGAGGTCAGTCTAACCATCTCTCTATCTACGGTTTTATACCTTATTCTGCTTTCAGCAACTCTCATTAAATCATTGTCTGCATTTGTCAGAGGCCCAGAGAAGCTAACAACCTGACCAGGAACATGGGACACAGTAGCTGGGGCTGTGATGCCACAGGGCCTGAAAGCACGGAGCATGCTGGGCCCACCTAGAGGCAGCCCAGCAGCTTAGCTTGTCTCTCAAAGGCCTTTCTTCCAGTCCTCCATTCCTGTCCTTTATCCAGGCAGTATTTGTGAAGGTTTTGGGTTTTATTTGGCATTAAAATTGGATCAAAAGATGCTGAAAGCCTAGATTTAATAAGATTCAGTACAAAACCATAGAGCTTCCCAGACCCAAAGGGATGACATTTTGATGAAATGACAGGAAGTAGAAAAGGTGTTTGGGGATTTCCTTTAAGAGATATAGCTTATGACACTACTAAAGCAAAATCAAGCCAAAGTTAAGCAGGCAGGCAAAGAAGATTTTATTCAGACTATTGCATGAGAAGAGAGCCTGAACTCAACTTTGCTGAAACAAAAGGCAGGAGGGTTTTTAAGTGTTGGGTGAGCTAGTGGAAAGTGCTGGAGGACATTAGGAAGGCTGACTTGTGGGATGCTGAGCATGCTAAGGGTTGTCTTGGTCAGCACATAATACCTTAATCTTAATGCAAACAAATCTTAGCAGAATCTTACAACATGGGGAAAATAGAGGTTGGTGCACTCTGACCATTGGGTCAGGCTGGCTTAGATTGAGGAAGGGGTGCCCTGGAGGCCAGCTGGGGGAGGGGAGGTAGAGTGTGGTCATACTGAGGAGCCTGGGCTGGCTGGTGTAGAAGCAGGTCCTGGGGAAAGGGTAGCTGGGTGCCCCTTACTCTTGGGCTTCCCTTCTGCCACTCCTAAGAACTTTGCAGCCCACCTACTCTGGAGCCTGCCCAGAGCACCTTCCTGCACCCGGGGATAAGCTGGCATAGGCTACTCAAGCAGAGACTAGACAGGGGACAGAAGAAGGGCTTTCTCTGCTCTTTGGAACAAAAGGGAGCCCTGCTAAGGAACATGAAGAATCTCAGACACATAATCCTCCATTTCTATGGAGGAGAATGAGGCTCAAAGAGGAAGGTTAAATCCCAAGAACATTCTTCACAGAAATTGAACAAAGAATCCTAAAATTCATATGGGACAACAAAAGACCGCGAATTGCTAAAGCAATCCTGAGCAAGAAAAACAAAGCCAGCGGAGTCACAATCCCCGATTTCAAAACATACTACAAAGCTACAGTGATCAAAACAGCATGGTACTGGTACAAAAACAGGTCCACAGATCAATGGAACAGAATTGAAAGCCCAGAGATAAGACCACACATCTATGGACAGCTAATCTTCGACAAAGGAGCAGAGGGCCTACAATGGAGAAAAGAAAGTCTCTTCAACAAATGGTGCTGGGAAAACTGGACAGCCACATGCAAAAGATTGAAAATTGACCATTCTTTTTCACCACACACCAAAATAAATTCAAAATGGATCAAAGACCTAAAGATTAGGCCTGAAACAATAAGTCTTCTGGAAGAGAATATAGGCAGTACACTCTTTGACATCAGTTTCAAAAGAATCTTTTCAGACACTATAACTCCTCAGTTGAGGGAAACAATAGAAAGAATAAACAAATGGGGCTTAATCAGACTAAAGAGCTTCTTCAAGGCAAGGGAAAACAGGATTGAAACAAAAAAACAGCTCACTAATTGGGAAAAAATATTTACAAGCCACTCATCCGACAAAGGGTTAATCTCCATAATATACAAAGAACTCACACTGCTTAACAACAAAAAAACAAACAACCCGATCAAAAAATGGGCAGAGGACATGAACAGACATTTCTCAAAAGAAGATATGAATATGGCCAATAGACACATGAAAAGATGTTCATCATCGCTAATCATCAGGGAAATGCAAATCAAAACTACACTAAGATATCACCTTACACCCGTTAGATTGGCAAAAACATCCAAAACCAAGAGCGACAAATGTTGGAGAGGTTGTGGAGAAAAAGGAACCCTCATACACTGTTGGTGGGAATGCAAACTGGTACAGCCACTATGGAAAACAGTATGGAGATTTCTCAAACAGTTAAAAATAGAAATACTCTATGACCCAGCTATCCCATTACTGGGTATCTATCCTAAGAACCTGAAATCAGAAATCTCAAGAGTCCGTTGCACCCCTATGTTCATCGCAGCATTATTTACAATAGCCAAGACGTGGAACCAACCTACATGCCCAGAAACTGATGATTGGATAAAGAAGATGTGGTATATATACACAATGGAATACTACTCAGCCATAAAAAAGACAAAATTGGCCCATTCACAGCAACGTGGATGGACCTCGAGGGTATTATGTTAAGCGAAATAAGCCAGTCAGAGAAAGACGAACTCTATATGACTCCACTCATAGGTGGAAGTTAGTATATTGATAAGGAGATCTGATCAGTGGTTACCAGGGAAAAGGGGGGGTGGGGGGAGGGCACAAAGGGGGAAGTGGTGTACCCACAACATGACTAACAAAAATGTACAACTGAAATCTCACAAGGTTGTAATCTATCATAACATTAATAAAAAAAAAAAAGAGGAAGGTTAAGTGTGGTCACATTTCCCCCTGCCCTATCCTGCCCTCCTTGGCAGCCAGCTAGGTAACTAGGCGATCACCACGCCTGCAGAGACCAGCTCCCAGAAGCTCCTATTGTCTCCCTGGGCATCCATCAAAGCCAGCTAATCAGAGGTGGTCAGCAGGATGCATGGATCAACCATTGTAACTAATTCACCATTTGGAGGAGCATCTCTGGGATGACCTCATCAAGTATTTGGGAATAGCGTCATGATCAAGATCCTCTGGGAAAATGATTTGTTAGGATTTACTCAATTAGAAATTGACTTCCATGTTTCAAAAATTTATCTTTAGATATAATACTGAACTGCTAGAAATACACTTTATAAAACAATATTTCAATGTAAACTATTTCTTTTAGTAATGCATCAAACCAAGAAAGACAAAATCAGGTCACAGCTGTCTAGAGCACAAGTCCTAGAAACTAATCTAAATAAAATCCACACGGAACTTATTCTAAAAAAACAAGAGAGGGTTTAAATATTACTGACCAATATTACAATGGCACTGTTCTCTAAATATATGCAGAATGTTCAAAGAAGCATTGTACATAATAGCCCCGATATCCATCAACAGTAGAATGGGTAAGTACGTTCTGAAACATTCACATGATGGAATAGTACAAAGCCATGAGAATAAACAGCCTTGAATTAAACCCACCAACACAAGTAAAGCCCCAGGCACAGAGAGCACCTACTGCGCAATTCCATTTCTGTAAAGTGTGAAAACAGACAAAGTGGCCCAGGCTATTCTAGTCAAGAACGTGACAGGCAGCACCTGTGAGACTGCATGGAGTTGTCTGTGTTGACCTTGCACTTACTAGATGTGTGTTCCGCCTCCCCATGAAGCTGTTTGCAGCCACCCAGCCAGGTAGTGTGAGTATCCGTGGAGACCAGAAAGAAGAGGGGGGCAGAGCACCTTTGAGTGACTAGGATGATAGCTCCCATGGCTCATGGGTGCCCACAGCATGATTGACATGTGACCGCTGTCTCTTGTTGCCTGGGTTGGTGGGGGTCACAATAAAATGCAGGATGGTAGTTAACTTGGATTTGACTGGAAAAAGCAAACACGACCTGAGAAATGCAAATGGGGGCGACACTACAGGGTGGGAGTTCTGGCTGCTCTTTCCAAGTTTAATGTTGCACAAACGAAAATGTTACATGTAGAAAAGCAACAACCTGCATCAAGTCCAACTGAGAGTAATTAGGGACAGGAGAATGTTTGCCAACTTTAGAGCAGACTTTTCAATCTTGGTTTCCAAATTTAGGAGTAAATGAAAAATTTCCATGTTTCAGTGTGTTGAACTCTGAGAAGAAATGTGCTTTCTTTCTCTTTTTTTTTTGTTGTGGTAAAAAATATATATAATGTAAAATTTACCATCTGTGGTGGTTAACTTTTTGTGTCAACTTGAC
Source organism: Equus quagga (assembly GCF_021613505.1). NCBI lineage: Eukaryota > Metazoa > Chordata > Mammalia > Perissodactyla > Equidae > Equus > Equus quagga. The sequence continues at coordinate 72,705,391 of NC_060268.1, forward strand.
TGGGCCACAAGGTTCCCAGATACTTGCTCAAACATCATTCTGGGTGTGTCTGTGAAGGTGTATCTGGATGTGATTAACATTTGAATTGATAGACTGAGTAAAGCTGATTGCCCTTCCCAATGTGGGTAGGTCTCATCCAGTCAGGTGAAGGCCTGAATAGAACGAAAATTCTAAGTAAGAGGGAATTCCTCCTGCCTGTCTTGAACTGGGACATTGGTCTTTTCCTGTCTTTGGACTTGAATTGAAATATTGGCTCTTCTTGGGTCTTGAGTCTGCCAGCTTCAGACTTGAACCTACTTCATCTGCTCTCCTGGTTCTCAGGCCTTCAGCCTGGGACTGGAACTAAAGCACAGGCTCTCTTGGGACTCCAGCTTGCTGATTCACCCTGCAGATCCTGAGATTTGTCAGCTTCTATAACCACCAATTCCTTAAAATCTTTTTCTATCTATATATACAAAATGTTGGTTCTGTCTCTCTGGAAAAACCTGATGGATGCACTATCTTAACCATTTTTAGGTGTAAGTCGTTTGTGTCATGAAGTACATTGACACTGTTGTGCAACCATCACCACCACTCATCTCCAGAACTTTTTCATCTTCCCTAACTGAAACTTTGAAGAAATGCATCTTCTACAGCTGTGCTTTGTTATTTATGCCCAATGATCTGAGCAGTATACTAGGAGTTACTAGAAGGTAAGACTCCCTATAGTGCAATTGAAAGCACTCATTCATTTATATATCGATTCATTCTTTTACTCGGGTACTGTGAATATTTATATAGGTATTTGTATAGGTAGAGTGAACTTCAAGGTTGTTTGGAATAATTGAAGCAAATTCTTTCAATTAAAAAACAGCCTATATGTGTGTTTTAACTTAAAAATTATTCTGAATTAATTATCAGAGCCGATATCTATTGATCAAAGTTTCTGGATTGCCACTCGTGCTTCCACTAAACCTGTACAGGAGTTTTTAGGAAGAAAAAGAGCTACGACAAACTTCAGTAACTTCAGACACATTTTTATTTTTTAATTTTAGCCAAGTGAAATAAATGATTCAAGGAAAGAAAAAGAGCGTTTTAATAAATTTATTCTCATGAAAATCATCACAGGTGACTCATGAACTTCCTCGGGTGGCCAGAGGGGCAGTCAGATTAGCTGTCACTCTGTAGTTAAAAGATAACCTGCTCTTTCAGAATGGCTAATGCTGTCTGAGAGGTTTCTCAATTCATTAAAAATGGAGACCGCTGTTAAACCCTGAAGGCTGGCCCAGGAAAGCTGGATTGCCATGGGAGCAGGCAGCACTGATGGCCCTGTGCCCTGCATAGAAATCCTCCCTGTTCCAGCATAATGAAGCAGAAAGCAGCATTCTTGTTGCTGGCATCCAGCCTCTCTGTCCTCCCTGAACCAACTGCAAGGAGCTCAGGTTTCTCACTGAGCCTTTGGTAGGAAAATGCCAATGATGGAGGAGGAGGTAGAGTTAGACCATCTTTTGGCCTTAATGGTTCTCTATAGGAATGTGTGAGATTTCATATCAGACAGGATGGAGCTTAGACATGCTCTCAGGAGGCTGCTAGTTAAACATTATGAATGACCGGGCCTATGGGATTCCCGGAGGTAGGGCAAATACTTAACCTACCCCATAAAATGCAGCAATGTCCACCAGAAGCTGTCTGGGACTGCCTCGAAGTAGAAGAAAGAGCCACCACAGAGGGGAGCACAAAGAGGATAGAGAACTGCTCCAGCCCTTCCTGGGCCTGTTGGAGGTTGGAGATGGGAGTTGTTGGCGTTGGAGTGAGGGTTTGCTTTAGGCCTATCTTAGAGCTTTCATATCCTTGCCTGGTGTGGCTGACTGGTTAGAATAAAACAACCATAGATTGAGTACATCCCCCACCCCTCAATCCCCTTCAAACTCCTTCCGAATATTGTAAAGTAGGCACTGTTGGCTTCATTCTGCAAATGAAGAAACTGAGGCTCAGAGAGGTGGGAAACACCTCCAGGTACCCAGCAAGCAGCAAAAGGGCATTTTAGTCTAACACTCCCACTCTGAATTTGCCTTCTGCACCTCGATCCTCTTTCTGGTCTAATGATCTAGTGAAATAAGAACTATCTCTTCCCACCTGTGTGATCTGGGCTGTTGTCTGTGCCCTCCTCCCTGCATCCTGGTCAGGATCCCATAGAAGAGAAGTCACTCCTCCGTGCTGACCAGTCTCTCTGCTCTCCTTGGAGGAACCTCCACTGACACTGACAGCACTGGAGGCCAGCCTCACTCACCTCCCCCTCCCTGGTCCATGAGGCAATTTATTGTGGTGCTTCACCTGGGTTTTTAATGAGATAATGCCTGTGTTGTTACTCAAGGGTGAGATGGAGTGAAGTCTTGTTTCTAGGACACGGATGAAAGGCCTGTCTTTTGTTTATTTTGTATCCCCAATTCTTAGTGGGGACCACTGATTTGGACAGGCCTTGATCAGGAAGAGTCTGTTTCCCACAATGTAGTGTAAATGCCTGTGGCCACAAGCAGAGGTAGATGAGGCCACTGTGGGCCTTCCTCCCTCATCCTGGGCCCATCAAAGCTGCTGGGTGGAGCCCAGGGAGCCATGTACTTCTCAGCCCAGGGGCGGTGACAGCACCTTCCCTAGGAGCTGTGGGAAAAATCCAATGGGCAAGGTGCAAGAACTGAAAAAGCCTTAGTAAAAGCATAAATGTCTAATAATTAGGTGAAAAAATGCATTTAAATCTACTCTAAATAGAAAAGAGGGAAGCTTTTATCTTATCAGCATGGCACAGCACCTGACACACAGTAAGCACTCAAACGTCAACTCCATTTATTACTTCTCCTAACTGAAATGTGCTGGAATACTCTAAGTGAGGGGAGCATGAGGGGAAGAGGGGAAGGGCCAAAGAGGCAGCAGAGGAGGAAAAGGAGACTAGAGGAGACAAACGAATTCCCCTTTAGAGTCAAGGGAAGGTTTGGGGTACTTGTCAATGTTAAAAGAGCCAAAACCAGATGTGAGAAAGCCAACCTTGGGACTGTTACAAGTTCAAGTGAAAAGAACAAGGCTTGGATGCGTTTTGTCTCTAGAGCTGTGTAATGCTAATTAAGTCACTCAGTCTCTCTGGGCTTCTTGTTTTTCTTCTTTCTGAAAAGGATAATGCCCTGTATGTCTCACAGAACTATTCTGGGATGCCTTTTTTTTAATCTTATGAAATTGGCAGAAATCATGGAGAATTATAACATTTTCCGTTGTTAGGAGAGCAGATAATTGCATACTTTCCAGACAACTTGGGAAACATATTAAGGGTGTTGAAATATGCATCTCCTTCGATCCAGAAAACCACTTCTGAAAACTTTTCCCAGCAAACAATCAGATGGAGCTCAGGGAATTTTTAACAAGGAGGTTCACCACCATATGTTGATAGTAGGGAAAAATCTAGAAATAACTTCTGTGTTCAACAGAAATGTTATTGCATGTAATGCAATGAACTTGTAAGCAACTCTTAAAATAAGTGCTTATTGAAAAGAAAAGACATCATAGCATAGTTTGTAAAAAAAAAAATAGGTTACAAATAATATAGAGTGTAATTTAATATTTTGAAAACAAATTCTGGAAGGCTATACTCCCAAATAGTAAGTGTTTCTCTAATTGTTGGAATGTGTGATTGTATAGATCTTACATATTTTTGCAATGAACCCATGTTTTTATTTTGGTAGAAACGCAGACAGAAATATCTGCTATTCCAGATAGATGGTTGTTTAAGTCCCTTGTCTGATCATCTCCAATGACAAAGCCTCCCTTCCTCACAAGCAGCTGTCTTAAGCAGCCTCATTCTTTGGCTGGTGCCCCTTGTCAACCTCCTAGTGTTCAGAGCCTGCCCTTCTATGTCCCTGGCACTGCAGCTCCACAATGAGACTAGGCCATGGCCCTGCTTTTCCACCATTCTCTGGAGGCAGGAGGGCAGAGGGCTTTGGCAACCTCAAACTACAAGCTGACCTGTCACCCCTCCTAGCCTCCAGCTCTGCCTACCTGGGCCTGGACATTGCTTCAGGCACCTGATGCTGCTGACTAGTTTTATCCTCAAGTCATATCTGTGTGGCCATGTTGTCACCAGTGGTTGTCAAACCATGGTGAGCTCAGCCTTTGCATCCACAGTTTCAGGCAGAGGTCAGAGACAAATCCCAGGACCCTCGATTCCAAAGTCTGTTCACAATGTGGACATCCTCCTGTGGTCCCATCCCACTGGTCTCCAGCCCTGCTGGGGGCCGTCCTTCTTCTGTCTTCTATCTCCAGTCTTCTTTCATGTCTCGTTTCTCCTAGATCCTTCTCTTCCTATGCATCCACAGTCAGTCACCCCACCCATCTCCAGCAAGCTCTCTGTTCTTTCACCAGCAATTAGATTTTTAAAACCATTGCTTATACCTTGTCACTCTGATCCACTGCAGTCTGGTTTGCTTCTTTGGTGTCCCACTGAAGCTGGTTTTGTAGGACCTTAGTAAGGCCACATTTCAATAACTATTCTAGAATGAACAGGGAGGCTTGGTCAATGGTGTGCAGGTTGGAGATATTCCCCCTTTAAGAACTCAACTGGAGAATGCTGATGGTGCAGGAAGTCCTGTCTGAATTTTCCAGCCAGCTTTGCCCGCAGAGCACTTTCAACTCTGGGGACATGCAGTGCAATTGCCTGGATGTGATTGCCTCTCAGAACCTGGCCTGCATGCTGAAGCTTTGGCTGCACCTTGACCTGTGCCGTGAACATCTCCTGCCTAAAGTATTCTTCCTTCTGGGGTTGGCTGGTGAGGTCCCCTTCTCCACTCAAGACATAGCTCAAGTCTCCTGCTCTCTGGGAGATGCACCCTCCCCCAGAGGAGCCCTTTGCACTGGTCTCAGTGACCAACTGCAGTTATGTCCCTAGTAATGACTCACACTCCTGCAGTTCCCATCTGCCAAGTGGGAACACACAGGGAACCAGTGGCTCCTCTTTGTGCCTGCGCACCTAGAGCTGTGCCTGACTGTAAGCAGGCTCCTGATCGATACTGAATGAATGGTGAAAAAGAAGAATGAAACGGAAGGCGTCCTTAAACAGTGTGAAGAAGAAAGTCAATGGAGCAAAAGATAGTTCATGATTCTGTGTCTCCCCATCTCTGCAGGAGGGCTTCCCCAGACGCTTGCCCAGTTCCCTTTCTGGTCTTTGTAGGACAGAACAGAAAGAAGCCACCCTTGGGATGGAGTACACATGTCCGCCCTGTCTCCATTTCCCTCTGAGACTGAAGGCTGTATTTCAAGGGTGATGTCAAATACTGGTTTTCTCCAGGGCCATCTGAGGACAGCAGGGGCCTGCCCACCACACATGGCTTTCCAGAGCCATCCAAACACAGGGGCTGTGCCATATGTCTGAGCTCCCAAATTACAAACACAACAGCTTATGGAAAGGAGGCCTAAATTTTAATAGGGGTTGGGGATGTCACAGAAGTGGCCAATCTAAGGCTTTTTAACAGACTAGCAAATGCAACTGGGCTCTCAACATGCACACTGCAGATCTTTAAAGCACAAGGAAAAATCATGCAGACATTACAATATCAAAGGTGCAAAAAATTCAAAGCAGTTCTCCATGTTTCTTTTGTAAGGAGATTTTCAAGAAGTTTCTTGCAAATGGTGCAGCTGCTTTGCCTCCAGGAGATGTCAGCTGCCCAAACTACCTGGTGGTCTGGGGCATCATCTTGGCAACCAAAACATCCCCAGGTCCTCAAGGACCTATTAGATTCATTCCTTGCAGGGATCCCCAGCTAGCTCTAGGGGCTGGAATGTCAATCTCCCCAGAGCCCATGCCTTTTATATAGGTATTTTCACTTACTATGATGCTCTCATTTCTTTCTCTCAACAAATCTTATTAAGCCCCTACTGAATACCAAGCACATTTCAGGGAACACAGCTGGGTGCCAGGCCCTGGTTGCTGGCCCAAGTTGGGTCCAGGAAGGTGGCGTGGGGTCGGCTGAGGTCACAGCATTTCAAGGTCAGGGCAGGCTCACCCTTCAATCAGATGGACTTGAAGGGAAGTGGGAAGCCCCTTAGAGCAGTGGAGGGGGTGCATCTATCAACCTTTACAGGACAAGGAGCCCACTACTGCAGAATGGGAAGGGCGTGGTCGCATGGAGGAAGCACTCCTAGCCAGGCTTGGTGGGATGCACAGTGTGGCTAGTCAGTGGGAGTTTCCAGAAGACACCATATCTGCCAGGTAAACCTCATCTTGTTTAGACCATGGTGAGTCTGCAGTTGGATGATCCAGGGCAGGTCAAAGGGGTAGGGCAGCCTTCAACAGTGCCCTCTCTTCTCTAGAGATTGGTCATGGCAGAGCATCCCAAGATGTGTCTTGGCCCTCCTCTCACCAGTCTTCAGACTGCCTTTATTCCACTTTCTGTAACACTTTTGTGCACAGCGTAATTCTCAAAAGCTTACAAGAAAAGCATTTAATACTGTGAGAAAATAGATGAGGGTCTTCAGAAAAGGATTGAGATACATGCTTTCACCAACCTTACTGACAAGCCAAAAGCCCAATTTCTTGCCGACTTTGCAAATCTTTTTGTGTGCCATATTGGTCATTCTTGTGCCTCTTTCTGTGTCTACAGGGGAAACGCCCTCAGAGGATCATTTTTATTTTACAGAACCCACTCAGTGTGTATGTGTGGTGTCCCATAGATGGTGGCTTGTGGCGGGTGTGTGTATGTTTGTGCAGGGTATGTGTATGTGGCACATATATGGGAGGTGTGTGTGTGTATTTGTGGTGTGTGGTGCAGTGTGATGTTTCTAGTTGCAGGGATGAGGGAAACCAAGTGAGAGACATTCTGACATTTCCAAATGGCAGCAATGACTTACTAGGTCTCTTTCAACATTCAGAAAGATCAGAGGAAAAAAACACACTCTCAAGGCAGTTGTTGGCAGAAAGAATTCCATTTGAACAGATTGGTTTTGACGCATTTCATTTTGTTCTCCTATCAAATCCTTGTAATATTTTAAGTGAATGTCTATTATTTTACTTTCTTTTTCTTTATCTTGGATTGGAATACGGAATATTCTCTCAAAATAGCTGGTTCGACGCCAGTTAAACATATACGCAGCTACAAGGCGAGAGATGGTGAAGACAAATAAAATGTGAGGTTGGAAACGGCTTTGAGAGGCTAGGATTAACCAAAATAGTTGAATGAAACAACAGAGAATTATGGTAATTGAAAGCTTAACTATTTTTAAAAAGAGCAGTCTCAGTTTTCCATTTAAAGCAAATGACATTTCTCCCACAGACTCAGCCTGTATATCCTGTTTTCTCAGTCCCGGGGCTCCCTGGCATTCTCCTCATTTCTGCTGGCCCCTCTCAGACCTCCCACTGCCCTTCAGCTCTGGACCATCTATGACTTGGGCTGGCCGCGGCTCCATCAGGCCTCTAGTGGACCGTGTAGGTGGCTTTGGCTAAAAGCTTTCAATCTTTGCCATGATTCCATTTTCTTTATGAATACTTTGTTTTAGTATCAGCTCTTTCCCTTTTCTTTTCTCCCTGTCATTTAAATTCACTACTAAGGAAGAGTGCATGCAAACACCCAAACGCGAGACACTGCTGGAAAGTCACAGTAAAGCTGCTTAAATGGGTTGTTGGCCTGCAGGCAGCACTGCTCTTGTAAAGTTTGGAATATTCACAAGCTGTGGACTACAGTAAAAACTTAGTTTACAGAAGATAGCTTAGGGCAGGGATCATCACACTTTGTCTAATGGGCCAGATAATAAATATTTTAGGCTCTTCAGGCCATTAGTGTCTCCATGGTGACTACCCAATTTTGCTTTGCAGAAGCATCTGTAGATATAAATGAATGGGTGTGGCTGGTGTCCAATAAAACTCTATTTGACACTGAAATTTGAATGTCATGTAATTTTCATGTATCATGAAGTATTCTTCTTCTTTTGATATTTATTCAACCATTTTAAAATTGAAAACCATTCTTAGCTTGAAGGGTATGCCAACAAACAGTGGGCTGGATTTGGCCCCGGGGCAGCAGTTTGCTGGTACAGATCACAGAAACTGGGACTGCCTGGCCCACAGCTCCGTTCCCCATGCAATCTGGATCCTACCTGCACTAGGCACTTTCTTTCAGGTTCCAGGCTCACAGTAGGTCCTGGTCCGTGTTTAGTGAATAAATGTGTATCTAATCCTGTGCTGTCCCTGGCTTTGTCTTTCCCCAATCGGGATTGATTTACCACTCCCTCGAACTGCCTTCTCTTATTCTCTCATTTTATCCAGACCCTTCCCTGAGGGCATACAATCAGGCTCTCAGACTGTTATGTGGGATTACCAATACTCATTTACTGCGTATTTTAGCCTAGTGGGAAATTTTACTTAAGTGACAATTTCTCCTGCTTCAACTAGATGCAGAACTCAAAGTTACCCTTGCCTGGGTAACATTCTCATTCTAGCAAAGTCTTCCGGTCTTCAAGCTGGAACTAGTGGCCAGGCTAATTAAGGGATATTTTGTGATATCTTCCCTTATAAAAGTAAGCTGCTCAGTTACCCCCTTTGGCTTCTAGAGAGGTAAGCTCTTTTAGCTACTAAACTTGGTTCAGTGCTCCTCCACAAACTTGTTGGCAGTAAAGAAAAACCAGGTACTAAATATAGACCGTCTCCATTTGTGCTGCCAAGAAACGGTGCATCCCTGTGCTTCACGCTGGGAGCATGGGTTTTATGATGGCTACTTCGCAAAAGAACCAAATAATTCAAGCCTGTCTCCAGGGCCCTTGGAGCACTGATAACCAAGCCCATGGCAGATGCCTTTTGTGCAGTGTTCAGCTGTGTCCTGATGAGCACTCTGTAAATGTCCTTTATCCAGCTAAAGGCATTGTCTGAATGTGGCCAGAGCTCTCAGACTCAAATGAGCCAAACAATATTTTCACATGATGCTTATTGGTTTCCAAAACTATTATGACTCTACTGGAGAACATTTGTAGCATCTACTCCAATACCATGACACCCCCACCCATCCACGTGGGTGTGATTGTGTCTGTGTGATATGCTGGGCTAGTACCCAACTCTGCCTTTTAACCCAGAGGTCAAAACTGCTTCATTCATCAGGTGATCCTGTGAATCAAGGTGTGGCCAGGGTCACTCTTCAGGTATTTGTTTTAAGGTATTGCTCTATGTTCATTTCTAAGGCTATTGTTTATGAGTTGTGGTATTCCAAATGGTTGTGAAGGATTTTCCTTATTCATCCTAGTGAGGGAATGTTTTTTTGCTTAGGAAACACCATAGTAATTCCAGGGATGCAGGATGATGCACAGGCATGGTAGTAACAGAGGAGGCAAAAAAAGGGGGAGGTGGATTGAAAAAGTCGTTACTCTAAAATAAATAAACAATTGGAGACAGTGGAAGACAGGGAGGAAGAGAAAGGAGAGGAAGAAGAATAGTTGAAAGGGCATTGAGAACAAGTATTCCCAGTATGTGATTTTAGGTAGATTACTGTTAATTTTCACCATTTCCCCAGATCATCCGTAAAGTGTAAAAGACTGCTACACACATCAAGACTTCGGATTTTTTGGGTTTGCATGATGGTGAAGGGAAAATAAAATCAACTCAACTCAAAGGTAAGGACAGTGTTCTACATTCGAGTGACACAGAACTTCCAACCTTAAAACAGCCAGTTATTTTACCAGCAAAATGAGTTTATTCAGGAATGTCAGAGGAATTGCAATTCAGGACAGGCAAGCTATGGTGAAACATAGGCAAGTCCAGAGAGACAGAGGGAAGGTCAGATTTTATTAGGTTTTAGGAGGAAATTGGAGAGGGTTTTTTTGAACAAAATTTCACTGGAGAAGAACAAGAGTTCAAGGTTGTGGAGGTTCCTCATTGGCTGTAAGCAGTGGTTAGTGCATTGTTGCTGGGACAAGAAGGGATCTTCCTTCTTTTTCCTAAAAGTAGGAGATGAAATTCTCATGTGAGTAATGTCCTCTCTTGTCAAAATAATTCTTATCTTCCTTCTTCCTGTTGGTTATGCAGGCTGCAAAGAGTGGTACACATGTAAGAGCTGCTCCTTCTGGGCTACCTGACTCCATTTTAAATGAGATTTCCTTTATTTATTTTCATAGAACAGAAAAGAAGGCAGTCTATGGTGGCTAATCCAGCAGGAGGAGGCAGGGGAAGCCTGCAAGCTAGGTGTGCATGTGGTCTTTAATGGAGGAAAGCAAAGAGATACAGAGTCTATATGCTTACCAAGGACCACAGCAGAGCTGAGACTCATCCACAGGTGTGTTGGGAGCAAAGGTGGACGACTTCTACTGCAGTGGGAGGGGAATGGGCGGCCCACCTCTCTCCCACCCTGAAGCTGCTGCTGGACATTTTCCAGGATGTGCTTCCAGAGATCCTTTGTCATGAACTTCCTGACACCATTGCATGAGAAACATCATCCAGTCCCTCCCTGTGGTGAATCAGGCCAGCCTGCCTAAAAATGTCCTCCTCATCAAGAGGCAACATCCCTATTGGCTGGCCCCAGGGCTGAGCACTGCTCCCTGCCTGTCTCCTCCACATCCTTCCTATCAGAGCCCTATTCTCCAAGTTGCTGTCTTGCAGCTGTGCCAGGGTATTGTCCAGGGCTAGCAGAAGAGCAGTGGCTCTGTGCAACACCAGAGATGGACATGGAACCAGCAGACCTCCAGCCCGGGATGAGTCTAGACTTCCCCATGGCTGTGATAATTCTTACAGCTTTCACTTTGATGTTTAACTTCTAAGGTCAGCTAGGTTTTAAGGAATCTCTTCAACAAGAGAATTCAGCTTGGCTAGAGAAAGAGGAACAGGGGTACAATGAAAAATCATGCTCAACTGTTTGATGGTGTATAACATAGGTGAAAATGACCAACTACTATTCAAAATCCGTGGATAGGATAGAGCAAATAAATCCAAAGTCAAGGAGAACAAGCCTGGGACTGACTGGAAAAGTAATTTAGCACTAAAGGATGGAAAAGGTCACCTACTGAATGGTAGAAAATATTTGCAAATGAAATATCTGATAAGGGGTTAATATCCAAAATATATAAAGAACTCATACAATTCAATAGCAAAATAACAAAGAATTTGATTAAAAATGGGCAGAGGATCTGAATAGATATTTTTCCAAAGAAGACCTGCAGATGACCAACAGGTACATGAAAAGGTGCTCAACATCACTAATGATCAGGAAAATGCAAATCAAAATCACAATGAGATATCACCTCACCTGTTAGAATAGTTATCACCAAAAAGATAAGATATACCAAGTGTTGGCAAGGATGTGGAGAAAAGGGAATCCTTGAGCACTGTTGGTAGGAATGTACATTGGTGTAGCAACTATGGAAAACAGTATGGAGGTACCTCAAAAATTAAAAATAGAACTACCATACAACCCAGCAATTTCACTTCTGGATATTTATCAAAAGGAAATGAAAACACTGACTCAAAGATATCTGTACTCTCATGTTAATTGCACCATTATTCACAACAGCCAAGACATGGAAACAATCTAAGTGTCTATCAACAGATGAATGGATAAAGAAAATGTGTGTATACACACAGACAGACACATACACAATGGAAGATTATTCTGTAAAAAATAACTACTGTAAAAAAGTAGAGCATCCTGCTATTTGCAACAATATGAATGTACCTGGGGGCATTATGCTAAGTCAAATAAGTCAGACAGAGAAAGACAAATACTGTATGATCACATTTATATGTGGAATCTAAAAAAGGAAAAAAAAAAGAACTCAAAGATACAGAGAACAGATTGGTGGATGCCAGAGGCAGGATTTGGTGGGTGGGCACGATGGGTGAAGGTGATCAAAGGGTAGAAACTTCAAGTTATAAAGTAAATAAGTTCTGGGGATGCAATGTACAGCATGGTGACATCTAGTAACTACTAGAGTAGTTAATAATACTGTATTATGTATTTGAAAGTTGCTAAGAAAGTAGATTGTAAAAGTTTTCATCACAAGAAGAAAAATTTGTAAATATGTGAGGCGATGAATGTTAACTAGGCTCATTATGGTGGTGATGTCACAATATATACATATTTCAAATCTTCATGTTGTGCACCTGAAACTAATCTAATTTATATGTCAATTAGATCTCAAAATTCTCTTTGAAGAATAAAGAAGAACACTTGCCATAATATGTTCTAAGATGACTGATATACAAGGTCTTCAAGTGTTGAGAGTACTCTGCAAGGGCAGAGCTGTCAGAATTTCAGTGGGGCCACTTGGGGGCAGATGATCAAAATATAAGACTTAGAAAAAGTCCAGATCTCAGCACAGAGGCTGGCTCAGACAGTGGCACTCCATGGAGGCTGGTCCTTTTCCCTCCCATCACTGACTCGATTCCTTCAGATTGGGAATATTTTTAAGAAATGTAAAACAGTAATATGTAAATATACACCTTTGAAAAAATATTTATCTTTGAACAGCTCAACAGGAGGGTAGGCAGTTGTAATTAATACTTTTGTTTCCTCTCCTAAGCCCCAGTACATAGTTGTAAATCTTGTTTTTTTGAGGAAGATTAGCCCTGAGCTAAGATCTGCTGCCACTCCTCTTTTTGCTGAGGAAGACTGGCCTTGAGCTCACATCTGTGCTCATCTTCCTCTAGTTTATATGTGGGATGCCTACCACAGCATGGCATGCCAAGTGGTGCCATGTCTGCACCCAGGATCTGAACCGGTGAACCCCGGGCCGCTGAAGCGGAATGTGTGCACTTAACCACTGCACCACCAGGCCAGCCCCCACAGTTGAATATCTTAGTTGTAAGTCATTCTAGTTCTCCTGTGTGAGATGCCACCACAGCATGGCTTGATACGCCTTGTGTAGGTCTGTGCCCAGGATACAAACCCACAAACCCAGGGCCACTGAAGCGAAGCACACAAACTTAACCACTTGTCCACAGGGACAGACCCTGTAATTAATACTTTTTGATAAATTACAGGAACATGAATCATATTATGCCTCCCTTTTTTATATTTTATTCTTAATTGTGATAAAAAACATAACATAGAATTTAGCATCTTAACCATTTTCGATTGCACATTTCAGTAGTATTAAGCATATTCACATTGTTGTGCAATCATCGTCACCATCCATCCACAGAAGTTTTTCATCTTCTTCCAAATGAAACTATACCCATTAAACACTAACTCCCAATGCCCCCTCCTTCCAGCCCCTGACAACCACCATTCTACTCTCTGTCTCCATGAATTTTTCTACTCTAGGGACCTAACAGAAGTGGAATCATACACCATTTGTCCTTTTGTGACTGGCTTATTTCACTTAGCATAGTACCTCAAGTTTCATTCATGTTACAGCATGTGTCAGAATTTCTTTCCTTTTTAAGGCTGAATAATATTTCATTGAGTGTGTATAATAGACTTAGTTTATCCATTCATTAGTCAATGGACGCTTGGGTTACTTCCATCTTTTGGCTGCTGTAACGCTGCTATGAACATGGGTGGACAAATATCTCTTCAAGTCCCTGCTTTCAATTATTTTGAACATACACTCAGAAGTGGAACTTCTGGATCATATGGTATTCTACATTTAATTTTGCGGGGAACTGCCATTCTGTTTTCCATGCTGGCTGCACCATTTTACATTCCCAGCAACACTGAGCAAGAGTTCCAGTTTCTCCAGATCCTTGTCAACACTTATTAGTATTTTTTCAGTAGTCATCTTAATGGGTGTGAGGTTCTATTTCACTGTGGTTTTGATTTGCGCTTCCCTTATGATTAGTGATGGTGAGCATATTTTCATGTATTTATTGTTAATTTGTAGATCTTCTTTGGAGAAATGTCTATTCAAGCTCTTTGCTCTTTTTTTTTAAGGAAGATTAGCCCTGTGCTAACATTGCAGCCAATCCTCCTCTTTTTGCTGAGGGAGACTGGCCCTGAGCTAACATCCATGCCCATCTTCCTCTATTTTTTTATATGTGGAATGCCTGCCACAGCATAGTTTGATAAGCCCTGCATAGGTATGCACCTGAGATCAGAGCCAGTGAACCCCAGGCTGCTGAAGCGGAAATGTGCAAGCTTAACTGCTGCACCACCAGGCTGGGCCCCTCTTTGTTCATTTTTTAAACAGATGGGTTGGTTTTTTCTTGTTGAGTTGTAGGAGTTCTTTATATATTCTGGATGTTAATCTCTTATCAGATATATGATTTGCACATGTTTTCTAGGAGGAACTAGGAAGAGATTCTGAAAGAGAAATGGCCTCAATATTAAAAAAAATGGGTGTTTTCTAGCTGGGAGATAAATAAATAAAATAGCATAGGAAGAACATTATTAAGTTACTTTTGGAATCTCGACCATGAACTCCTGGAGGACAAGCCCATATCTTTAGTATCCAGATGAGTGCGTGGAAGGCAGAGGGCGCCTGCTCTCTGCCACATCTGCTTTGACTCTCCTATGGACAAAGTGTGAGCCAGGACATTTAATTTAATACCCCCTAGAGGATGACAACAAAAACAACCAACTTCTATCGTTCTAATGGGGAAATTTTGAATCTCTCTCACCACAAAGTAATTGCTTATGTCAAATGTAAACATTTAAAGCCTTTCACATGTGGGTCAATTCATCTATTCCTCAAGTACTTATATTGACGTGATACACACCAGGCTCTGGACAAGGGCTCCCAGTGGTGAGCAAAATCAATTACTCCACCTAGTGGAACTCACAGCTTGGAGGAGCAGATAGATGTTTAAATAGATGATGGTATACACGAGGCTGAGAGATGATAAGTGCGATGAATGTTGTGAAAGAATGGTGCATCTGTAAGACCTCTTTGTTCAGACAATAAAGACCCCTCTAGACAGTTTAAGAAGAAAAGATCTGTGTTGAAGGATTTTAGGAAAACCAGACTGAGAGGCCACAGACCGGGGACAGTGGCCAAAGTGGCCACAGAGAGCTGCAGCTGGCAGAGTCTGCAGCTGCCCACACAGAACTAGGGCACTGCTGGGACCAGCCTCAGCCACCCACTAGAGCCCACTTGCCTGCCCCACTGCTGGGTTGAGGAACTTCACCTCTACTTCAGCGCTGCCAACGATGCATAAGGGGGCAATTCACCAACACGGGAAAGAGGTAAAAGGGTCAGGAGGCCAGAAAGTGTACTGCACAAGCAGATGGGTGTGCACGCATCAGGGGAGAGAGCTGCATGTGGCAGGCCCCATGGTGGGACAGGACAGGGAACCAAAGCGGCATCTAGGAGCATCCACAAAGAGTGGCTGGCATGCAGAAGGCAAGGTCGAGTGTGGGGAGGACCAGCCTGCCCAGCCTTCCTCGTAGGCACCTCAGGGCTTTAGTCTGTATTTCAAGAGAGATGGGAGGTGATTTGTTTTTTTTGTGTGTGTTTGTTTTTGGTGTGTGAGGAACATTGGCCCTGAGCTAACATCTGTTGCCAATCTTCCTCTCTTTTTGCCTGAGAAAGATTGGCCCTGAGCTAACATCTGTGCCAATGCTCCTGTACTTTGTATGTGGATGCCACCACAGCATGGCTTGATGATGAGCGGTCTGTAGGTCCCCACCTGGGATCTGAATCCGCCAACCCTTGGGCTGCAGAAGTGGAGCATGCAAGCTTTACTACTCCACCAGGCCAGTGCCTCTTATTTTAAGGAAGGGATGGAGGTGTAGACGTGATTATTATTTTACTTTGAGGAGGTCCCTCTGGAAGCAATGTGGGCAATCCACTCTGAGGCTCCGGGACACGAGGGACTGGGGACACTGTTAGGAGACTGTATCCACTGGAGTGCCAACCTTGAGAGTGGAGCTATCTGTTCCTTCCATGAGTCCCAGATGCCTACAGGAGTGGCTGGCACACAGTTGGCTCTCAACAGATGTCTGTGGGGTGATGGAAATACTGTGGAAGACTCAAAAGTCCAGGGAGCAGAAGGTGAGGGCATGGGTTGGGCAGCAGGTCGTGGGGTCCACAGAGGTGGGTGAGCATGGAAGGGACCAGCAGTTAGGAAGAGGGAAGTGCCAAGGATTGCCTGGATGCGTTCTCAGAAGTAGAGGACATGTTTATTATATTTCATCAAGTCTCCAGGGATGAGGTACAAACTCTAAAGGAAACTACCAGATAAAACCAGATAAAGTGTGATTCAACTCAGAGGATTCTAAATTTTGCTGGTTAGGCACATCTAACAGTAAACTGTTTTTGAACATGAACCTTTAATACATATGTATATATTACCAATGGATTGTAAACCCAAGCTACTGTGCTGGTAAGATCAAACACGAGCATAGAAGTCCCCATGTTCTATTCCTGCATCCTGCTGAGCGGATCGTCTTACTTCCCCTGCGATTCACACACCCTACTTTGGAGGATGCTGCCCTAATGGTGTCCTTCCCCAGTTGATGTTATCAAAACAGATGGGAGGGAAAAGATCTGCTGGAATCTCCAGAAGAGGCAGAAGTCGGAATTTATCTCTGTGATTCCTGGACAGGCTGGGAAAGGAAGGACAAATAGAGTCAAATGGTCAGTAATGGCCAAAAAGCAGAATGCAGGGATGTAAGTGATGCTCAAGACCACTCTCCTTGCCTGATGGGAACATTGTGGAGACCGTGATGGTCACACTGTGCCCCAAGGAACCCTACAGCACTGTGGAGTTGAGGAGATGACCAGACAGTTGGACAGCGGCCCCCCATGCTTCTCCTACCAGAACAATGTGATTTGTTTAAACTGTTGGGCTGGGCATTTGCTTTCATTTGAACAAAGGGCTCTGTGACTAAACCCAGCATAGATGCCACTGTCCCAGACCTTGTAGCCACCCTGTGCTCACTACTCAACCTCTCCAACACTTTTCCCATCACTCCCAGCTCACAGAATACATGGAGGTATTTTGTTGAACTTTATCAGCCATGTGGAGAAGGCATGGTTATCATCCCAGTTTTACTGATTCTGAGCTCAAAGTCTTTGGCACAATCGTGGATGGGAGAGTCAGACACAAGCCTGGTGGCCCTGGTGCTTGTTCAGGGGGACCACGGCTCAGACGGCAGGCCATGCTGCCCTCCACATTAGGGCAGAACTCAGCAGCAGCCGTATGTCCTGGAAATCCATCTTGGAAGACATCCTGGCTCTGCTTCTAAGTAACTCCTTTTCTTCTCACAGTTTGCAACCATCTAAGACTATCATCTGAAAACACTTTGGAAATGCATACAGGAGTCCCCAGAAGCTGCGTAGAGTGGATGCCCTGCTGTGTGCCATTATCGGGGTCCCTACAGGAAAGCTCAAGAAATTAAGAGCACTGTGGCCTGATTCTAACTATTTTCCCCAAATGAAGAATTTTTTATAGAGAGCTGGCAGGTAATATTATATCTGTCCAGTGTGACACCTAGGTAATTTCAAACAGGAGTTTCAGATGTGGTCTTCACTTGTCTTTCCTTTGAAATTCCCATCACATTTCCCAGATACTTATTGAGTCTACTTGTCTGCCTAGGGGAAAAAATAACACATAAACTTTACTTCTGATTCTCTTATTCAGCTGAGACTGAATGCCACTAATGGGAGATGATCAGAACATCCTGTGAAAGATGAGTATGTCGTTGATGCAGTCTGAGAAATAAATCTCTAGTGTGAATTACTCCACTTGAGTTTGACTGCACTGCAAACACTGACAGGAGCCCACGAAATGGGTAAGATTTGCATCTATTCAACATTCTAATTGCATTCTATAAATCTTGATATCTTTCCCTTTGCTATCTCTGCAAACATAAATATCTATCATTCCTGTTGTTCTTTCCAGACTACAGAATATTGCTTTTCCCCTTTCTTTACAACCAAGAGCACAAATGAATGTGCAGCTTTTAAACCCTGAGCGGCTCTAGTTTCTTTGAAGCAAATGCTAAGCATGACAGGATCTGACATAAAGGCAAATATTAAAAACATATTTGGTAGAAATATACTGTCCAAGTCTAGGTGGAGTTGACGTGTAGGGACCTAGTTTTGTCTGTTTATAATGGGATGGAGCTTCACAGATGGGATTTAATAAAGAGTATACATAGAGGAAAATGGATCCAACACATAACTGTTCCTGCAATTTGCCATTATGTATCACGTCTTGTCTGCTTAGAAAAAAGAGGCACCTGCAAAACAAAAAGAGAGCGTTTCTTTGGGGTCTTAGAATCGCAATTTGGGAACACAGGTTCTGGCAGCAGCCAGAAAAGTGTTCCCCTGAGAAGTGAAAGTCAGAAGTTCTTATTAGCAACAAGGAGAGCCCAGAACAATCATCTAAGTTGTTTGTTAAGATGTATGATTGGAGGGTAAATTTATGTTACAGCTCATTGGCTTACTCAAGGACATCTTGTAGTTACCAGAAAAAATACATTTTTGCACAGTCCTTCAGAGAGTCCTTTCTCAGCAAATAACTCCTTTTTGATAAGTCAGCAAGGTCAGCACAGTTTCATGTTTTTAACAAGATGGAGTCCAGGGTACAAAATAGAGTCACTGCTGACAACTCACTTCACAGTCTCATGCAACAAAATCTTCTGCAGTGTGTAAGAGGCTGCCCACTGCCAGGGTGTGTCTCCCAGAAGGGAGGGGTAGAGAGGGGGGTGGGTGGCAGTGTTGGTTTTGATGCTGCCACCAGGAGCAAAACCACATTTCTTGGAGAGAGAGTGTGAGAACTAGGGGAGAAATGAACAGACTAGGCACTAAAAAAAGACAGGCAGGCAGGGCTCTGAGCTAGAGTTTTGCAAGCGCATCTTGAGCCAGGGGTGGTGTTGGTGAGCTTCCTACAGTGCTGGTGCCTGTGCTGTGGCATCCCGGACCATTACAGCCAAACGGTGGGAAATGCAGGTGGGCGATTGCCTTTTTTTGGAACCTGATTTTCCTGCAAGTAACTTAAGCTTCATGAATATTAAGCACTAAACTTCGAGTAAAAACTGGGCATACAAAAGAATGTCATATTCTCAGAAATCTTCAGCAGGGAGAATTTCTTCTCTAGTCTCCTCTGGGTCCACCTGCTACTGTTTCTCAGAACAGATGCTAAGGCATCAGAATGAACAATGTTGAATTATTTGGGGATGGTTTGTATGTTTCTAATGCCTAATTTCCAAGCGTCTGCCACTTCTTTCTCAAGACTCCCTCTCACCCACACAAATGAGCCGGCTTAGTAATTGGTCAGTAAACTTGTGGTTACCTTGAAATTCACAAAGCAGAGAGGTCAGTTTATAAAAGAAAGACCACACAGCATGCAGTCAATTCTAATTCTTACTATTTTTCAAAGTGGTTATTTATGTTCTGTGAAGTCACCTAGAACACTGCATTAGCAAATTCTGAGCCATTGCTTCTAGGAGAAATACAGGGGTAGGTCCCTGTGAGCCTCTGATCAAAACATTTTCTTCAAACATTCAATGCTTAACCTTGTTTCATGTGTGTTTCTGTTTAAAGACACCTTATCTAATACATATTGTGGATTCATTCATGTTGAACTCACCGCCAACAGCACTATAACTCATGTCTGAAAGAAGCTTATCTAGCTCATGCATTTTCTCCATAAGACACATCACAGCTTTCTTGCACTAGGAACACTAGACGGCACATCAGCACTACACTTGGGGGCCATTTTAAACAGTGAAATCACCAAGAAAAAGCACAAAAATTAAAAAAATGTGACACTAAGTGGACTGCAGAAAGGACACTTGCTTATGACATGAGAGCTGAGACAAGAAGGCAAACCATCTTCTTATTCTACCTCAGCTGGGAATGTGAGCATCAGATTCAAACTTTTCATCTTGCTGTGAATGACTGTGAAAGTTCTGTGAGAACTGATCTTGGGGTTACAAATAAATGTTAGCAACCAGGAGAATTCTCAAATACGGAATCCTCAGATAGTGTGGATCAACTGTATTATGTTAATAACTTACTGACAACTGATCTCCCCAAAGAATTCTGTCAACCTAAAAATAAAGAGCCAAAATGAGAGGCAGAGAGGTGTTTATTTTGAGATCAAAGAATAACAAGCTGGGGAGCACAGATTCATATAGAAACTCAAAATAGTTTCCTGCTAGGGAGTAAAAATCAGGGGCTTTTAAGGGCAAAGAAGGGAGGTTCTATTACAAAAAATTTTATTTGGAGTTGGAGGCAGAAACTAGACTTGGCTAAGCATTGATTGGTTATTGATTTCATCTTCAGAAAGCTCACAATCCTCAGTCGTTGTGACCAGGATGTATGTTCTCCTGCTGACTTCTCAAACAATTGCTGGTAAAACAATTGCCATTTTGACCCAGTCCAATGTTCAAGACAGCAAGGCAGTTTCACCGGAAAGGCAGGTCTGATTCCATTTTCAAATGGCTCCTCTATAGTTAAATTTGACAGTTCTAAGAATATAAATTCTCTTAAGTGATATATGTAACTTGTGGTTGTATTTTGCTTTGGATGGGGGAGAGGCTGTTTTCCTTTTTTTTTTTTTCCAGATAACCAAATGCCATTGTAATTCTCATAATTTGAATTGTCTCATAATTTCTCAAGTTTCAAGCTTGAAATTCCTTTGAGGTTGAAGCAGGACAGACTATGAAATTTTTTGCTTGAATGGACTGAAAGTGTGAATGAAACATCCACCATGTGAGAGCATAGCTGTTCAGCACAGGGCCGATGCTGGCTGCCAACTCTGGCACATACGTCTGGACCTCGGCATGCTCTGAATCCTCCCTGTGCCTCAGCTTATTTACTTGTAAGTGGAAAATAATAGTGCAGTCAGATAGCAAAGAGTCCAGACTGAGGTAAGGAGAGATTTTATCCTAAAGGATTACTCCATTTAAGAGAAGGAGCTGTTGCAATAGGGGGAACGCTCTGACCACGAGATCTGCAAGCATCTCAGATGTTAGGCGCTGCCCTGCCTACCCTAGTGGGCTAATGGGCTCTGAAAAGAGGTCCTTTGCATGGCAAAGGCATAAATGGGCTTAAAATCTGGGTTTTGGGGTCTGAAGCATCTGCTCCTTAGTGCATAGTCAGCCTTCGCTATGCCTCAGCTCCCTCACGCTGGTAACGGATTTCCCATAAAGGTGGGCTGTGGGGAGGACTCGGTGAGAGTGCAAACAAGTGGGTCCCTGGAACAGTGCTGGGATGTCACAAGAATGACAATCTGGAAAAAGATGCTTTCTAAATGAACTGTGTTAGACAAGACCTCATATTAGAATATTACCAAATTCACTGCAATCTTCTGGCTACTGTGTCCCCACTTCTGTCTGTGGGACTATGTATGAGGTGTGGGGGAAGCAGGTGGCAGGTAGCAGTTTGGTGACAGTACCTATTAATCACTTTTAGTACTAAAGCTCATTTAAAGTAATTGTGTGTCCATTAAAAATATATCTTTGGCTCAAATTGGAGAAGAAAGTGATGAAACCCCACTATACTCTCTTCTAACAGTACATCATTTTGAAGGATAATGCATTGAATGCCTAGAATTTAACATCATTCTCCAGGAATACACCGTGAAAATGCTGTGAGCAGAGATCTGATTTTAGTTTGAAATTATACTAATCTATTTGAGTTCTTAGCTCTGAACTTACAAAATCTGAATTTTGAACTAAAAAAAAATAAGCCTTTTGTCCATTAATTTCTATGAAAGTGTTGATAATCTGCTCAATTCCTGTAGGGTAAAGGTTGGCCTGTAGGCCCAATTATCATAAATTCCTATTATTCCAACAGATATTTATTGAGTGCCTGTGTTGTGGCCCAAACTTTTTCCTTGTCCTTCTCCTTGTGGTGCTCTGTTTACCACAGAACAGTCTGCATGTGACAGCTTCACTCAGACAGAGGCTGCTGGTTCCTTAGAGAATTGAAGCTTTGGAAAGGTACATATAAAACCCTCTGCTAACAGTGTCCTTGGTTTCTCAGAACGATACTCAGAGCTTGGAGACATCAGTGTTTTTTTGCTTATATGACAGTCTTTCTTCCCTTTGCAATTTCTGTCTGAGCCAAAGGTCTTTTTAAGACATAGTTTTTCTTTTTTTTGTTTTGCTGAGGAATATTGGCCCTGAACTAACATCTGTTGCCAATCTTTCTGTTTTTTTGCTTGAGAAAGGTTAGCCCTGAGCTAACATCTGTGCCGGTCTTCCTCCACTTTATATGTGGGATGCCTCCATAGCATGGCTGACAAGTGGTATAGGTCCACACCTGGGACCCAAAACCAAGAACCCGGGCGGCCAAAGCAGAGTGCACTGGATTTAACCACTAGGCTACAGGGCCAGCCTTGAAGACATACTTTTGAGAAGAACATTTGTTTTGAAACATAAACATATTTAAAACTGTGCAGCCTCTAGGAGTCCTTTGGTATTTGGTGGTCGAATGACCTGAAAGGTGCCTGGCCTTTCAGTAACTTGATGTCTGGGCTTTGATCTACAGCTGGAACTGCTGCTCCCTCTGATTGTACTTGGACACAGCAGCTTGATGGCTGTTCAGTTGGTTTCATGGCCATCTTGCTCTGTTGTTTTCCTCTTATAAACAGTTAGAGAACAGGAGAAGAAAGACAAAAGGTTAGCTGTGTTCCGAGGAGTAGGGTAAAGGGCTCGTCTTGTCCTGAGGGCTCTTTGCCTTTCTTTCCAGATCTTCCCTTCTACTTCTACTTGCAGCTCCTTCCTTTTCTTCTCCTCAGCACAAGTTGTACCTTCTGAAAGCCATTCCTACCCAGGAGAAACACAATCTAAATAGGAAAACCCAGAGCACTTTACAGGCACTACTGGTCTAGAAGTCACAGCTATACCTCTGCTCTGTCTTATCTCTCAGGGTCTTGGTTTCATCATCCACACAACAGGAACAATAATAATAACCATTTCTTAGAATTGTTGTAATTAATTAATGATACAGTATCTGTAAAGGGCTTAGCATACAGTAAGTGGCCATTAAACATTAGTTACTTGCATTATTGTTACTATTATTATTATCAAATAAATTGATGCATCCCTGGGATGTTTCCATTTTAAAAGTAGCCTGTGTAAAGACATAGTCAATTAATCTCTGCAGGTGGAAGTGCAGGCATGACAGTGCCTTAGATCAGATCTGGTTTTGAGCAATTGGTCAATATCCCTGATGTCCCTCTTGTCAATACTCCACATGGCCTCAGGGCGCTGTGAGTGTGGTCACAGAGAGAGGGAAATGAGAAGAGAGACTGTGCAGAATAGGAGTTGCAGGTCAATTCTTCCCTAAAACTTAATGTGCATTAAACTATCCGAGAAATAATTTTTAAAAATAGAAAGGCATAGATTCCACAGGCAGAGGCAGGCCTGGGGCCCTGGTGATTGATCCCAATGTTGGCACTGTGTGACACCCATTGACTCCATAGGAAAAGATGTGCTTAGGGGGAAATCACCCTGTCTGTGGCTCACCCTTCCAAGGTATCCAGTGCAGTTCTAAGGGAAATATTTTACAACTCCAAGGTGTAGACAACTGACAACAATGAAAAATTCTTCTTGTCTGTAACCATGTAAACTCTGCAGTGCTTTGAAGATGCAGCTGACCTCCTCCCCATGGTACAAAAGGCCACTTGCCTCCATTTTTACATTCTTGTCAATATTCTCGATCTATAAAAGCATTTGTTCTCGGATTCTTCTTCACTGTAATTGACTGTAACATCTTACTAGGTCCTTCATTGACAATGGTTAAATAAACTCTTTAACATCTGTTCAATTTATAAATGTATGGGAATCTATATTTCGCCTTTGTTTGAAAATCACTTTTTGACAATGCCCTAGTGACCCAGCTCAGGGTGTTAGTACTCTTTGTAGACCCACTAGAACAGGTCTGTTTGATTCTGCCTTTTTGTTGATCCATAAAGAATTCAAGATAGAGTCTCATTGCTGTCAACTCTACGCTGATTCTGAGTCATTGTTGCTTTAACATCCAGTGTCTCAGAAACTGTCGTGTTCCAGGTGCACGTCTCAATGCTCACAGAGGGAGATGGGTGAGAACTGGAGAAAACAACCATCACTCAAACTGCTAAGATAAATCCAGGTTCACAAATACTACAGTCTGTGTGACTGGATCTGCATTCACTTCTAAAACATATAATGATTTTTATAAGATTGAGGAAAAACAACTTATAGTTTTGATTGAATTTTGGTGAGTCTTGTTTTCTTAGCAGGGAAGCAGAGGGATGGCTTTCCAGGACCCCCAGCCAGGGTGGATGGTGATGAAACCTGTGAGGCCCAGGCCTCCTGGTTCACTGGCCAGCATGCCCATCAAATCTGGGTCTCCAAAGTGAGGAAGATCTGCCTCGATTCCAGTTAGTGGAAGGCAGTTCATAAGGAAAGCATGGGCTTTGGCGCTTGGGCCTTTGGCAGAGACTTTCGTCTTTAGGGTTGGTACTCTCTTCCTTAGGGTGGAGTGCCTGTCCCTCTCTCCTGCAGGCAACGTTCCAGTACCACGTGAGGAACACACAGGGTGCCTAGTGCTTGCAGCTAGCAGGACTGTGAAGGCATCCTAGCCAAAGGGAAACAAGTAGAGGCTCCTAGACTCTGTTCTCAACCTCAGGTAGGTTACTCTTTGCAGGGAGATAAGGCCCAGCGTGGGTTTTACCAACAACAAAAGGCAAGAGGATCAAATTGCTATCAGCCGCATTGGTAAAGAAGTTGGAGGAGTGGAAACCTCTGAAGCCTGGAGTGATTTGATTGATTACCTAATTTTGAGATGTCTGCTAGCTAGTTTAAGACCTTATTCAAAAAATCACATTTGCAACTGCTCTTGTCAATGCATAGAACATTGGGAAATAATTTTTAAAAAGTGAATAAATCAGGCTAAGGGAAGATGAAGGACGAAAAACCAAGAGGACTCCAGGGAAATGTTAGTGTACCTAGTGGTGCAGACTTCCTGGTTTCTTGTCCAGAGACATAAAGCGGAAGCAGGATGGAATACCAGCAGGCATGCGTTTAGGCGATCCTGAACTGCACGTGCTCATCCTAGATCCTCTCCATCTCGGTGGGAGATGAGCTGCATCAGAGCAAAGGAGGTGGGAGTCACGGGTGGAAGCTGAGCTCTCTGGAGCCCACGAGCAGCTCTCATGACCCAAGTGTGATCCTCTTAATAGGGGTTTTCACACAGGTTCTTTGCACTGCCCCATAAACACTTACATAGGACTTCTCAGAGCAGAGCACTGGCCAGGTCGCGGTCTCGCAGGGGTGGAAGGACCTGGGGTGATGGTGGACCTGGGGACCAGAGTGGCCAGAAGAGGAAACCCAGGAACTTTGGGAAACCATAGGAGGGGCAGCCCAAACCACACAGAGCCAACAGGTGTCCTTGGTATTTGCCCTGAATTCTGGAAGAATAAAGGGTTGCTCCTTAATTCTGTGAGGACGTCAAGTGACAGGGATAATCCTATCCAGCCTCCCTGTCCCCAGGGAGCATGTCCAACGTTAGCGACCAAAGCTCTGGGAACAGCTGGAATTCCACCCTGAGTCTCCGCCTGTCACCAGGTCTCAGTGCCCCAGAGAAGGGACATAGGGAGGTGGCCATGATCAGCTTGCAGCAGTGCCTTCCTGTGCGCTGACCGCTGAGAATAAAGCCTGGTTCTGCATGCTCACCCCAGCTGGGAATGTGACGAGTAAGTGCTGTAAGGGCTTGCTATCAGCATCATTGTCACCGCTACTTCACTCAACTGTTTGTGAGCATCTAGAGGCACAGAGCTTTAGCTCTGGAAGCTCCTCAGCGTATAGCACTCCATCGTGCTAGTTATGTGGATGGAGCTGGTGGGGGGGTAGTTAGCTCCTCAGCTGTTGGGTAACCGTTCCACGCATCTGCTGCAAGGCTGCCTGTTCAGACCCATGTGGCTCCTCCTAGTGGTTGTGTCCCCAGAATGTTGCAGAGATGAAGGCTGAGAAATGATCAGAGGAACAGTGTGTTACATTTTTGAATGTGAGCAGCTTGTCTAAGTGTTTTGAGACATTATGCTATTTCATCTCTATAATATATGCAGAGCAGGGATATATAACAGAGATGGATCTTATACTCAGCAAACTAAGGGGAAAATAATTATTACTACTATTTACTGAGTGTGTATTATTGCCAAGAACAGTTATAGGCACATTGCATTTATTATATCTTATCCTCACACAAACAGAATGGTGAGTAGAATTTTCCTGGTTTACATTGCCCTGCCCACAAATATCCATGTAGAATTTCAGGCCTCTCAGTAACCCTGGAATATGGTATTATTATTTCCATTTATGTCGTGTTGTGAATGTGACCCATGGTGCATGGCAAGGTTAACCACATGGTCAGGGACGCACAGCTCACCAGTGGTCGCACCCAGACACTCTGGTCACCCTCCAAAGGAGTCTGTGACTTTGTCAAATTATTGACCCTAGACACAGGACCCAGGGTAATAATGATAATCATTCTTTATGTTTGTGGATATTGTGTGATTTACAGAATGCCCTCCCGAGTGTTGTGCCTTTAAGGCTTGGGCCATGGGCTTGGTCACATCTCACAGTCTGTTCTGTTCCTGTCCCTCATCGTGGTTACATGGTCCAAGTCCAGGTTTGCACTCTTGTCACTCAACCTGCAGCCCAACCTAGGGAGAACGCAGAGGCGCGCCCAGAGTCAGATCTCAGTTGAGACACACATGGTTCATTGTTTCACTTAGCCTCTTGTATTTGTTAGCCATTCTCCCCTTTAAATTTGAATTTTACAGGAATATGCTTTTATGTGAAAAGCATTAGCTTCACTTGAAAGATAAGAAATATAAAACAATATGATATAATGAATATGCTACAAAAAATGTGATAAACAATATGATACAACTAGCACCAAACATATTGGTCATTTAATTTCAGCAAATATAAATGGACTAAGTTTTTACAAAAAAAAAAAGATTTTCAGTTTGGCTAACAAAGTAAAATCAAAATCTAAGTGTGTATATGAGAGAGAGAGAGAGATGGAAAAAGGCTAAAAATAAAAGGATTGTCAAAGACACACTGGGGCAAATGAAAATAAAAATGCAGAGTAGCCATCTTGAGGCACCCCAGTCCATGCCGGCTGGTCCTGCTGACACTCCCTGGATCTCTATGCTCCCTGTGGTCCTGTGTGACTCCTCCTCACATCCATTTAGCTTGAGCAGAGAGTGATGAAATATACACAGGCTGAAAAAGGCTTGGTGCGTCTGATGAACTAGGCCTGGACTTAGAAGGGGCAAAGCTAATTCTTAGAAATTGGCTGTGTCTCCTCCAAAGCATGGCAAGCCAGTAATTTATATGTCAGTGTTGCCAGACTGTGAATATGCTACAGCTCACCCTACTGGTTAAAGTCAGAAAAAAAAAAAATAGAGCAATTTTATAACCACTGAAAGGTGTGCTGTTATTTTTGTTTCCCCCAAAGGAAGTGACGTGCTAGGAGAGGAAATATAAATAGCCCTCTCTGCAATAAAAACAGCATTTCTACTTGAGACGATTTCTAAAGCTGCTGGGATGTGCTTGACTATGTGCTTCAGAGCTGCCAAAGCACATGCGTGACTCATTTCTAAAGGATGGAGCTGGAATGGGGAATTGAGTGTGAATATCCTACAAAACAATGAAAAGACCACAAGGCCAACAAGTATGTGCGTGTGTATGGATGTGTGTGCCTGTGTTTGTGCATGTGTGTATGTGTGTGCAAGCATACGTGTATATGTGTGTGTACGCCTGTGTGCACCCATAGGTGGGATCCAGTGCTCCCATTCAGATCCTAGGGAAATTCTGGGCCAGTCATGGAGGCCTCATCCAGAGACCTAGCTGGGAATTAGAAGTCGTCCTTGTGAAGGGTGTTCAGGCTCCTGCATGAGCTCTGGTAAGGCTTCTAGAAGTTAGACAGGTTCCCCTTTGCTCTTTTCTTTCCTTCCCGCTCATAACCAGTGAAGGATTTTGAAGACAAAACATCTGGGGACCCCTTGAGCCATGCAAACACTTGGCATTTGCAAATGCCATTGACTCACACACTCTGGGACCCTTGTAAATGATTCCGAAATGGAAAACAACCTTGCTTTCCTCAGAGTGAAGCAGTAGCTGTGAGTTATCCTCTACTTTATTGGAATGGTAATAAAGTTCATCTTCTTCATTCTCAGGGCCTCTCCACTCCATGATTACTTCTGTGAGTAGAGTGATTAAAGTTGGAGCAGAAATCCATTTGAAACCAATTCATACTTTGTCTCTGTTTTCCAAAGGGATAAGGCTGATTTGTGGAAACAGACTCTGATCCATTTGTCCAGACTGCAGTCCAGACAATTACTTTTCACATTTGAACATGTTTTATAATGTAACCCTCTGATGTTTCTGGGTTCTGGAATTCTTTGTATTGGTGTCATGCTCCAGCAAGTGAGTGAGGATGGTGGGGAGGGCTGACTTGGTGTCCAGATCCTAGGGGATCACAGGAGAAGAGGGAAACAAAGGGGCCCGTGGGATGGAGGCTGCACGGGCTCCACCGGGAGCTGCAGGACCCAGGCTCAAGCCTCTGTGCATCCTGCTGGCAAACACTTTGGGACAAAGTGGGTCCCATGGCCTCTCCATGGCCTGGGTGGTGGTGTGCTGCCTCCCTGAAGGACAGGCAGGATGGGCATGAAGAGGGGACCGGCTGAGCCCCAGGCCAGGCTCTGAGTAAGGGTGACAGAGAGGGCCCAGAAGGCGCTGTCCATCTTCCAGGAGAGAAAGGAAGGGGACTCCTCACCTGAGCACACCTGGCCCAGCCAGGACTACACTCCTCCACTGGCTTTGGGGCCACCAGCAAAGGGGCACTGTCAACTCCCGCTCCATGAAGGGAAACAGGGTCAGGGTGACTTTGCACTTCAAAACTGCCAAGCTTAAACTTCTATTTTAGACCAGGGTTGGTAACTTTTTCTTCAGGGGGCAGATAGCAAATATTTTAGGCCTCTAGAGCCCTCAGGCTCCGGCACTGCTTACTGTGCTGTTGTTGAAGCATAGACCTTGCACATACAGGTGGGTGTGGCTGAGTGTCAACAAAGCTGCATTCACAACAGGCCTTAGCCTGCCAAAGTATTTTGCTGACTTCTGTTTGGGCCTAAAGATTTGGGAAGGGTACTGGCTGACAAAGTTACCCTTCCAGCTGGGGGCAGCTAGATGAGATCTCCCAAGCAAGGAAAAGGAGGCAAATTCAAAGGGCAGAGGATTCAGACTCTTGTTGGGAGGAATCCTCTGCTGCCCCTGGAGATGGAGTCTTGGGTACCCAGTTTATGTTGAGGGTCTGGAAGCAGCGTACATGCGGAGAGTTGCTCGGTGGAGGTGGACGCGGGTCATTACAGACAGCCATATCAAGAGAAGACAGATTGGAGCAGAGAGGTGGATGGCCCTTCCCCACTGCGGCCGAGGCCTTGCAATACCCAGAAGAAAGGAAAGGTAGAAAATCTAGAATTTCACTAAACTGAAGACAGCAAATTTGCTGAAGGATGCATAGTCCTGGGGTGGCTGACCCTTATTACTGTTTGCGATTAGATGGAGTAGAAGATTGAGCCAGAGACTAGCTTTAATTATAGGAATGTGATTCAAATCCCATTTTTACAAATGGGTATATCTCCATGAAAATCATGTGAGCCACAATGCCACACATTTATTGGCAAAAGGTAATAATGGGGCAGGGAAGCTTAATTTTAAGCAGTGTCCGTGACTTCCAGAGAGGAGCCTCACCTGCACCTGTGCTGGGTAAATCTGTGAGAAGTTTAATGCCTTCTGAGTTGAGTAGAAAGCAGGTCTTTCCCGGGACTTGCTCTGAGGAAACGTCTGGTGATGTGAGGACAGCTGTTCCTGAGATAGTAACAGGAGTGCCAGTCTGTGTGTGTGCATCTATTCATTTTCATATTTGTGTTATTCTTACTCTCTAACTGCCAGAATGAGCCTTCTACTTCCCTTCTGTGCACTTCCCACAGACCCCCTAAGTTTCAGTCTCAAGGTGAGAGATACTCCTCTGTAATCAAGGTTAATTGGATGAGAAGCTGAATATAAATTTGGACAATGGCCAGACCATTTATGATAGTAGAACTCTGTACAACCTCTGCAACAACAGGCCCACCACAACCTCTGCAGGAATCAGCCAAGAATTGTCAGCACTTGGTCAATGATGGCCAACTTCCCTGAGTATTTTCCCTTACTCCCAAAGTCAGGACCAACTGGGAAAAGCCAAATCAATCACCCAGAACGTCCTGCTTCTAGTTAGCCCACCTCCAGTTTCCCAAGGCCAACAGCCTCTTATCAGGACACCCCTGAAGCTATCCCTTTTTTACTGTAAGCTCTCCCACTTCTCTGCTTGCCTTTGAGTCTCTGCCAAATGCAAATAATGGTGGCTGACTCCCTTGCTCTAGCAAGCTCTGAGGGAATAGCCTCTGCTTACTTTCATTTGGGTGGGCTTTCTTTATTTCTACACAGAGACCCTTGACTCCTGCTCTTGCCAACAGAAGAGCACACAGGAGCTGAGGGAAGAAAAGGAGGTTTCCTCTTTCATTGCTCTTCTCTCATGCTTTTGGATTGGGAAATCTGGTGTCAGGGATTTGGCTACCAAAATTCAAAGAAAACTATTTGTCTAATAAATAAATAGTCTCATTCACTTGCTTATAGAACTTTTGATAATTTTGGTGCAACATGGAGCAAAGTTTCAATCTGCATCTTTATTTCTTTTCTGTTTATTAGAACTTTATTGTTTTTATTTCTGATTATTTTCAACCAAGTATGTATGATGATATGTGTAACACTAAGACAATGAAACATCCCATTGCCAACACTGATGATTGGCTGGAACCGTTGGAGAAGCAGTGGAGAGAAGAAGTTGAGATCCACTTGTCTTGTGGAATGAGATACCTAGACCTGATTCCTGGCCTCACAGCTCACTGGGTGTGTGATCTTGTTTCCTTATCTATAAATACGTTTATAAAGTGTGCCAATCTTGTGTGACCTTCGTGAGGATTAACTGAAAATACAGTTGATATACATTAAAAACACTTAACATGTTGTGATCTTGTGATTTATAACAAAAAATATATATTTGGTCTTTGCCTTGTTTCTGGCAGGGAGCTTCTAAAACCTTTGGAATTTCCTAAGCGATAAGAGCCATAAAGGTATCTTGATATTCATAACAAGTCCTGGTCAACCATACCTGAGTTTACATTGATGAGGTGATTTTTGGAAAGCCCCTAAGGATGGGGGCTGGTTAGAGGGTTGTAACTTTCCGTCCCACCTCTTGAACCTCCAGGGAGGGGAGAGGGGCTGGAGGCTGAATCAATCACCAATGGCCAATGATTTAATCAATGATGTCTATGTAATGAAGCCCTTTTAAAAACCCAAAAGGACAGGACTTGGAGAATTTCCAGGTTGGTGAACCAGAACACATCCATGTGCTGGGTCCCACACTTCACAGGGAATAGAAGCTCCTGTGCTGGGGACCTTGCCCTATGTATCTCTTTATCTTTTTATTCATATCCTTTAATACTCTTTGTAATAAACTGGCAATCTAGTAAGTAAAAGGTTTCTGAGTTCTGTGAACTGCTTCAGCAAATTAATCTAAGGAACGGGTCATGGGAACCTTTAATTTGATCCATAGCCAGTTGATCAGAAGAGCAGGTGACAACCTGGACTTGTGATCGGCTCCAAAAGTGGGGACAGTCTGACGGGACAGACTGACTCCTTAACCTGTGGGGTCTGATGCTATCTCTAGGAAGACAGTGTCAGAATTGAGTCAAATTGCAGGACACCCAGTCAGTGTCTGTGGAGAACTGAGTTAATTGCTTGGTGATGTTTGGAAAAAAACCACAATGGACACATCAGCAGGAAATGTTGAATGCTGCTATCATTATTATTGCCAAAGTGTGAGAAAATGGTTAGTGACAACTAGTAATGTGCATATGGATGACTTACTCATCTTATCATGGAATGATGCTCTTTGTCTTTCTGTTTTTATTTTCTACATGATGTAATTTTGGGATTTTTTTTTTACTTGGTCTCAGAGCCAGTTACATCAAGATTTTTTACAATTTGCAAAACCTAAAATGCTTTAGGCTCAGTTCGCAGTAATTATTCACCTCTGGGATGTCTAGGGGCTACAGGAGGTAATGAAGTCATGCCAGGACTTGGGGGACTTGCAGGACAGGTCCTCCGAGCTCCCCTCGTCTCTGGATTCTGAGGTCTAGATGTATCCTGTGGGGAAAAATGTCTCAATTGGAGCTGTGTGCTGCCGGTAGACAAAGTGGTGGCATTTAGTGGGGTCCCTTATCTATGTCCATGGGGAGCCAAGTAGGTCTGGAAGACACTACAGGTCATTACATCCGCTGCTTGGGTCTAGCCTTCCTTGTGATTTGTGTATATTGGCAATGCATTTCCTTAGAGGGTTGATGGGAGAAAACTAATCAGAATTTCACATAGCCCTGTACCTCCAAATTGTTCTCTTGTTGGGGACATGTGCTGTTTTGGAACAAGCCCCTAGGACAATCTGCTGTCTGGGCATCTCAAATGACCCTCCACTGTTGATGTGGACCTTGACTATCTGGCTGAAGTACTGGTTGTCAGGTTTCCACTGTAAAGATAATCTTCCCCACCCCGTCTCCATACTGCAGTCTGCAAGGGAGTCAGCCTGTGTGGCCCACACTGAAGGGGTGGGGAATGATGTTCCACATGCTTGGAGGTGGATGTCTACATAAATTATTAGGAATTTTTCTGCAAAGGGGATTTGTCCTTCCTTCCACCCCATTTATTTATTTATTCAAGCTTTTATATCACTATAGCTCACTGATATTTATTTTTAAACTTGGGTTATAATGCAACATTACATTATTTTCTTGCTAAAATGAATCCAGCTTTGGCCATTGGGAACTCTTTCAGTTGGCTGCTGTGTCTCGTGTCCCTTTGACATACCCCATTGTGGTTTTTTTTTAAAAAATCACTTTTTACTTTCTGGCACTACAAGAAATTCCAGGCTCATCTCGTACATTTCCTTCCCCATGCCTAGAACCAGCCATTTCTCAATGGAGTCCTCATTCCTTTGATTGCAGAATGGCATGAGAAATCAAGATCTGGGTGCTATGAGTGTCATTGACTCTAGACCCCATCAAATCACAGAGTAAGGAAATATATGTATGTATACTAGCCCATGTACATACACATATCTATAAATACTTCTACACTCCTTTGTTTCTATATTAAGCTAGACGTGAGTTCATACTGATGTCTACAACTCTAGTCCAGTACCACACGGACCATTCTAGCCCTCCTTCCCTAGCTTATTGGTAAACGCCCACTGCAGCAGTGAGAAACCTGGCTCCTCCACCTGCCATCCATTCATTGTTCAGTTCTGGTATACATATGTGGTAGAATCAGAATTATTAACCCTGGCTCTCCTGACATGCAGCGGTACTTACGTGCAGTTCCTTTGCCTTTTAGTATAACAGATTTCACTCATTTCCAAAGTTATTAACGTCAGCACTTTTCCTCCCACAACTTCAGGGAGATTGTTTCATACGTTTGTAACACAATTAGGTTGTTTTGCAAATTATAGATTCCATCCTGGGATTCCACAACCTCCTAAATAATTTTTTAAGTTTGTACAATTAAAATTCATTCTTTATGCTTTAAAGTCCACTGGGTTTTGACAAATGCATTATGTCATGTATGCACCTTTACATGGTCATACAGAATAGTTTTACTGCCCTAAAACCCCCAAGTGCTTTACCTGTTCAACCTCCCACCTCGAATTCCTGACAAACCCTATCTTTTTATTTGTCTTTGTTCTTTTGCCTTCTGCAGAAAGTCATATAATTGGAATCATACAGTCAGTCTGTAGCCTTTTCAGATTGGCTTTTGGTAAAAACACTTAAAGTTCATCTATGTCTTTTCATGGTTTTATGGCTCATTTACTTTTATTGCTGAATAATATTCCCTTGTATGGATGGACCACAATTTATCATTCGCTATGGAAACACATCTTGATTGCTTCCAGTTTTCGGCGATTATGAATAAAGCTCCTATAAACACTCATGTGCACGATCTGTGTGCGTATAAGTTTTCAGATCAATTGAGTAAATATGTAAAAGTGCAACGGATGGATTTTATGGTGAGTCTATGTTTAGTTTTGTAAGAAACTGTCTAACTGTCTGCGAGTGTGGCTGTTCCATTTTGCAACCTCATTAGTGACCGGAATCGTCAATTTTGTGGATTTTGGTCATTCTAATAGGTGAGTACTGGTATCTCCTTGTTGTTTCCATTTGAGGTTCCCTAATGTCAAAAGGTGTTGTGCATCTTTTTTAAGGTTATTTGCCACTTGTATATCTTCTTTGATGAAGTAGCTTTTCAGATCCTTTGCCCATTTTTTAACTGGATTGTTTTCTTGTTATGGAGTTTTAAGAGTTTTTAATGTATTTTGGATACAAATCAGATATGTGTTTTGCAAGTATTTTCTCCCAGTATGTGCCTTGTCTTTTCATTTTTTTGAAAAATTATTTTCAAGAATAAAAGTTGTTAATTTTAATAAAGTCCAACGTATAATTTACTCTTTCATAGGTCTGCTTTTGGTGTTGTATCTAACATTCTCGTCAAGCCCGTGG
The DNA here is from genome assembly GCF_021613505.1 of Equus quagga. Lineage (NCBI taxonomy): Eukaryota > Metazoa > Chordata > Mammalia > Perissodactyla > Equidae > Equus > Equus quagga. The sequence goes on from NC_060268.1 coordinate 72,739,913, forward strand.
TTTCCTTGATCTTCTCCTATGTTTTCTTCTAGAAGTTCGACAGTTTCACATTCAGGTCTGTGATCCATCATGAGTTAAGTGCTGTCCCTTCTATGCTCTCAGCCCATTTGCTCTTGCCTGACTCTTCTGGAGGCAGCCACACACCATATTTCTGAAACTAATGGGTACTTATATCTTGGAAATGTGAACAGTTTCTAAATAAAAATGAAATTTTCCATTTCCCTCACCATCCAACAGATCTGGAATGTTATGTTTTTCAATATTAAGCACGTTCCTCACTGTGGGATATGTCAGATTATTAAATGTACTCGTGGACATTAGGAATCTCCAAACCAAGGAGAGAGAGGTCAATGTTCCCAAACTTTTTGATTCCAAGACTATTGACCATACATCTCTATTTTCCCAATTGAGTCCTGTTGCCTGGGGATATTATTAACATCTCCTCCTTTCACTCCCCAAAGCGTCTTGGTTTGGACAATCCGTTGTATAGTGATTCTAAACATTGATCTTTTTTCATGGAACACTTATTTAGCATCTCACAGGTCAGTTTGGGGAGAAAGCAGTCCTAATTTATTAGAATGGGTTTCTCTTTTCTTCTTACAATCCTTGTTCTTCCTGAATCTTCCTCTGACAGTACCATTTTCTTTAAGTCCTTCTTTCCTAGGATGCTACTCTTTCCTCCTCACCCTCAGTTCAAACACAAGAAGCAAGTGAATACATCCCTCTCTATTGCTGCTTCCAGACCATCAGTGCTCTGTTAATTTGCAATAAATTTTTACCATTTTGGTTATCCTTCCAACTACCTTTATTCATTTTTATTATATTTATTGCCAATCTATAATGACATTCTAGAGTGTCTTCAACATTTCATGATGCCTTTATCCCCTTTCTCTCTAACTCATTCAGGGATGTCATGCACAGGAACCTCAGTGCCCACAATGATAATCCTCATCAAGTTCTGGCCTCATGATTTTGATTTTGCACCTCCGTTCCTCCCTTTGATCATCATCCAGATCTAACTGTTTGTCACATGTGGCCCTCTCTCCTAGCCCATCCTTCCCAACAAACCTGCTCTTCATCACACCAGCTTGGCCAATACCACCAAAGACCCTGATGTTGGGCAGCCTTCTCTAGAATGCACTGCACTGATGCTCCCAGGAGAAAAACTCACAAAACTAGACTGATTTGTTCAATGGTTGATTGGGTTGCAGCCATGAACACTTCACCAGTGACTACATTCTCCCGTGGAGACACTGTTACCCATGATGACCAGGTTTAAAAAATACCATTGCCATCTGGTGCCAGGTGGTACATTATGCTTTTATGCATTGACTTGATTATCTCACCAATTGTAATGAACATTGTTCCTTGTAAATTTTAAATATTAGATACTCAAATTTACAAATAGAACATAACACATTCATTAAATGAGGACCACTCCTACTATATAATTTAAACACATATGCTTTTTAATAAATTACCAAATCACAACACTTGCATTCAAGTTCTTCATTTAGTTCTTGCTTTTCTGAATAGACCTACTAATTGCTGGAAGTTACAGTTTTTTTCAAAGCCATGTTTTCATTTTCTGTTAGAGATTCCTGGATAAACTACCCCCCCTCCGAATAAAAGGACGTCTTAAAACAATCCTCAGTCATTTTTAGTTTTCTACTTTCCTTTACTATATATAAAGAGGTACTCATTACTTGTCACATATTTTCAGTGAACCACCTACCTTTTCCAGGCTAAGTAGCTTAGAATATTGGCCAGACTCTTAAATCCAAGTGAAATAGGATAAACATGATAGTACCAATTAATGTTATAATTATTCATTTAATATACACTTTTTACATAGGATTTTTTCTTACTGTCTAACATGATTTTATCATTAACTATTGCATACCAGGGAAAAATCTTGTTGAATTAGCCAAGTCCACAAAGCCCTGACCAGGCGGATGCTGAACGACTACTCAGACTCTGCATAGGGAGCTTTCTCCTCAGTCTACAAATATGCAGACTGAGGATGTCTGAGACAAGAATGTAAGTGCTAACACCAGTCTTCCTCATTCCCTGGCCACAGCTCACTCGGAATGATATCGTCTAGTCTGTAAAGTGAAGAATACAGAGTTGCCCACCATCTTTCAGTGCATGTGGCTGGAGAAGATGCTCACCAAGGCTCAGGGGCTTCTGTTCCACAAAATAAGCCAATGCTTTCTTCCACCACAGTCATGTGCCTCTGTGCTCTGTTCCTTCCTGTGTCTCAGATGTCAGTCAGCTTGGCAAATCTCAAAACGTGGCAGAGAATTAGAAAGACAGTGAATCAACACATCTGTCTTCCGGAATATAAATACATCAATGAAAACCTAGCAGCACTTGGGGGCAGCCACTACTTTGTATTTTCCTGAAAGTTTTCATCAAGTGGTGATCCTGTTTTCTAGGGATGCAAGCTGATATGATGAATGCCAATGACTGATTTGGTGGAGACAGAAGAGCTAATGAGGTAGTGTTCTGAGACACACAGGAGTCACTCAACACAAACCAGATGCAATGAGAGTCATTAACACAAATGACTAGGGTTTGTGAATGTACTGGGGTCTAAATTCATGTTTAATTGGCTGTATACAGACAATTGTCTTTTTTTGTCTTTGAACCATTGTCTTTCCTATATTTCCACTTTTCTTACAAGCATTTTCTCATTAATTCACAGTTGATAAGATAGAATTTTTAAAAAAAATCATAAGCCTATTAAAATTCATTTTCATGGTAAGACAGTGTCTTGGTGAAATTCTCATTCTGGAGCTGTCAACCAAGAGGGTGACCTTCTTATACCATTTCACGCTTGTATGCCCAAGTCTGAACATGTCTCTATGTCTTCATTAGAGGACAGTGTGGACCTGCCTGTGTGGCTCCCATCTTTGGGGATCAAGGTTTTCTCAGTGTCAGGAGCAGCTTCAAGGAAACCACATCCCACTTAAGTGGGATGAAAATTGGTGAGAGCTGCGGCATCTTAAAAATATTTATAAATCAGTTTATTTACAGATTTTGTATTTTCTTAAAGTACATTTCAGTTAACAAATCTGTTTACACAGGTATTCATAGGAATTAATCCCAGTTATTTTACAGATCATATTTACAAACCAGACTGTAAGTGTTCTGTGCAAAGTTGCACTGAATGTAACTATTGGCTGAAAATGGCCTGATGACCAGGCTATTTACACATACATAGTAAATTAATTTTTTGCACAATACATGGATTATTTGCACAATACAGAACACACATGGAAACCAGGTGTATCCACACCATTTCTCACGTGAACCTCTTGACCTGATGTGTGGCTGGCTGGAATGATGATGCTGATAAAAAGGGAATAATTACGTTTCCTCACTTACATCATGAAGTGAGGGCTGTGACGGGTCATGGCACCATTCATTCAAACATAGGGTGCATCTCTGTGTCCAGATCAGTTAGACACCCTCTGTAGCTTATTCTGTGAATGTTTACCCTCCTCTCTCTTGAATTCTGCCCTTCAATGCATGGGATGGTTGCTCTGGGGTCTCACTGAGGTGCTGCAGAGGGGCGTGTAGCGGAGCTTGTCTTTTGGGAACCTGTGACGTACCTCCCTCCTTTGGGCAAATTCAACTTTACCTGATTATGCTGGGGCTGCCTGTCACAGAGCCAGGCTCTCACTTAGGTCAGGCCAATCGGAGTACCCCATCCCTCTCACCACAAGATTTAGGTGAGTGCAGAGGACCCCAGCCAGGCCAACCAAACTCTTAATAGGGTTTTTCAATTTAAGGGTGAGAAAATGGGCTTTGCCTTTACATCATCATAAATTGGAAGCTTCTGGTGGCCACCATGCCTGCAGAAGAAAATGCAGCTAAGAAGCTCAATATATTGAGACAAGGAAAGATGGGAAACACAGTATTCTGGTAGGTTTTAGGTCCATTATTTTTCACAGAAGTGTGTTCCATGAAAATGAGTACTGGCTGCAAATACTCTACAAACTCTTCCCACTAGCTTTGCAAATCTTGGCCTAGGCAATTAGATCTTGAGCAAATAGGATTTTATTTTGAAATTGTTTAATCGTTTATATATATGTGTATATATACATGTATATTTTTCATGTTATATTTATATATGTATATATGTGTATGTGTTTTGCAAAATTTGAAGACCATTCTTCATGTATTTAACAATTTACTGCACCTACGGTGTGCCAGGCACTGTTCTAGGCCCTGATAAGGGCCTATCCAGAGTCCCTGCCTTTACAAAGTTTATAGTCCTGGGTTGGGGGGGGCACATGTTTAATCATAAAATCAACCAAATCACATAGTCCAAACACAAATTGTGTTTAATACTTATGATCTATTTATCTCAAAAGAAACATGGTCAGAGAATCAAAGTACCCATGAATATAGGTCTTACTTGGTTCTTCAAAACTGGAATGAAAACATGGCTACAGTAATGACTTTGGGTTGTATTATCTTTATTTTCATTATAACCTCTTCATTCACCTGTTGATTATTCTGTGTGCAAGCAAGAATTAAATTTCAGTGACTACTGACAAATATGTGTTAAGATTTAACTGATGCTTAAGTTACCTTACTATTCAAGGAGAAGATGCTCAGTATAAAATCTCAAATCAGGCAAAATTTTAATTCAAATGATCCAATCTAATAAATATGTGCTTGCTATCCTCATTTTAATCAGTATCTCGTGTCATTTCTCAGATAGAAAATTTATAATACATATCAATTTTTCTCACATGTATAGTACTGGGACAAAAATGTGACTTAGATCTCATAGTTATAAAAATTGTCCTATGTTATTTACTTGTATTATCCATTAACTTTAGGCTGCAACTGATTATCTTTTCTTTCACTCATCTTGAATGTGAAAATCTGATTTATAAAAGTAAATAGTCAAATATGTCATGTAATTCACCTGTTCAATGATTTGATTTGTTTGAATACATATTTATTGAGTATGTACAATGTATTGGACACTGCACTTGCTGCTGTTGTCACAGCTCAGAAGGAATCAGCAATGTTTCCACCATTGCAGAAGACAGTCACAGATCAAGTAATGACAGATGAGATGAGCGCTCTAAGTGAAGTGGGATTTCCTATCAGAGCAAGTCATAAGTCAACATCATTGGAAAAGAGAGCCTGTGAAGCTTCTCAAAATACAAAAGGCTTGAAAAAAAATTAAACCATGAGTACAAGGTAGCTTGCTGAAGATTTGAGAAACATCTTATTAGAATAAATCTCTGAGTTAGGGCTCAGCATTTGGATTAGGGTGAAATGCAGATAGAATGTCCTGAACATAGAGATCAGAGGAAAGAGTTGGGACAGATAAAGCAGTGGCCTTTGCGTGGAGTCATGTTAAAGATGTTAGATTAAAGTTAAGAGCAAAATGGGAGGAAGAGAGTTAGGTGATGAGATCAACATTTGAGAACAGCTCCTCAGCTCTCTCTCTCCACTGTAGCAAGTACAGCATCCGATTGCTGGAGAAGAGCAAGATTGAAGCTGAGAGCAAGAACAGGTGGCTATTATGATAGTTTAGGGGAATTACAATGGAAGCATCAACTGCATGGTTCCTAGGGATGTTGGAAAGTACCTTTGGTCTTGAGAGACATTTACTAAGGAGCACCAACAAAGCCTAGGGTGGAGGGAAGAGCAAAGGGTGCCAGCCACGTTTCTGACTTTGGATGTGAGTAGGTGGCAGTGACATTTATTGGGATTTTAACCCTTGAGGAGCAAAATGCAAAGGATTGTGAGGAAATTTTAGTTGTGGACCTTTTGGGTTTGAGGTGTCTGACATCTCTGTAGAGAAGCCAGTGGGCAATTAGATGTATAGATCCTGAGCATAAAAGTGAACATTAGATCCAAAACGTGTCCTTGGGTGTAGTCTTCTGTTGAGGACTGACTATTAGACTCAGTAAGAGGCCTGGATTCTAACCGTAGCTCTCCTGCTTACTTGCTGCATGGCCTTGAGGAGCTGATATATACTCTTGAAGCCTTAGTGTTCTCATCTAAAATCTCAGACAATATAGTGGACAAGCCATAAGACTATGTAAGCACTAAGAGATATACGTACCATATAGTAAGCACCCATAAGATTAATCCCTATGTCAAATGGAATAGACTTTGTGAAATGTCTGGAACTCTTTTGTCCAATAAAATGTATGTTGTATTTGATAGCTATAGGGAAATAAAATAGCAGAGCTATATGCGTAGATTTAAGAGTCAGACACACTTGGATTGTAATATTGAGTCTACCTTACTTGAACGAATTTCTTATTCTTTCATTCTTTATCTGAAAAATGGAGATGGATATATCTAACTCACAGAGTATTTTGAAAACAAAAACTTTTGTTTTTAAGTAATTTTAGACTTAAGGAAGAGTTGCACAGAGAGTCCGGAGAGTTTTGGTATAACCTTTGCTTCCCCTAATGTTGATATTGGACATGACTGTGTTTATTTACAAAGGCCAGGAAATTAACATTGGTGCAGTATTAGTAACTAAAGTCCAGATGTTATTGGAATCTCTCCAGCTTTTCCAATAATTTTTGTGTGTGTTCTTGTATTAAGGTAATGCTCGTCCCATAAAATGAATTTCTTCTCCTATTTCCGAGAAAGGGTTGTGTAAGGTTGATATTACGTCCCCTTTAAGTGTTTGGTAGGATTCACCAGTGAATTCGTCTGATACTAGAGATTTCTTTGTGGAAGGTTTTTAGGTACAAATTTGATTCCTTTGAGAGATATGGGACTATCCAGGTTCTTGAGTGAGCTTTGAGTGGCAGTTTGTGTCTTTCAAGGAATTGGTCCATTTCATTTCAGTCAGATTTATAGGCATAGGATGGTTTGTAAAATTCCCTTATTATCTTCTTAATAGCTGTGTGTCTGTAGGATATTTCGCCTTTCATACATGTTATTGGTAAATCATATTTCTTTTCTTTCTCTTTATTTATTTTGGTTAATCATATAGAACTTTTTTTCTCTCTGTGTTACATTTCTTTGTCTCTGTTTTTTTTTCTCTCATTCTATCAAATGACCTCTATAAAAATCCCAACTGATCTATTAAGGTTGATTTTGGGGCTCAAATATCTTCCCCAAACATTAATTTGTTGTTTAACATAAAGCAATTGAGAAGTTGAGAGATATTTAGATATGGCAATTCTCTCTTTTTTTTGCAGGGGTAGGTAGGGTGGGTAGGGTGGTAATCTACTTATATTTAGGCATATGGGGTATTTAAAGCATCTGATACACAGTAAACATTCCGTATATGGCTATGCAATTAAAGCATAAGAAGTTAAACTAGTAACAAAAATTCTAAAATAATACAAAATCTGTAGTTATTTTTTATCACACATAAAAAATGAACATAGTAATTAAGATCCTGAAGACACAGCAATTTGCATGAATATTGTGGAGGTTTAAATAGAGGCTGAGATCAAGTTTTTCACTGACATCACCAAGTCATCCAGTTACAGGTTTCAAGTGATGTCAATAACAGACACGGTCTTTGCCAAGTAAAGACAAAGTCTACAGTTCTTCAAGCCTCCCATGCCCTCTTGGCTTTGCATGCCTTTACTCCTTCTCTTTGGTACGAGTGACTGAAGATCGACTAAATAGGAAGAAATTATTGCGTTAGCTTATGTTTCAAAAGGAGGACTTTTAGGATTTAAATGCACTCAAAAGTAGCCTGATTTGGCCGGTCAGGTGAAGGGAGGATTCTGGACATCCTCAGCTCCCTGCCTCATTGCCACTCGTACAAAGCTGGGCAGAAAGCTGACAGCTCCCTATTCTTTCCCACTCTCTCTCTGCCAGAGGACTGCGAGGGAAGAATCCTTCACTTACCCTCTCGGTGATGTGCTTGGCCCCACTTTAGCATTGCTGTGCCTGAGGCTTTGGAAGTCTGGCTCTGGACTCACACCTGGAGATCAACATGGTCCTGTCCTCGCCCAGTCTAGGATGGGGGAGTCTGGGAAGACATTTGGTGGTATTTCAACAGAGGAGGGAAAGGTGACATGCATACATTCTGAGATTTGGGGAAAAGCAATGGCAGAATCTATAGGAGAAGTCAGGGGACAATCTCAAATGGCCTTGTATCAGTGGAGGTCAAGAGCACCTCAATCTAAAAGTTGTCTGTTAGAAAAGAACTCTTGTTGCCTCCCATGCTGGGTAGCATTGGAGAGCAGCTTAAATTTTATTTGGAGCCAGCAGGCCTCACTAGTGCTTATTCCAACGTGCTTATTTCCCTGCTCTGGCCCATCCAGAAGTGCTCAGGTCCTTTGAAGCGGTAGACGTCTTCCTGGGAATGTCCCTCTATCTCCATGGAGTAAATCTAATGAGCTCAATGTGGAATCAACCCCCATGGGTGAGCACCCAGTTGGGAAAAAACTAAGTAATATTTAGCAGTGAGAGCTACAATTGTCTGTTGGATATGCTTGCAGGTTCCTTTAAAGTCCAAAGTTAGAACCATGCTTATTAATTTTGGAAAAAGAATGTGCCTGCAATTTTATCTTTAATTGTTAATTAAATTCTCACTTACTGAGCAGAGTCTGGTGAGGGGAGATAGGTGATGTTTAAATCAATCCTTGTAGATCTGTATGAAGAATCACTTTGAGTCTCTGTTCCCATACCTGCTCTTTTGTAAATCCATCATGATTCTGGTCTGTCTTTGGTATGGATATCCCGATTTAAAGAGTCAGACTAAAGCAGTCATAAATTTTGGTTAAGACATCTAATGAGTGACATTGTCCTAAAAATAATGCTTTGTGTCTCTGAAGCGATGGGAAACACAGCCTTTCCCTTTAGAAACATAGATGTGACTAGGCCCAGCATCAGTACTTGTGCTTGGAATTTCCCTAAACAGATGTTGCCTTGCACAGAGACAGTCTGGGGTCCCGTCTGTGAGTGAAGGTTAGAAGCAGGTTGCTCTGCTAGCCGCAGAGTGATACACACACACATACACACAAGCACACATATATATATTCTAGTCAAGACTACCTTGACTGCAAAGTAGGTTTGCTTGCTCTTCTGGTGGTGAAGTTGGTTTCTATGTTGTCCAATCTCTCTGCCTGCCAGAAAATAACTGTGAATCCAGACCTCAGACCTCAGGCACTGAGCCAGCCCCAGCCTCACTCGCTCCATGTTGAGAGACTCTAGAGCCATCCTCAGTGTTTCTGAGATGTTGTGTGCCCCCTTCACCACATTCTCTTTGTCTTTGTCCCCCTCATCCTTATAAATATTCTCTGTTTTCTTCTACAACACTTGAACCAATGTGTTTGGCTTCTTCACTGGTTTCAAAGATAAATCCACTAGCATCTACATTCATTGTACTGAATATTTGTGTAGGACGTGTGCCCCTCCCTTCTTTCCTTTCTTCTTTTTCTTCCTTTCACAATGGAACAACTGATGCAACCTTTTGTCCCATGCAGAGCGATTCCCAGCTAAACTCTGGCATCCTAAACTCCTAACTTCTATCCCAGAGTGCCACAGAATCTCTCCTGAGCATTCCCTGAAAGGAGTCCTGGTGAATTCAATTTATTTTCTCTTCATATGAGAAAAGCAAAAGAGTCCAAGATAAAATAAAAAGCACAAGGAAAAAACTGATTTCGGGGGGTAACAGAAAGACTGCAATCTGCGTTGAGGGGAGTAGGCATCATAACAGGAGAAACTTGATACTTAGGGTGGGCTCTGGGTAATCAGATAAGGTAAGTACCATTCTCGTTAAAAAACAGGAGAGAAGGAGATTTGTAAGGACTCAGCCAAGACAGGGGGTCTTAGATTCCTGTTAGATTGGACTTTTGGGAGCTGAGGTTTATTTCAGGGAGGTCTCAGACTCAGAGGGCATTATGGATGAGAGGAGTAGAAAAGAGGGTGTCTTTTTAAACCTTTACTTATTACAATTGCTTCTTGATTTTTGACTTTTAGTTGCATGTGGATTTAGTCTTATCAGTTGGCAACTAGTTAAGTCGTTGAGTTTACTGCATCTAACAGCTCCAAAGGAAGTTGTGACTGTATTAAATGTGGAAATAGTTTTACTGGTGACCAAACAAAACCATTGCCATTTTTTAAAAGTTTGTTTTTTATTGCCACCAAATTTTAATTTTGCTAAATTTCCAGTAAAAATGTCTCAAGCCACTCTACTAGATGTTGCTCCCTAATGCTATTGCTTAGATGGTTCTAACATTTACCAGATTGTGACCAGTTCTTTTTTCTTTCATTACATGTAACATGACAACCCTTTGTAACACTAGAGATGTATCCTTGCTTTTTTATTTCCTTAGGGACAAAGTCTTCTAAATTCATTATTTCTTTCTGCATATTTTATACTGAGTTACCAAAAAATAAAAAAGGAAAAGGAAAAAGAATAGAGTGGAGAAAGCACAGAGGGTGACATAGATTGTTGGGTAGATGTCTCAGTCTGAGACTCCCCTCAAAGCTCTAATCTTGGAGAAAATGCTGGGAAGTGAGAATCCATTGGATCAGGCCACCCATGTCAATGGGCTAGTGCCTGAAATATAGTTAGGGCCTTCATTTAGAGTGATGAAAAAATTATTTCCAAAATAGACATAAGAAGTATCAAAATTGGCTATCCACATTGGAAGGGAATAAAGTGAGAGTCCAAAAAAATTTCATTATATAAGTAAATCCATATGAATTTTAGAGCTAGCTGTTAAAATAAAAACTTTTTGGAAATTTCCTTTTTGGAGATTTTGCCATATAGTTGACTTATAGTCCTTCTTTCATTTTTTTTTTTTTTTTGTATTTCAAAAAATCAATTTATTTTGCTTAGCTGAATGAAAGATTCCCTGGTAGAGGTAATGTGGTACAGAGCAGCAGAGGGCTCTTTCTGAGCCCTCCCTGCTTTGGGGTCCATACTCAGAGGCAACCACTTTTAAATGTTTGAACATGTTGCTAGTAATCCTCTCAACTCTGATATTATGTTTAACTACTGCTTTATCCACATCAGACATTTTATGTTGAGTCTCTAGTATGACACAAGAGGCCTTGGTTTCCTTTATGCTAACACTACTTCCCCTGACCATCCTAGTTGTAGAAAGTCATGAGTACCCTTAAATCATAAACATGAATCTTCATGTTTTATCGCCAAAACACAAAGCATTCTCTACTTACATCCCAGTAAAGTGGAGAAAGATATTCATGAACCTTATTCTTCCCTCCAAGTCTCCTGTTTAAATTTACCTTTATATGAGTGTTGATGGTATGTATAACCTCTTGGGTAAAATACTTAAAATGTTGGCTGTGCTTTATCAAAACAAACCAATAAAAGCATTGAGACAATCATGACTATGTAGCTGCTGTGAAAGGTAGAGCCAGGGTGTGTGCCTGTGTTCCACTTCCTTCCCTGTGGTCTGGAGGCTTGGCCTTGAGATGCTGGGAGGAAAATGTACCTGTGGTCCAGGCAGGTGGTTTTTCTTCCCTTGCAGCCCACCATATTTCAGAGTCTTGGCACATCTATGTGCTTATCGACTATTTGCATTTTTCTCTCCTACAGTCTGTCCTTGGTTTTTTGGGAAAATTTCCTATTGGGTTGATTTTATTTTTCGTATTTATATTTAGGCGCTCTTTATGTAATCTGATTATGATGTATTTATGGTGTCTTTGTTTATGGATCTCTTCCTCTAAGATTAGTGCTACTTGAATATGAGGGCCTTGCCTCTCTCAAAGTCTCTTATCTTTTCTTCCAAGTCATTTTTATTTTCAGACTGACTCTAAAATTCTTCTGGAATTTACCTTTATAAATGATGTGAGCTAGAGATCTCACTTCATTTTCTTTCCAAATGAGTATCCAATTTAAGTACATGTATTTACCGAGTAATAATTTTTCTTCTTGATTTTGAACGATATCTCTATTATATACTACATCAAGTTCCAAATTAACCCTAATGCTATCTGAGGCTATTCTCAAATGTTTTACTGATTCCCAATTCTGAGTCAATACTATATTGTTTAATACCCATGGCTTTCTAATCGGTTTCAATATGAGGAAGTTAAGTTCCCCTCTCTGTTTTAATTTTCAACATTGTTTTAGCTCTTCTAGCCCACATACCTACCCACATGTGCTTTAGAGTTAGTTTGTCAATTTCTACTAAAGATTCTGTAAGGATTCTAGTTGGAATTGCATTGATTTTTGCAGTTCAGTTTGGGGAGAAATGACATCTTCACCCCATATTGCTTCTTCCTGTCCATGAATGTCATCTCTTACTCCATTTGCTCAGTTATTTATATATGTCTCTTGGTAAAATTTTATTTTCTTCAAGAAGTTTTTGGCATCAATTTATTGACATCTTGGGAGGAAGGAGAGATAAATGCTTACGAAATCATTAATAAAATATGTTTTCGTATGCAAGAGACACAACTAAATACACGAAGGTACTTAGCTTCGGTAATTTAAAGAACCAAAGAGTAACACGCTGTGTTACCTAATATTTTCCTGTGAAAAGCGTTCTGTTAATCCATTGAAGAGAGAAAACCTTCCCAATGTGATGTTGAGGCTGTTCCCAAGTGGGTGTATTACACTTCCTAATTTCCATTCACACTGAGTCTCACAAGAACATGTTATTTGTGTCTTTTTCACATTCTATGTTTCCTGTGCCAAATCTTCCCTGAAGAGTGGTCCTACGCAATTTCTTTACTTAAGAAAGTGTATTCTATGTGTGGAATCCTTTTGCTAGATTTGGTTCCATATCTGAGATTTTATTTATTAAACGTATAAGCACTTATTATGTGCCGGACACTAAGTGCTTTCAAATAAACGTGAACTCGTTTCATCTTTAAAACAACCCTGGGAGCCAAGCACTTTTATTGCCTCTATTTTGCAGTTGAGGCACCTGGGCTCAAGGAGGTTGGTTACTGGTTGGAGCAGATGTAGGTCCAGCAGACACTAAGTGGTGAAGTCAGGCCCTGCACCCGGGGGACTACTCCTCCTCTGGGCCCTTAGCAACTACATGTGTTCCCTCTATCCCTGAAATCCACTGCATGGAGAAGGCACACAGAAATGCCCAAGAATATCTTTTTAATTTATATAAAAGAAAACTATATTCAGGCTTGGAATTTTAAAACTGGAAAGGACCAAGGCACTGATCCGATCCAGCCTCTTTGTTCTCCAGCCAAGGCTGTGGACTCCAGGAGATCAAATTTAGACTTTTGTCCAAGTCAAAGAAAGGTAATCTATTTGTTTTTCACGTATATGAAGGAGATTCAAAGAATAAATAAGATAAATGCAAAATAAGAAAAGTGTAACCAAGACTGGTGCTGATAAATTGCAAGGACTTTGTGGAAACTTTCTTCCTTTACTTTGAAAATGCCAAAGTGAAGGATTAATTAGGGGAAATGGTCAAAGTTGTCATCATATGGGGGACTAAGGAAGGTACGCTTTGAAAGGGGTTTTCAGTGTAGAAAAAGAAATTGAACATATTTAGAAATTATAAAAAATATAAATGCTAGGAAGTGAAATACTTTTTGCTAATTTTTTATCGCATTAAATTTATTTACTGCCCGTGTTTGTATTTTGAAAAAGCATTTTTTGTACAACCGTTTTTATCATCTATTAAGCTGATTATGATTGACACAATTTATAAATTACAAAGTAATGAAGACCAAAGGTTTGGGCCCCTAAATATATGTACATAACTCTTCACATAATCTGACATTTCTGAAAATATTGCATTATTTCAGTTATTACTAGTATGTGCCATTCACTTTTATTTGAAAGATTATCAATTAATTTTCTCTATTTTTATATTATAAAATATAATATTATTCACATTCTTATTCAGCCATCAACACCATCCATCCACAGAATTCTTTTCATCTTGCAAAACTGTCCATCTTCCTCTACTTTATATGTGGGACACCTGCCACAGCGTGACTCAACAAGTGGTGAGTAGGTCTGCACCTGGGGTCCAAACTGGCAAACCCTGGGCTGCCAAAGCAGAATGTGTGAACTTAACTGCTGCGCCACCGGGCTGGCCCTTATTTTGTATTTCTTTGATACTAGCCATCATAATGGTTATGAAGTGGTATCTCACTGAGGTTTAATAAAACATATTATTTTACAACATTTATTATTTCCTACGCACCAACTACTCTTAACAATACTAAAGAAGACAATTTGATAAAGTGTTTGATCTTAACCTAGTTTCTCCCTAATAGTTTGAAATTATCTTGTTAGGTTAGACCTTGACCTCACTGTTAATTAAATTATTATTTAAAACTCCAAGGGTAATGCCCAGTGTCCTTGGTCTATGAACCTGGACATCAGTGGGTATCAGGTTAAGCAGAGGGCTAATGAAGAGTCAGCTTCACAAAGAGAAGTCACGTAAGTGTGAGATTTGCCTTGTTTGTTTTTTAAATAGTAAAAACCAATAACATACTGGTCTCTCACAGGAGTCTCGAGAAGAGACTATAATATAAAAATCCAAGCCAATGGGCTTGTGAATCCATATGTTTTAAATTGACTAGGATGTTGCAAATATATGTGCTCCCTAATCCTGAACTCATGACACTCATGAAATACTAGGTAGATTATTAAAAAAGACATCTCAAAATGTGGTGTATATAATTCTCAAGATTCCTAAATCCAAAATTTGGTAAAATTGTTTCATTATCTATTTGTTAATCTCAAGTTTTTATAGAGACAGAATTACTGACTCGGTTTGAAATGTTTGCCAATAATTCTATGGGTTATTATATCCATATTTAGTAAGTTATCAAAACAAAAGGTAGGACACTTTAAAGGGAGGACCAACCAGAGTATTTACGTCTTTTTCTATGTGCTTATTCTGGTTCATGATTTCAAAAAATAAAATCACCAAAAATAAACAGAGAGATGCTGTGGCTGACACACTCTGTTTTCTTGAAATGGCAATCAAAAATGTCATGTTGATCACCAGGAAAACAACAGCTATTCTGAATCTTCAGCTCCTTATGAACTTCTCAGCTGTCACTCTCCCCTCAGGATGAGTCACAAGTCCTCCTGCTCTCCACATAATGATGCAGAAGGATGAGGGAGAGGGAGAGGCTACTGCTTTAGACTCCTTGGTATTTACTAAAAGTTCTATTTTTCTGTAAAAAAAAAATCTATTTTTATAATAATATGAGTATTAAATATTGTAAAGCAGTATAATCACCTAGGTGATACTAGACTTGTTTTTTCTTTTTCCTTTATGTTAGAAAGTGGGAGAAATAATTAGACTAATATATAAAATGCTTCTTTCACCAGAGAAATGAAAGTTATGTCTGAACTCCTTTGTCTTTCAGAGCTGCCAGGATCTTTGGGCACCCCAGTAAGTGCCAATCACACTGTAATAGAAGTCCAAGACAAAGATTTGGATTTGACTCTGGTCTGTGCATACCAGAAACTCATGTCTATTTCCCCATCAGTGAGACAGGAACAGCAACAGCATTTAAATGGGCATGATGAGGATGCAGTGATGGAAGCCTTCACCACCTGGGACTCAGCAAGTACTGTTTCCTCCCACATTCTCAAAGACCAACTGTCCTCAGGCAGGACTCAACCTAAGGACCTGACTTCCAGACCTCATTCCTGCCTGGCTCGCTCTCCTCTCTCCCTGGACATTCTAGACCCCTTTTTCCCTCTAAAGGCATGTGGTCTGTGATTATCATTGCCTGTTGCCCCATGTGAACAGTGTGCATAATCTGACTCATGTATCTCAGGGCCTCATTATGTGACCTGGAAGATTCTGACAGCCATGGCTCTGAACTCTGAACCCCCCATGCACCCATATTCTTTCTTTTACAATCATAGTGAAAGCAGAACTTTCCTAGGGTGCGATGTTTCCCTTTCTCCTGGGCTGCTGCCTTGGGAAGGGTAGGAAGCATGTTCTGAAGCATCTTGCACAGAGCTGGACACTGGCTGCTTAATAAATATCTTTTTATTGGATTAATGTGTGCCTAGTTTTGTAAGATTTAAAGGGGAAGTGGAGGTCAAAATGTCAAAATGCTCTGTTCTTTTTTTGGCTGAAAGGCCTGTTTCTAATACTCAGGAAATCCATCTGACCATGTTCTATTGTTTCTATTAGGAACAACTTTTTAAAGACTGAGAGCTAATCTGAATAATACGTTAGAATAAATAGATACATTTTTTAGTGAACAAATATTAAGGGTAAGAAGTTATAGATTCTAGTTCCAGTTAGCTCCAGGTCTCCCACATACATCTTTGTAATCATAAATAAGTCAAGAAGATTTCCTAATATTGCGTCCATAATTGAAACAGTAAGACATGGTTTTGCAGGAACAAAGAGATGACGGAGAGGATCTTGTCAAGATGGTGGTGTAGGCGGCCTCTGAACCCACCTCCTCCGAAGAATACAATCAAGTTACAACTATTCTTGGAAAAATTACCCTGGAGAGAGAATTGAAAACTGGATAAAAAGAACGCCCACAACAAGGGACAGTTCTGACTGAGGTGGAAGAGGCAGAAACTCTTTCTGGGGTGAAAAAAAGCCACCTTTGTGAGGGATGGAGCTTCATGGCCTAGTAGGAGCAAGCCTAAGGTATGCAGCCCTCCCTGGAGAAGCAGGGACCTGAGAGATGTCTCATTACCCTATAAGCATACTTCAGACTCAGCACACCTGAGACATGTCTCATAATATCTGGCTTTGCTGGCCATTAACTACAATGGAGAATACCCCCAGAAAACCTATCAGGCATAAGTGGAAAAACCCAGCCATTAAAGTGCCCATGCACAAATTCACCTGTCTCAGAAAGCAACTTAAAATCAGTAGAAAGAAAGGTGCACAGCCCTTTGGTGAAAAGAGACTCACTGATAGGCTCTGGGTGCATCTTGGTGACAGGTGAGACCTCTCTGGAGACTGAGATGTTGGCAGTAGCCATTGTTGTGACCTAGTACAAGTATGCTGACACAGATGCTGGCAGATGCCATTGGAGTTCTTCCCCTGGCCTGTCAGCCCAGGGGTCTGCCACACCCACTAGAATAGAGATTTAATCCAGCTCAGCCAGGGCAGGAAGACTTCCCTAGGGACTGGCCCCACTTGACAGCAAACCCTCAGGCTACTTGTTGGCCTACATAGACTGGTTGCCTCCATCCTCTACAGATAGGCAAATTTGTCCATCTCTGTGGAGCAGGTCCTGTGTAAGGAGCAGGTGAAGTGTGAGGGCATTGGTAAAGAGTGTGGGGGCCTCTGCAGTGGGTTGACTAGGTATGCTCCAGGGGGTCAGGAAGTGTGCATGGACCAGGACTGTGTTGATGGTGCATGTGGACCTTTTGGGGTGGGGTTTATCAGTGACAGAAGACCTGTGCTTCACAAACACACACAAAGGGGATTGGCTTAGCATTCCATAGCCTGAAACAATTGGGTGTTCCCATGCTTGGGATCAGCTCCACTCAGCTGCAATGTTAAGAAAGATGACATCAGCCTTGCAGCCCTGATGCCTACAGCAATTGTAAGCCCCTAAGCCTAGCAACCAGCCACCCTGGGTGCCTACTCACTTAACAGAAAAACTGCACCAGGAGTGTGCTATTAGACCTTGCTTCCAACTGTACTGGGACTCCCTAAACTTGATTTCTAGACAGTTGGCCCAGGTGGGAAAGCCTAGACTCCTTGGATACCTGCAGTAAGAGTAACCCTGCCACAGCAGAAGGACACATGTAGCTGACACAGGGGTCACTCCTAGAATGTTTGGACTGGTGACAAGAGGGAAGCACACTGCTGGGGCTCCAAAGGCGTCTCTTATATAAGGCCACTTCTACAAGATCAGGAGACAAATACATAGATATAAGCAGAGAGAAGAGGCAAAATGAGGAGACAAAGGAATATGTTCAAGGGAACAGGACAAAATCCCAGAAAAAGAACTAAATGAAACAGAAATAAGCAATATAACTGGCAAAGAGTTCAAACAAAAAAATCATTAGGATGCTCACTGATCTTAGGAGAAGACTGGATGAACATAGTGAGCTCATCAACAAAGAACTGGAAAATATAAAAAAGACCCAATCATAAAGGAAGAATACAATACTGAAAATGAAAAATTCACTAGAGGGACTCAATAGCAGAGTAGATGAGACAGAAGAACAGATCAGCGAGCTGGATGAAAAACTAGAGGAAATCACCCAAGCTGAACAGACAAATAAAAAATAATTAAAAAGATCTAGAACAGTCTAAGGGCATTCTGGGAAAATATCAAATGCACTAACATTGATATTATAGGTGTCCCAGAAGAAGAGAGAGACAAAGGGGCAGAGAATCTATTTGAAGAAATAATAGCTGAAAACTTTCCTAACCTAAGGAAGGAAACAGACATCCAAGTACAGGAAGCACAGAGAACACCAAACAAGGTAAACCCCAGAGGCCCACACCAACACAATTTATAATTAAAATGTCTAAAATTAAAGAAAAGAGAGAATTCTAAAAGGTTCAAAAGAAAGGCAACAAGTAACAGACAGAGGAAAGCCCAGAAGGCTATCAGTGGACTTCTCAACTGAAACCCTACAGGCTAGAAGAGAGTGGCACGATATATTTAAAGTGCTGAAAGAAAAAACCTATAACCAATAATACTCTATCAAGCAAGGTTATCATTCAGAATGGAAGGAGAGCCAGAGGGTTTCCCAGACAAGCAAAAATTAGGGGAGTTTATCACCAGGAACCAGTTATACAAGAAATGCTGAAGGAACTTATTTGAGTGAAACAGAGAAGACCACAAATAGGAATAAGAAAATTATTAAGAAAAACCCACAAACAGGCAGTAAAATCACCAGTAAAGGCAAAAATACAGTAAAGGTAGCAGATCAATCACCTATGAATGGAATATGAAGATTAAAAGACAAAAGTGCTAAAATTACCTATTTCAATGATGAGAGGGTGATGGATAGACAAACATAAGATGAGAGATTAAATATGATTTCAAAAACATAAAATGTGGGAAGAGGGGAGTAAAAGAGTAGACTTTTAGAAAAAGGTCAAACTAAAGAGGGTATCAACTCAATTTAGATTGTTGTATATGTAGAATATGATATATGAACTTCATGGTAATCACAAACCAGAAACCTATAATAAATACACAAATAAGTAAGAGAAAGGAAACCAAACATATTACTAAAGAAAGCCATCAAACCACAAGGGAAGTGAGCAAGAGAAGAAGGAAAGAACAGAGAACTACTAAAATACCCAGAAAAAAGTAACAAAATATCAATAAGTACATTATTATCAATAGCTACTTTAAATGTCAATGGGCTAATGCTCCAATCAAAAGGTATAGGGTGGCCAGTTGGATAAAAAACAAGACCAATATATCAATAAGTACATTATACATAGCTTCCCTGGTGCATTCTATCAAACATTCAAAGAAGACTTAATATCTATTCTTCTCAAACTCTTCCAAAAAATTGAAGAGGAAGGGGAGGCTTCATAACTCATTCTATGAAGCCAACATTATCCTGATACCAAAACCAGAGAAGGACAACATAAAAAAAAGAATATTTCAGGCCAACATCACCAATGAACAGCAATGCAAAAATCTTCAACAAAATACTAGCAAATTGAATAGAGTAATACATTAAAAAGATGATACACCACAATCAAGTAGGATTTAGTCTAGTGGGATTTAGTCCAGGGATGTAGGGATGGTTCAACATCCACAAAACAACCTTATACACCACATTAATAAAACGAAGAATAAAAATCACATGATCATCTCATTAGATGCAGAAAATACATTTGATGAGATATAGCATCCATTTATGATAAAAACAATAATTAAAATGGGTAAAGAAGGAACATAAACATAATAAAGACCATATATGACAAACTCACAGCTAATATCATTCTCAATGAAGAAAAACTGAAAGCTATCCCTCTAATAACATGAAACAGACAAGGATGTCCACTTCCCCTAGTCTTATTTAACATGATATAGGAAGTCCTAGCCAGAGCAATCAGGCAAGAAAAAGAAATAAAAGGGATCCAAATTGCAAAGGAAGAAGTGAACCTGTCACTATTCACAGATGACATGATTTTATATGTAGAAACCCTGGAGAATCCACTAAAACCTTTTAGAAATAATAAATGAATGCAATCAAGTTGCAGAATACAAAATGAGCATACAAAAACCAGTTGCATTTCGGGGCTGGCCCCGTGGCCGAGTGGTTGAGTTCGCGCGCTCCGCTGCAGGCGGCCCAGTGTTTCGTCAGTTCAAATCCTGGGCGCGGACGTGGCACTGCTCGTCAGACCACGCTGAGGCAGCGTCCCACGTGCCACAACTAGAAGAACCCACAAAGAAGAATACACAACTATGTACCGGGGGGCTTTGGGGAGAAAAAGGAAAAAATAAAATCTTAAAAAAAAAACCACACAAAAAAAACCAGTTGCATTTCTATACACTAACAATGAAGAAGCAGAAAAGAAATTAAGAATACAGTCCCATTTAAATTGCAACAAAAAGAATAAAATACCTAGGAATTAACTTAACCAAAGAGTTGAAAGATCTGTACACTGAAAACTATAAAACATTGTTGAAAGAAATTAAAGAAGACACGAAGAAGTGGAAAGATATTCCAGGCTCTTGGACTGGAATAATTAACAGAGTTAAAATGTCCATACTTCCTAAAGCAATCTACAGATTCAATGCAATCCCTATCAAAGTTATAATGACATTTTTCACAGAAATAGAGCAAAGAATCCTAAAATTTATATGGAACAATAAAATACCCCAAATAGTCAAAGGAGCCCTGAGAAAAAAGAACCAAGCTGGAGGTATCACATTCCCTGATTTCAAAATATGCTAAAATGCTGTAGTAACCAAAACAGCTTGACATTAGCACAAAAATCAGACACACAGATCTGTGGAACAGAATCAAGAGTGCAGAAACAAACTCATACGTATATGGACAACTAATTTTCAACAAGGGAGTCAAGAGTATACAATGGAGAAAGGAAAGTCTTTCCAATAAATAGTGTTGGGAAAACTGGAGAGCCACACGCAAAAGTAGACCATTATCTTAGGCTATAAAAAAAAAAATTAACTCAAAATGGATTAAAGACCTGGAACCATTAAATTTCTAGAAGAAAACATAGGCAATACACTCTTTGACATCAGTCTTAGCAGCATATTTTTAAGTACCCTGTCTGACCAGGAAAGGGAACAAACAGAAAAAATAAACAATGAGACCACAGCAAAATAAAAAGCTTTGGCACAGCAAAGGAAACCATCAACAAAACAAAAAGATGACCTAACAATTGGGAGAATTTATATGCAAACCATATATCTGGTAAGAGGTTAATATCCAAAATATACAAAGCACTCATACATCTCAACAACAACAAAAATAACCACCCAATTAAAAAATGGGCAAAAGATCCAAACAGACATTTCTCCAAAGAAGATATACAGATGGCCAACAGGCACATGAAAAGACGTTCAACATCTTTAACTATCAGGGAAATGCAAATCAAAACTACAATGAGATATCACCTCACTCCTGTCAGAATGGCTATAATTAACAAGACAGGAAACAATAAATGTTGGACAGGATGTGGAGAGAATGGAACACTCTTACAGTGCTAGTGGCAGTGCAAACTGGTGCAGCCACTATGAAAAATGGTATGGAGTTTCCTCAAAACATTGAGAAGAGAACTACAATATGATCCAGCTGTTCCACTGCTGGCTATTTATACAAAGAAGTTGAAAACAAAAATGTGTAAAGAAACATGCACCCCTATGTTCATCACAGCATTGTTCACAATAATCGAGACTTGGAAGCAACCTATGTGCCCATCAATGGATAAAGAAGATGTGGTATAAATACACAATGGACTACTACTCAGCCATAAGAAATGATGAAATCTGGCCAATCGTGACAACATGGATGGACCTTGAGGGTATCATGCTAAGTGGAACAAGTCAGAGGGAGGAAGTCAAATACCATATGATCTCACTCATAAGTGCAATATGAAAACAATGACAAACAAACACATGATAACAGAGATTGGATTAGTGGTTACCAGAGGGGAAGGGGAGAGGGAGGAGAGCAAAAGAGATGATTAGGCACATGTTTGTAGGGATGGATTGTAATTACTCTATGGATGATGAACTTGATGTAATCTATGCAGAACTCAAAATATATTACGATGTACACCTGAAATTTATATAATGTTATAAATGAATGTTACTGCAATAAATAAATAAATAAATAAATGAAAGAAAAAAGAGATTACCAAGTGCTGCACTTTGCAGTGTGAAGTGTTATAGACAAACGTTAAGCGATTAAGTGATAAATCACTGGCTTGCCTCCGATGGGAAAATGTGCTGTGAAGAAGTAAGTTTGCTGTGGCATTGATCCTCATTCTCTGAAGAAAGATACATCTTAAC